>NW_016107333.1:15319852-15411960 GCF_001604975.1 Cebus imitator | reverse complement strand
AACAGGGAATCCTTTCCCCATTGCTTGTTTTTGTCAGGTTTGTCAAAGATCAGATGGTTGTAGATATGTTGTGTTGACTCCGAGACTTCTGTTCTGTACCATTGGTCTATATCTCTGTTTTAGTACCAGTGCCATGCTGTTTTGATTACTGTAGCATTGTAGTATAGTTTGAAGTCAGGTAGTGTGATGCCTCCTGCTTTGTTCTTTTTGCTTAGAATTGACTTGGCTAAAAATATGGAATGCTTCACGAATTTGCATGTCATCCTTGAGCAGGGACCATGCTAATCTTCTCTGTATTGTTCCAATTTTAGTATATGTGCTGCTGAAGCGAGCACAAGCATAAGTTTTAGTAGTGCAAGAGAGACTGAAAACGAGTAAGCAAAGGCATACAACTATTGCTGGTTGCATTATATTTGAGAAAGGAAATAAACAGGTTGGGAAAGAATAAAATGCTGGACCCTACTTAGATTTAGTGCTTAAGGAAGCCCCCTCTAAGTTATGGCAGTTGATTTTTATTATTTATTTATTTATTTAATGAGACAAGGTCTCACTCTGTGGCCCACTCTGGAGTACAGTTGTGCAATTGTGGCTCACTGCAGCCTCGACCTCCTGGGCTCAAGCAACCCTTTCACTTAAGCCTCCTGAGTAGCTGGGATCACAGGCACAACACCACTTATGCCTGGCTACTGTTTTATTCTTTTATTTTTACTTTTGGTAGAGACAGAGCCTTGCTATGTTGCCTAGGCTGGTCTCAAATTCCAGAGCTCAAGCAATCCTCTTGTCTTGGCCTCCCAAAGTGCTGGCATTGCAGGTGTGAGCCACCACACCTGGCCAGTTATAGCGATTAAGATGAGACTTGAAACATGAGAAGCTGGTTGCTGAGGAATGATCCAGGTGGAGGGATGTATTAGTCCGTTTTCATGCTGCTGATAATGACATACCTGAGACTGGGCAATTTGCAAAAGAAAGAGGTTTTATTGGACTTACAGTTTCATGTGGCTGGGGAAGCCTCACAATCATGGTGGAAGGCAAGGAGGAGCAAGTCACATCTTACATGGATAGCAGCAGGCAAAAAGAGAATGAGAAAGATGAAGAAGTGGAAACCCTTGATAAAACCATCAGATCTCGTGAGACTTATTCACTACCACGAGAACAGTATGTGGAAAACTGCATCCATCATTCAATTATTTCCCACCAGGTCCCTCCCACAATAGGTAGGAGTGATGAGAGTACAATTCAATGAGATTGGGTGGGGACACAGAACCAAACCATATGAAGAGAACACCAAGTAAGATGTTCCTGAGGCAGCCAAGAGCTTGTGGTATTCTCAGTATCAGTAGAAGACCACATGGCTGAAGAGTGGAGAGTGAGGGGCAGACAGGCAGCACAAATGAAAGTTGAAAAAGCTATCTCAGGGCCTAGTCATACAGGGCCTTGCAAGCAAGGCAAAGAGCTTGATGTGACTATCTTATTTTAAGAGCACTAGGAAGTCACAGAGACAATCCCCAGGTTTCACTTGCAAAGGAGAAAAATCAACTTTCCCTTCCCAGGGATATAAATAATGTGACATTCTTTTTTGTTGAATGCAACTGCCTGGAAATGTCGAGATAACTAACACACTGATAACTTCAGAAGAAATATTGAAAAATTCAGAGGAAATATCACAGATACTAATGTGTTATATGACGGGAAACAAAAGTACTGTGCATTATAATGAGCAGGCATTGAGGATAGATCCTTCTACTATTTTTTGTTGTTGTTGTTGTTGCTTGGCAAATTACTTAATACCTTTGTGTTAAAATTTCCTTTTCTGTAATATTGCAATAATAACATCAAACTCACCAAACTATTTTAAAATTCCTATAATACTATATATGGAAATGTAACATGAAGATTGAGAACTAACAGAGAAACAAATTTTATTAAAATATCCTAATATGTTTACCTGGCTTCCAAGTATGAATATTTTATTATGTCAACATATAGAGGAAGCTTTTGTATAAATGACCAGCATGGATTTTTCCATCTTTTTCTATCAAAAGATGGTCAACCTTAATGCCTTCCATTATGAAATAAAGCACCCATTGAAACCCAAGTGATAGTAATTAGCATCATTTTTTTTTGTATTGTGAAAAGGTTTTGATAGATTCTCAGTAAGAATATCATAATATATCTATATAGATAAAACATATATTGGAATGTATAAAAGTGCCTTTCTTTTCATTTAACTTATTAAGTTTCTAAACCTCACCTGACTGCCAATATGTCTAAACCTCACCTGACTTTCAATCTGTTGACATTTTTCTACTATAAGAAATAAAAATTAAAATAAAAAGCACTCTCTGAAAGCTACAGATTATGATCATCTGAATAAAAAGGTATCTATGTGTATGTCTATTTTTGTGTGTGCGTGAGTATGTGACTGATCCAGGCACAGCAGAGTGGACAAATTCAAATGAAAGAGGTCTTAAGGGGAACATAATTCTATGTTGGACCACGTCTTTATGAATATAATCCCATCAACTAATTATAGTGGGTGCTGAAACACATTACTGAAATCTATTATGTGAAATAAAACTTACTATTGAAGCATAATTTCCACATACTGTGGAGAGTTAAATATTAAATATATTATCCATTGCACAAAAACAGTGTGGATAATGATGTTTTGGCTAGGTCCAAGGGTGACTGACAGAAAACAATGTCAATGTCATCATCAATAGTGTGCCTATTTCACACTGATAAAATTATTAGATTTACTTCTGTGGCATATCTTTTTTAAAAATACAGAAAGTAACATATTCTCATTGTGTAAAATTGAAACACATACACACACACACACACTGGAAATTGGTACCAGGAATCCCAGTCTTTACTATCCCATAATTTTGGAGTACTTTTTTTTTTTGGAGGCCCGAGTCTCAGTGTTACCCAGGCTAGAGTGCACTGGCTCAATCTTGGCTCACCTCAACCTCTGCTTCCTGGTTTCAAGCAATTCTTCCACCTCAGCCTCCCAAGTAGCTGGAGTTACAGGCATGCACCATCATACCTCGCTAATTTTTGTGTTTTTAGTAGAGACCGGGTCTTGTCATGTTGCCCAGGCTGGTCCCAAACTCCTGGCCTGATCTGCCCGCCTCAGCCTCCCAAAGTGCTGGAATTACAGGCATGAGCCACCACACCAGTCAGTTTGGGAGTAATTTTTTCAGACATTGTATAATTATTACCCCTAGATTTTAATTTATAAAATGGAATGACATAAGCACGTAATTTTCTGTCCTACTTTCTTCATATTGTATTTGGAAAATTTTCCCACACAATATCATACTCTTTTAATTATAATTTTATTTGGTACTTAAGTTCCTCAGAAATTTTGTTAGAATTTTTAAAGTTATTGAGTTATTTGCATAAAACTAACATCTTCATAAGGTACCTTATTCCTCTGAAGGCAGACAATATTTTTCTTCATCTATTTAAGTCTTCTTTTTTAATCTCAATTGCAACCTGTTCTTTGTTTCTCACAGGCCATGCACACTGCTTGTTCAGTTCATTGCTAGGGGTTTTCCCTTGCTCCATAGTTAAGAACTCTTACTCTATTCTAATTTCAAACTGGTCATTGCTGAAATATAGGAAAAGCTATTGATTTGTCTATTTATTTTATTAGCAACTAACTTATTAAATTTACTTGCTAGTTGACTCTTCTGGTGGAAAAACGTATAACAGACAAAAAATGAATTGTTTTACTTTTTTGGCTATTTTTATCTTATATACATTTCTTGACTTATTAAATTAGCAACAGTACCTTGAATAATGTTAAGTTACAGTTATGACAGCACGTATCCTTGGGATTAATGATAATCTTGTTAATGTCTCATTGTCAGTTATGATATTGACTGCTATTCCTGTACAACTATTTTTATCTTATTAAATTTCTTTCTCGACTTAATTTATAATAATTTCTACATTTAATTCAAGAAGACTTTTTATGTTTTATCAAAAGATCACCATTCTCTGAATGTTCATATGTTATCTGTGATATAATAATGTTATGAACAAAAAGAGCTAAAATATATCAAAAGTTGCCATTTGCCAGGTACTGGGCTAATCATTGCATAAAATATCTCATTTAATCCGTACAAGAACTCAATTAGGTAAGTACTATTATAATGCCCAAATTATAGTGCTTGTATACACATTATAGACCTAAATTTCTAATAACGATGTATCCCTGCATTTTGGGAATAAACCCTACTTCGTAGGTAATTATTTGTTTATTATACTGCTGGACTCTATTTACTAGTGTATTATCTGTAGCTTTTGCATCTATAGCAGTATAGCACAATTGTTGACCACATTTAATTCCACTCATGACCCTCTGAGGGAAATAGATAATCCTCAGTTTCCAAGAAAGGCAACAGGGACAAAATGAGGGCATAAAAGTTTCTCTGCTCACAGTGAACTATAACCTAACCAGATATGTAAACAGACTGTAATCTACACTTGTGCCAGTCACTGAGTTTTGACCAATTATAGGTGGCCAACTGTTCAAACTGGGTTCAAATAAGTCAAACACTAAGATACAACCAATTCAGCTGTTTCTGTGCCTCACTTCTGTTTTCTGTATGTCACTTCCCTTTTTCTGTCCATAAATCTTCCATCATGCAGCTGTGCTGGAGTCTCTTTGAATCTGCTGAGATACTGGGGGCTGCCCAATTTGCAAGTCACTCTTTGCTCAGTTAAACTCTATTAAATGTTATGTGTTGAAGATTTTTCTTTTAACAAAAAGCAAATAATTTTTTCTGAAGTTGAATGGCCAGTAAGTGGCAAAGTTGAGATTTGAACCCAGGCAGTGGAAAGAAAAGGTGTGAAAAAGGAAGGAAAAAAGTAGGGAGGGAGAGAGGATGAAAGGGAGGAAAAGAAAGAAGAAAATGAAAAGAAAGAAAGAAAGAGAAAGAAGAAAGACAGAGAGAAAGAGAAGGAAGTTAGGAAGGAAGGAAGAAAGAAAGAGAAGAAAAGAAGGAAGAAAGAAAAACAAAAGAGCTAAGAGAGAGAGAAATAAAGAAAGAGAAAAGAAAGAAAAGGGGTTGGAATATTACAGGGTGGTCACAGAAGAATAAAGAATTCCAGACAGCAATTTCACATGACTAGATGCTATGGTCTAATGATGTTAACAGCAGTAAATCCATACAGGTTTACAGCAACTCAATTCTTGCCTCTGAGGGCATAAGGCAGAGTGAGAGACTGAGGCAAGTTTTAGAGCAGAGTGAAAGTTTATTAGAAAGTTTTAGAGGAGGAATGAAAGGCAGTAAATTTCACTTGGAAGAGAGCCAAGTGAGTGATTTGAGAGATCCAAGGGTCCAGGTTGACCTTTGACTTGGGGTTTTATATATTGGCATGCTTTTAGGGTTTTGTATCTCTCATCCCTTGATTTTTCCTTGGGGTGAACTGTTTACATGTTCAGTGGCCTGACAGCCCTTAGGAGGGATCGCATGTGCAAGGTGTTTACTGAAGTCATGCACATGCTCACAGGAGGTGTTTTTCCCTTATTAGCCAAGAGTTCCTAGAGAAAGGTCATATACCAGTTAAACTCTGCCATTTTGCCTCTTAGTGTGCATGCTTGAGCCCACTCACTTAACTCCTGAGATCTTATCAGGAAGCTCTTCATCAACAGCTTCAGGTGTTTTTTTTATTTGGGAGACTGCCTTTTCCTGGCACCATCTGTGAGCAATTATTATTTTAGAGAGACAGTTTAACAACTGCCTGACATCATCTGACATCCCTGAGAGTGGGGGGCCTCTCCTACCCTGCTTATGTTGGTCTAGCTACCTACTTTAATAAGACCCTGAAAAACCGGATGTGGATCCTGGCTAAAATCAATTGGACCCAACATAATGCTGGATTTGACCTAGGTTTCACCTAGGACCTCATTATATGCTCATTAACATACAAATCAGACACCCACCAGTGCCATGACAGTTCCAGGAACACCTATGTTTAGTGTAAAAATGGGTAGTGTCACAATTCTGAGAAATCTCCACCTTTTCACATGAATGTTCCACTCCTTGGTTAAAGAAGCCCGTAAAGGTAGCAGCCCCTGTGACCAATTATTATTTTAAACAGCCAGTTTAACAACCGCCTGACAGTCACCTGATGGTCACCTGACATTCCTCAATGGGGGCGTCTTCTGCCCTGCTTATGTCTGTCTAGCTACCTACTTAATAAGACCCTGAAAAATGGGTGAGGACCAAGCTGGCAACAACTGACTGGACCCAACCTGGTGCTGGATTTGACCTAGGTTTCACCTAGGACCGCATTATATGCTCATTAACGTACAAATCACACACCCACCGGTGCCATGACTGTTCCAAGAACACCCATATTTAATGTAAAAATAGGTAGCACCACAATTCTGAGAAATCTCCACCTTTTCCCATGAATATTCCACCCCTTGGTTAAAGAAGCCTATAAAAGTGGCAGCCCCCAACACCCTTGCACATGACTCTTCAATCTGCCCACACTCCTCTTTCTTGAGTATGTACTTTTCACTTTACAATAAATCTCTTTCTCTATTTTCTGACTCATCCTTGATTCCTTCTTCCGATCCTGCCAAGCACCTGGACACTGGCTAGGGTGAAGATCCCACAGGTGTCTGGGGGACTCCCCAAGCCCACCAGTACCAAAAGAAAGGAAAAAACTCAAAAATAAAGTCCTATAAAGTAAATGCTCAGGATGGAAAAATGCAAAATGGAACAAACCAGGATGGTTCAAAGTAAAAACTGCAGAACTTCTGCCTTTTCTTGTGGATTTGAGAGACTTATTTACACATTTTTGGTACTAGTTCTTAATTGGGTTTCTGAATTGCAAATACATTCTTCCACTCTGGGCTTGGCTTTTTACTGTCTTCATTATGTTCTTTGGCAAATATAAGTTTTAAATTAGGTGCATTTTGTGTCCTGCCTTTTGCTAATTTCAAGGTCATGAAAGATGTTCTCCTATGTTTTATTTTAAAAGCTTCATCTGACCTCTCACATTTAGACCTATACTCCATCTAGAACTGCTTTCATGTGCATGGTATGAAATAGGGATAAAGATTCCTTTTTTCCATGTGAATATTCAATTCATCCAGCATCAGTTACAAAAAAAACATCCTGTCTCCACTGTATTATAATGTTAACCTTCTCATTAATCAAATGACTTTATCTTTGCTGATCTGTTTTTGGATTCTCTTCTCTATTAGTATCCTTTCACCAATGTACACTATATTAATTACTATAACTTTAGGGGAAGACATAATTTCAGCTAACATAAATTCTTCTGCTCTTTCTTCTTCAAGATTGCTTTCACTATTCTTAATTCTGCATTTCTATAAAAATTTTAAGATCAGCTTGTCAACTTTCACACACACAGAAATACCTTCCTGCATTTCACTTGGCATTAATTGATTTGGCAGATTGATCTGAGAATTGATATCTTTAAAATACTGAGTCATCCCATTTATGATAAATGTAGTATATATATTTTGATTTCTTGAGTCTTTAAAAGTTTCTCTCAACTTTGCTTTGTCATTTTCAGAACAGGAGTCTTGTATAATTGACCTTGTATCCAGTGATCTTTCTAAGTCTGCTTTTTACATTACAATGGCTTATCTATAGATTCTTAAGGTTTTTCTCCATATATATAATTCTATCACTTGCAAATATTGTATAACTTTATTTTTCTTTCCAATTCTTATGCATGTTGTTGCTCTTTCTGGCCTTATCCTATGAGCTAAGACATCTACTACAATGTCGAAAAGAAATGACATTCTTGTCTTTTTTCAGTTATCATAATAAATTATTGAACCTTTTTCTAATAATTTATTAAATACCATGTTTAGTGATGATGTGTTGTAGATACTGTTTATCAGAATTTTGCCCCCATTACAGGATTTGGAGGAGAGTTGCTCAGAGAAGATTAGCACAGAGTAGGCAGCTCTTGAACCCAAAAGGGAAATTTATAATTTTACTTGCAGCCTCCAGAGTTGCCCTTGGCTTTGTCTTGTTGATGATGATATCTCATCTGGGAGCTGGCTGGAGTGGAGGGCCTCTTCAACTCAAGGCATTTATTGGATTGGGGATTTTTGTTTTTGTTTTTTTGGCTCTTGGGACAGTCCTTTTTCTAACAGCAAGCTTACGGTAGACGGGGCAGGCCTCTTGAGGCTTTTTCCCATTTAGCCCATTGAGGCAGTTTGGCTTCGAGTGGCCTGGCTTCCCATACTGATTGGCAGCTCTCTGGAGGATTGTCCTGAGAGAACCTAAAGGGAAGAGCCAGGAAAGGGGATTGATAGTATCCGTTTATTCTTAATTTGGTAATAATTGATTAATGTTGAGTTAAATAGAATGCTTTGTTTGTGTCTACTTACATAATCTTATACATTTTATCTTTTTCCTGTTAATGTGGTCAATTATCTGAATTAGTTTTTGAATTTTAAACATCTCTTGAATATCTGAAATAAACCCCAGTTGGTCATGATGGATTATCCTTTTTATATATCACTAGATTTAATTTGCAAATATTTGTTTACCATTTTTTCATTGATATTCATAGACATAGTGGGCTGGTATTGTCTGCTCCTTTCCTGTATCAAGATTATGCCGGCCTCATAAAATGACTTGAAAGTTTTTTTTCTTTATGCTATTCTCTGAATAGAAGAGTTTTTAAGAAGATGGTTGTTATTTTTCCTTAATTGTTTGAAAGAATTAATTGGGGAAGCTATCTGGACAAGTCCTTTAGTTTATTTAGTTTTTCAGTGGGAAATCCTTTAATGATGGGTCCAATTATTCAGTAGCTATTGGGATGTTTAAATTTGTCTTTTATCCATTTTGGTAAGTTGTATTTTATAAGGAATTTGTACATTACATCGAAAATTTCAATTATTATTTTAAAAATGGTAATACTTCTTTATTTTCTTTTTAATCTGTGTATATGTAGACTATGTAGACAGATACTTCCTATTTAATTGCTGATAGTTTGATTTTTAGTTTTTTTTTTTTCTTCTTAATTGGTCTTGTTGAGGGGTTATGTTTCATTAACATTTACAAAAATCCAGCTTTGGCTTTATTGTAATGTTTACCTTTACTGTATGGCTCTGTTAAAACTTCTCTTTTTGCTTGCTTAATTTTTAAATGTAATTATCACAAATTATTTCCCCAAACTCTCTGACAAGAAATGTGAAATTCTCTTCAATGTGGTAAAATACTTCAGGTAATAGTTTTCATTTTTTTCCTTGGAAATTTTTCTTCTAGACGTTTATATACTGCAGTATGGATAAGCTGACCTTTAAGATTGCTGCCTGCTCTTATTCTGGTAATTCTATTACCTATTGTGACACTGTGAAATATATATATTTGGTCTTTGATTCTCTTTCCCGATAAACAACTCCTAAAATCCATGGAAACTTCAAAATAATGTCTTTGTATGCCAATCAGTTGATGATGATTGGTAGCCCTTAGGTAGCTTTGGGATGAGGCTGGTCCCTGGAAAGACCATAGAAGGTCTGATGGGAAGGAGAGGGTGGTCTTATGTGATTGAGCCCTCAGCCTGTGGTTTCTGAAGCTATCTCCAGGTAGATAGCATCAGGATTGAATTGAATTGAGGGATACCCAGCTGATGTCCCCCACAAAACTGATTGTTTGCTTGGTATGTGGGAGGAAACCTTCCCACATTTGATCACAGAAGTCTTCTGTATTGATTGTTGTGGTGTGAAAGCCAAGGAAAAAACAGTTTGAGTTGGTTTTCCTACATACATTCATCATCTTAGGAGAGCTCATCAAACCTCCTCTATGTTGAACTCATTTTGGCTTGGATCCAACATATTATTTTTTATTAGTTTACTTATTCAAATTTATAGGGACAGGAGGTGGGGAAATTCTAGGCAGAAAAGGACAGAGTCCCTGTTGAAGCCCCACCCTCAAGCCTGGAACTGTGGCCCAAAGTGAGAACATGCATTCTTGTTTTTCCACTTGAATGTTACATTTTTCAAAACCACCCATGGCTCCTCCTGCCCCCTGTCTTGTACCCATAAAAACTCTGCACTTCACTGGCAGAAAGCAGAGAAGGGGAGAAGAGAAGAAGCAGATGAACGTCAGAGAAGCAGTTTGACCTCAGAGGGATGTCTTGACTGCAACACTTCAGGGGAAGAATACCTTCCCACTGCATCCCCTTTCCAGCTCTCCTTCTCACTGAGAGATGCTTCCATTGGCAATGAAATCTGCATTCACCAGCCCTCAATTCTTTTGTGTGACCTGAATTTTCCTGGAAACTGAAAAAGAGCTCGGTGCCACAAGTGCCAATGCTAAAGGCTGTCACACTGACCCTCTGCCCATGCTGTCAGAGAGTAAGCACCTCATGAAGAAAAGCAGAGGGCCCACTGAGTTGCTTAATACTTAAGCCATCAGGGGACATCAAAGGTAAAAGAGCACACTGTAACACATGCCTCTGGGGCTTTGGGGGTTGTGGGTACTCTCCCACTAAACACTGCTGTAGGGCCTGCACAGAGTTTTGCTCCTGCTGGCATCCAGATGCACTCATTCTGGTCCCTACACCTGCTCATCTTCATGCTCCCCCTCTTGCGAGGGGTTGAGAGCTGCAGGATGAGTAAGTGAGGTACCCCTGTTGCGGGGCAGCAAAGAGGTCAGGGAAGATTTCCTATTTCAATATTTGGAGGATATTTTCTGGTAGCTTCCTAAAAGTAGGAGACTTAGAGGTAAATTTATTTTTCAAGATAGAGTCTCGCTCTGTCACGAGGCTGAAGTGTAGTGGTGTGATCTAAGCTCACTGCAGCCTCTACCTTCTGGGCTCAAGCGATTCCCCTGCCTCAGCCTCCTGAATAGCTGGGACTATAGGCGTCTACCACCATGCCCAGCTACTTGTATTTTTAGTATAGACAGGGTTTCACCATGTTGGCCAGGATGGTATCAATCTCCTGACCTTGAGATCCATCCGCCTTGGCCTCCTGAAGTGCTGGGATTACAGGCATGAGCCACCGTGCCTGGCTGAGATGCAATTTTTTGGAGAGAATTCATGCCTGAAAATATATTAATTTCTCCCTCACACTTAAAATAACATGAACATGTCTGTTAGTAGCCAAAAAGAAAAAAGAAGTCTGAGTACATGCTTTGGTGTTCCATTGACTTTGAGCAAGTAAACCTTAGGTAGCCTAATTGAAGTTAAAATATATGTGATACTGTTATGAAACATTACAAAATATTTAATGGAAGAGGTTTTCTGCCTACACATATAAAGGCTCCTATAAATCAATAGGAGAAAAAAATGAACAAAATGAACAAACCAAAAGAGAGAGAGAGAAAAGAAAAAACAGGAAAAGGACAGTTTTAACAGAAAATGATTTGCAAATTACTCAACACCTCTAATAAGCAAACAAATACAAATGAAGCCAAAAACAAGATGTTTCATTCCTATAATTAGTAGAATCTTTATAAAAAATGATAGAACATACTTGCAAGGTTATGTGGAAACAGGCATGTGCTTTCAGAAAGCAGTAGTAGAGTATCTGTTAATGTTTTTTTTTAAAGAGCAAGCACTTAAGAAACTTTTTCCTACAGAAATACTCCCACATTTTATACATATAAATTGCATACAAAAATATCCATTGCAGTATTGTTTATATGGAAATAGTAGAAAAAATTATCACCAGAAGAATGTTTTTAAAAATATGAGATTATTATAATGGACTACTAATATGCAGCAATTAAAAATTGAGAAGTAAAAATGGAGAAAAAAGAAATATTGTCAATATAAAAAGATATTTAAGATAATATAGGTAATCAAGTTGCAGAACAATTGTATAGTATTATCTCATTTAAAAATAATTATAAATTAGATTTTGTAGAAAAAGGCATTAAAAAGATTTATGCAGGTTTTGAGAGTAGTTATCCTTCTGGTATTAGTTCAACAATGTGTAAATTTTACATAACAACATTTGTGACCTGAAAAAGTATATAATGATAATAAAAACAACAAAAATGATTTCTAGATTTTTTTTTTTAATCACAGTTCCTAGTATTTCAATCACTCCAGAAAAGTTCTTTTCTTTTTTACTGTCTTATCTCAGGGTAAGTATGCATTCTCTTATTTGTTTTCTATGGAGTTAAGTACAGCTGGTTGTGTTCTCATTAGATATTTGAAGACAATTATATCATGTTTCTTCTTAAATACTTACTATCTCATTGATTCAAAGAAAGGTAACAAGATAATTTATAATAACTGTAAGAGTCAGCAATTTAACTTATTTTAGGCATCAAATTATCTCTTTACTCTCAAGTAACTCTCAAGGACTAGAATAAGCAAAACCTTAAGCTGTAGTCTAGCTTTCTCTATTAATTAATTTTGTTCTTTAGGCAACATTGGCCCAAATCTAGCTGTAAGGGAAGACGGGGCAGAAAAATCCCTTCCTCAAGGGAGAGCCCCTTTAACCCTTTGAGAGCTGGAATGATAACAAATACCTCAAAATGTATACTTCATAGATACTTTGAAAAAATTATCCATAGCAAGTGAAAGGAACTTATATTATAAACCATGCTTACTATATCTCTGTGTATAAGCATAGTGTTACAGAGCGAGTGTGTGCACTTCCTAAAGGTGTTGTCCTGGTCATTTCATTTTGGTGAAATTATCATATTTTTAGTATTTTTCCAGTAGACCAAGAAATCTGGTTGCATTGCCAATGTAGTCTTTTTCCCCATGGTAAAAATCTGGTTATACTTGTTCAGAAATAACTGCTGCTAGACTTCAAATTTAAACATTTATGAGGGCAGAAATGTAAAATGTGTCCTGTTGTGGAAGGAAACCCTCTCTCTTACTTGATTTTTCTCATGGGAAAAGAGAAGCCCTCCTCTCTCCTTGTTTTCTCATCTATCTGTACATATACAAATTTCATCAATATTTAAACCTAAATATTAAAAGAAACAAAATTCCAAACACAAAGCCTTTGAAGTGGGGTGTCTCTTTGTAGATCTGTGCTTGCCGGGCCTGTTGTCAGCACTATAACTTGACAAAACCACCAATTCTGACCAGAAAGCCATCAACTAAAATTCAACGTAGGACTCTGGGGGATAGTGTGAGACACACATGGGGGAGCAACTGGGAGGCCAACCATTCTTGAGAGAGTCTTGGTTCCAAATTGAGAAGAGTCATTTAGACTTCAAATGCCCCTTAGAGGTGAAGAGAATGAATTCTGGTGGACCCACAGGCAGTTTAGGACCAGTTTCTAGGTAAGAAGAGATCAGTAGACAAGGAGCTGAGCAGGCTATGTACGAAGTCTGCAATTGAATAGAAATGGGTAAGTTCCAAGGACACAGCAAGCTCACAATTGTGCAACTTTCTTCTAATGCTCTCCTCCCAGGGCCTACAGCTATGGGAATCTCTGCTGTCGATGTGGGCTACAGCAGGAAATGGAAGACACGTAGACTCTGCCTTTGTGGTGCTTCTGCACTAACAGGAAAGAAAAAATTCTAAGGCACTGTGATTAAAAAAAAAGAAAGTACAGGTGCTATGAAGACAAAACAGATAGACCTAGACTTGGCTTCAGAGTTAGAGAAAGTGTCTTAAGAAAAGTATTGTTGGCCGGGCGCAATGGCTCATGCTTGTAATCCCAGCACTTTGGGTGGCTGAGGTGGGTGGATTATGGGGTCAGGAGTTCGAGACCAGCCTGGCCAACATGGGGAAACCCCATCTCTACTAAAAATACAAAAATTAGCTGGGCATGGTGGCGTGCACCTGTAGTGAGCCGAGACTGCGCCACTGCACTCTAGCATGGTCAACAGAGAGAGACACAGTTTCAAAAAAAAGAAAAAAAGAGAAGAAAAAATAAAAGAAAGTATTGTTTAAACTGAGATTGTAAGCAGGATTAAGCATTAGTTAGTTCAGAAAAGAAGGGAGCAGAAACTCCCAGGGAGAGAATGTTCTGGCACTCCCCATATGGATAGGTAAAGTTGGTTCAAAGTCTCATGGAACTGTAAATACTCCATTGGTCTGGGTCACAGTATGCTTTTGTGTATCTTCCTGGACAAACAGTGTACCCAAAAGGGCAGTGTGTTATGTCTTAGTCACTATGATACTTCCAGCCCTTGGAACAGGGCCAGCATAATAAGGACCTTCAATAGATGTTTCCTAAGTGAATATATAAAATGTTTCTATTCATTGAGATGGCTATAGGAATGCTCAGTTTCTCCCTGGTACTAGAACTACATTTTGGTAAAGTGTCCATTAAGTAAATAGAGTCTCATCTTTGTTCTCATGATCTTTATTGCTAGGCATTCCAAAGGTGTGATTAATGATAAAGACACATTAGGCAGTATAATTTTCTATTCATTTTTCAACTTTTCATTATTGCAAATTAGACCTATAGTATGATATCTATGAACAAGATACATTATCATTTTGAAGTGCTATAGACATTTTGGAGAAACATTTTAAAAATAGAAATGTAAAACAATACAAAATCTATTAAAAATAGATTTTTATGTACTGATCATTATTTCAACATTTTCTTAATTTAATTTAGGCCTACTGAGTCATAGAGAGCAACTTTTTGACAGTGCTATGAATTAATGATAAAAGTCCAAAAGTCTTGAGGAAGTACACACACACACAATACTTACATATACACAGCCACATGCATACCTCCCAATATATATGTATGTATGTACATATATTTCTAGTACTTTGGCGTCTCAAAGTTTTATGGAAGTAAAAACTTTCAAAGAAATTCTCTCTCTGGCAGTAGAAACCTAATTACTTATATATTTATCAGAAAAAAAGAGATTACGTGTCTTAGTTGTCTTTTAACTATTTGACTATTTAACTATTTTACTATTTAACTATTTAACTATTTTAACTATTTAACTATTTCCTCTGAGCTGAAATAAATGACAACATATATGGTGTAAGTCACTGGTCCAAATATAAACCTTATGTTAGTCTTTATTTATTTGAGCATAATATTCTCGACAGCTTTTAAGAGAACTCCTCTCCCAAAATCCAATTTGAGTTTTCCTCCAACTTTCTCCCATTTTTACCTTAAACCAAAAATACATTTAAGCAGAATATAGCAAGATTTTGAATTGTCTCTTGGTTCCTTCCAAATGGCATGATTTTCAGAAATCATCTTTGCTTTTTTATTTTGAAATCCGCATCCCAAGAGCTTCTATTTTTAATTCTACAAGAGAGTGAGGGTTTTTAGTGTATAGAGATTACTCTGGAGGTTGAAATAAACCAGACATTAAACCAATTACTTACAGATTTGTGTAAATACTAGTTTATTTGCATAAGACTTTGTCTTGGTCTTTATTTTTGAGGGCTGAGCACTTTAGCACATAGTAGATGCTCAGTACATTTTTGTTAAATAAATAAATGCATGGACTGTGAATATAAAAATCCTTTAGAATCCCTGTGTTACTGGAATTTTATATAGTTCAATTATAATGTTATTTGAAATTCTCAGATAAGAGGTTCTATAAAGACATATAATCAATAATGGTAACAAGCCTTATTATTTGGAAGTGACAACATATCTGCTGTTCCTTTAATGACTCATATGCCACAGTACATAATGTTTCTGTTTGATAATGAAACATTGCATCTTCTAGACAGTACGCTAGACATGATGATTTAAATGGCTGAGTTTAAAAATAACTTCCAAGCAGCCTCACTAAATGAACATACTGTACAATGAGGGCTAAGTGAAATGTTTGGTTTTCAGATTGAAATTATTGGTAGCAAGCCGAACCTATTTTTATTGTGTGTAAGGCATTTATATGCTTGTAATTTCACTAAACTGCTTTAAAACAAAAGTTTTATTATAATAAAGTAATTAGGATAAATGGCTGTTCCTTATTTGTTTTCTTATTTTAAAGTATGTGATATTTAATTCTGCAGCCAGACTGGATAAAAACTGCCTGCTTTTGGTAAGCAAAAAATCAGATACAAGGGAAAACACCAAATACCATACTTAAATAATGTTTATTTACTTTAGTAGCACACAGCTATATATAAGTGTGTGTATATATGTGTGTGGGAACTGTGTTTAGGAAATGCAAATTTCCTTCCCCTTCCCCTTCTTTGTTGACAATGCAGTAGTGTCTTCTGAGTGTGTGTGTATGTGTATATATATACACATATATACATATGAGGGGGGGAGGGATCCAAGGGAAAACACCAAATGCATACATACATATACATCGATACATATATCGATGTGTGTGTGTATATATGTATATATGTACATATATATATGTACCCACATATAGACACACACACTTATATACAGTTGTGTGCTACTCGAGTGAATAAACATTATTTGAGTATAGTATCTGGGAGAAAATTTACAATTCCTAAACACCCTCTATGCTGATTTTATCTCATAAAAATCCTCAAAACAGTTTTATAAAGTGGGCGTTATTACTGCTGTTTGGAAGACGAAAAAGCTAAAGTTATGGGAGTTTAAGTGACCTGTCCTTCACATAGCTAGGAAGCAAAAGAGCCAGATTTCAACTCTGAAGACAGCTCAGTTTCTCCCCTCCAGTGTCCTGTCCACACCATCCAGCACTGAGCCAGATTCTTGCTCCATGCATACACAGCAGTTGCATAAAAAGAAATCCTGCTACAGCTAATGCTATGCCCAAAGAGACGAAAAAACTCCAGTTTCAACCCGACTTGCGATCTTTGTAGGACTCGTCATTGCTCGTGAAATATTGTGCAAGAAGATAGGATTAGGAACCCACCTTTTCCCAAGACAATTTGGCCTCCCATCTGTGGGAAGAATGAAACAATAGTGGCACAGATGAGTTCACTAGATTTCAGGACTGTCTTGTCCTCACCACTGGACAAACAGCATAATTTTCTTACCTCTGCACACAAGTATCATCATTATGTACACAGAGGACAGTTCATCGAGTACATTTTCTCAGGTGTTGATGTGATGGAAATGCTGCTGGGCAAACCAACCTGAGCTCTACTAACACGTAAATTAGAAAGACTGATCCAAATCAAATGCAAGATGGGCTTGTATTGCACACTGACTGGGAAAATACTCATTTTGTTCCATGCCTGTATTCCTAAGTTTCACTGTTGGGCGGGCACGGTGGCTCACGCCTGTAATCCCAGCGCTCTGGGAGGCCAAGGCGGGCGGATCACGAGGTCAACAGATCGACATCCTGGCCAACATGCTGAAACCCCTTCTCTACTAAAAGCACACTCACACACACACACACACACACACACACACACACACACACACACACACTTAGGCGGGCGTGGTGGTGCGGGCCTGTTGTCCCAGCTACTCCGGATGCTGAGGCAGGGGAATTGCTTGAAACCGGAAAACAGAAGTTGCAGTGAGCAGGGATGACGCCACCGCGCTCCAGTCTGGCGATAGCGCGCGACTCTGTCTCAAAAAAAAAAGTTTCACTGTCTACTGCAAATGCATCCAAATGCCAAAGGGTATGCAAAGACCCAACTTCTTCTTACATGAAAACAGCAAACTTGCATTGAGACAACACTTCATCATTTATAATATATGTCAGCTTACCTGTGTATAGTTTGAAATATAACAGCTCTGTCTGAAAGCTATGTAGTGAGTGTATTTGGGTCTCTTCCTTAACTAATCCATTCCTCTTATTCCACAGGATTTCAAGTGTGGAATTATTCTTTTTTTCTCATATTCCAAACAACTTCCAATGACTGTGAAAAAGGTTGAATCATTGGAATGGGATAGAAGTATACAAAAATAATTCCCTGCATCAAAGCTACATTACAAATATGTATTTCTTCAGATGGAAGGAAACTAGAAAACAGCCACAATCCAGGTACCTGTAGTCCCAGCTATTCAGGAGGCTGAGGCAGGAGAATCGCTTGAACCCAGGAGGCACAGGTTGCAGTGAGCCGAGATCGCACCACTGCATTCCAGCCTGCGTGACAGAGTAAGACCCTGTCAAAAACAAATCCATAATAAATGAGAACAGAAACTTTTTTTTTTACTCCATTAAGGTTTGTCATCAGTTTCTAAGTGAAGAAAAATTGGTAGTTTATTTATTGATGTATTTTAGAACCTCATGTGCATAGAATTTATCTTTTTTTTTTTTTTTTTTTAGACAGAGTCTCGCTCTGTCACCAGGCAAGACTGCAGTGGCATGATCTTGGCTCACTGCAACTTGATCGTTTTTATGAACATGTAATAATGTTCCAGTCTGTTTGTAATGTATATTCATGTCATTCTAAACAATTTCTTTTGTATTCATGAGTTTCTAAAATAAAGCCCCTCCTGATATTTTATCTTGGTACCGCTTGAAGAGCCTCTCAAAGGCATTTCAGTTGAACTTCGGGGATCCAGAGTGGGTGCCTACAAGTAGCTAAGCAGCCCCGCTTACAGAATGGCGCCATAACAGAGCTTAATCTTGTGGATGTGCAGCCTGCTGCTTCAAGGTATTGAGTCTTTCAAACTTTTTGTGAATCTGCTGTTGTGTAATATCATAAGAGCATGTAATCATAGAATTTTTTATCCTATTTTTTCCAGTATTTAAATAATCTAGCCTCTTGATCTGCTTCTGGGAGGCATAGGAATTATCTAACACATTTTAGAGAAGGGTGCTTAGGCAGACAGAAGTAAAATGACTTGCTTAGAGGCACAGTGAATTCTCTGGAAAATGAAAAACTGATATCAGATGTCCTTCCCCTCAGGGCTAATTCTCTATTGCACTCCCTTCCTGAGCAAATATACCCGAATCAAATCATCTCTCATCCTTGCCTTAACAACATCTACTTATGTAAGCCCTGCAAATTCAGAATCCTGACAAGAAAAAGGACAGAGCATTTATAGTTGTGACCCACACGGTTTAAATTAGCTGGGAGGCTGGCAAAACACAATGTCATGCTGAAGTTATTTCCAGAACAGCAGGCGTCTCTTCAAGCAAACCAGCTAAAAAGATGTCAAAATTGCCAACCTATGTTCTCCAACACAGTTCTTTCAAGATTGAGTGAATGGTGGAAAAATGTGATCTTTCCATATATTCAAATTAATTTGCCAGAAAGTATTTATTACTTACCATGAGTCAGACTTCAAAAGAGAGACCTCCCCAGTAGCATGGAATCTGGAGTTGAATCCTATGGGTTTGAAACCTAGCTCCACCACTTCCTGGCTGGATAGGCTTAGGCAAGATACCTAATCTCCATGTGTCTCCGTTTTCTCAGCAGTAAAATGTTGCTGATAATAGTACCTGCCTTATAGAGTTGCAATGAGAATTAAATGAGTTAGTTCACTTGAAGCAGTCAATGAGGTACATGTACTCCTAAGTATTAGGGACTATTTTCACATCCCCAGGACCTGGTCCAAAGTCTGGCACATTGTCAATGTAAGCTGCACCCTTGAACACTCAAGAAGGATTTATTCTAGTTGAAAGACATGATATACATATAAGACAAGAATAACAAAATAGTATGAAAAACATATACACAAGGGTGTATTTATTGTACAAGAGTAGGTCAGATGAGAGAGCTCTCACTGATGGCAAAGTAGATATAGAAGGTCCCATGTGAGTAACAGTCACTCTTGGATTAGCCAAGGTATCTGTACAGAGGATGATTTACTCAACAAATGTTTATGGAGCACCTACAACATGCTAGACACTTAAAGGTGGACTCTTTTGACATGTAAACCAAAAACTATCTAAGATAGGTCTCATTTAATTTAGAAGTTTGTTTTGCCAAGTTTAAGGACATGCCTGGAAGAAATTAACACAGAATCACAGAAATATTCCAGGGTCTGTTTCTTCAAAGATGATTTTGAGGGCTTCAATATTTAAAAGGGAAAAATGGGCTGGAGGGAAAGAAGGAGGGTATAGTGATCCACATGTTGCAAGAGAAAAGGAGGGAGTAGGGGAATAGTTAATTATGTGTTCATCTCATGCTCAGTAAACCAGCACTTAATGTAAGATAAGGGGAACACAAGAATACTACTTGTGGGAGGTATTTGACCTTTTATTTGTAGCTGTCTGCTAAAGGACAAAAGGCATGGCAGCTTCTTGCCTGACTCCGTTTTCAGCTTAATTTTTCCTTTTGGCATACTGAATTGGAGTTCTGAGTTTCTATTTTCCTTTCACAGACATCAGGATGTGGCTAAAGGTTTCAATGAAAGACATGAAGATGAAATAGCCATGAGGTCTCAATTTTAAACTGCAGAAGAGAAACCCTGGTTGACCCTCCTGAACCTCTTCCCTTATGTTTGAATTTGGAGAAAAATCTGCAAGAATCTCCCCAGGGAGGGAGATTAGAGGAGAGAGGGCAGGGATGTGCATGAGGGTATTAGATATTTATTAATATATTGCTTAAATTATTTTAAACAATTTAAAAGTTAATTTAAAATTAGCCTAAAAATACATGACGATGAGTTTTACAGATTTTTGTATGCCTAATTTCTAGGATGATGATGAGAATAGCAGACACTCAATATATTTTTGTCAAGTAAATGAATAAATGAGTGAAATAATCTTAAATTAGAAAAATATCATCACAAAATATTGTTTCATAAAACATCAGGCAAGCCATGGTCTCAAAGAAAACAAAGCTTCCCTTGAATGAGGAGTAGCCAGAAAAGCTCACTAGTGTGAGAACCTCTGTCTAATATTCTACAAGGTGCTACAGGAAGAAGCAGCCATTGTTCCTCTTTTTTAAGAGGTCAGAAAAGGCAGCCTGGGAGGCAGAATGGCTAGTGAATAGAAAGGGGATGTCAAAGAAAGTTATTCCAACCTTTAAAAAAAAAAGGTAAGAAAGATTTTGTTTAGGACTATTGTAATAGGGGTGAAAACTATTGCAATAAGAAAAGGGATTGAACTCAACTCCAAATACAGCAAAGACACCCAAGGATTGATAGCCAGAGTGAGGGGGTCAATAGGTGGAAAATTACCAAGACAAGATATCAAGGATAGGGGATGGAGTTTTGCTAAACTGACCTATGAGGATGCTTGCTAAAGGTGGGCCAAGAACTTAGGTATCAAGAGGAGTGGGTGAGGAATTTGATATCAAAGGTGAGAGATTATAGCTAACATGACTTGGCAGGATTGTTGCTAAAGGTCGAGGCCTAGTCAAAAAAAGGACTCAGAGGAATCTGGCTAAACTTGGCCAGAGAGTCTTTATTTGGGAACATCTCCCTGGAATATGTTTGGAAGTCTAGCTTTGCAAAAATAGTTTCTACACTAATCAAGCTTTATGTTATCTTTTGTAGTCCTCTTTTGAGTAACTCCTTTTAAGACCCCATACTTCTGACTAAAACATAAGGCCAGTATGTTAGACTGCTTTTGGGGGTTTCTTGCAATCTCATATTCCTCTCTGAGTAATAACGTTACGTTCAACATCTTTTGGCCTCTGTAGCTATTTCTCTGTTCTGCCTCCCTCTGTAGCATCATCCAGAATATGTCAGAGGTCTTCGTATTAGTGAAATTTTGTGCCTGTTCCTTATTTAAGTCTATTTTTATTTTCCTTGAGATCATTGCTTTCTCGATATTTTGAGTGAAGAGATTTTGCAGGGATATCTCTGTAATTTATTTAAAGATTGTTTGATTCATTAATTCATTTGACATAAATATATTGCATACTCACTTTGTGCTCAGCATCATGCTAGCGTTTGGACATATAAGAATCCCTCCTGGCCAGAGCTCATTGATACTAAAAACACTTCCAAATTTAAGCAGAGAAAACTGAATTAACTCCATAGGAATATGGGAAGATTAAAATATTGTTGGACCATGGGCAAGTGAGAAAGATAGTTTGCAAAAAGAACATCTTGACTCTTTATGTTCCCAGAGCCAGCCAGTATAAAGGATAGTTGAACTTCCTACAGATGGGTCCTAGGAGCCCTTCTGTGTTTTCAATTAGGAAGGTTTCTGTGCTTTGCAATGAAACGTGCTTAAACAAGCCCTTTCAGTGGCACCATAATGTAAGAAGTTATCTATATTTTTTCTTCTCTAGGAGGATCTCAGTTACTTAAAAAGGAACAAAAGTAATGGCTTGAAGATAACCCACAAACATAAGGTATAAATCACTGTATTGCACCCTCTCCCTACTTCCACTTTCATTTGTGCACCCAAATCCTAAGAACCTGTCCAAGAAGAAAAAGAATTGCTAGAAATAGATTAGTAGCAGCGTCCAAAATCATGAAACTCACAGCCAAGGATCCCAGGGGTGTTAGAGACTGTCTCACTTTCTTTACATCCAAACCCGAATGAGTACCTGACTTCTGATAGTCCAAGAAAAACAGATCTGAAATGAGACAAGTTCAGATTACTTCACACAATCACCCACAACCCCAGGACCTGACTTCTGCAGGTTTGCGCTGAAGACTATGCAGCAAAGCTCCCTCACTTCTCTTTTCCTTAGGAGGTGTTACTCCACAGGCCAAATTTAACATTTACCATATGCCAAAATCTTAAGGATTCTTGATGTGTATTCTATCTGTATGTGCAAAAATGTTTTTCCCTTAGGGATTGGGCATGGGAGAGGCGGGGAAGATTCACCAATTTTAAAGGTATGTTGCACTCACAATAGCCCTGATTTTTGACTTTTACCTAGTGGGGAAAATAAGTTTAGTGTCTTAAAATGGGACTTCACAATGGTAGTTCACTGTAAAAATCATGTCTGATGATTATCAAATGTATGATTTACTGCACTAAAAGCCCTCTGAATTGGGTCCATTTCTGAATAAAGATTGCAACTACTCTCCCAAACACCTTCTCTCTGCTGGAGATTCAGTCCTGAGTACATTTTCTTGTCTTTTTAGATTCCTATCACATTTGCTTCTCAAATGCATCTTTTTCATGAAAGCCCTGGTAATAAAGGGTAGGTAGCAAATATAACCACAGGTTTCAGTCATGAAAATGCAAGTAGGGGAAGAGGTTTTTACAAGGACAACTTCACTCAGCATCCTTTCTCCATGAAGGCTCTTTCCTACTGGGATATTAATGAGAAGGTAGCACCAGATATGAAAGGAAAAGATGGTGTAGAATGAGCATAAGTGGGGAAGGGGAATGATACTGGCGGCATTCAAATTTCTTAGCAATAGGCATTTCCTGTTAGCAAAGCTGCCCTATGTCAATCTGTTGTTTCATCAGGTTTCTTGGCATTGTTTGCCTGAGGACAAGTAGGGTGTAGCTGGTTGGACTGGGACCAGGAAGAGAGGCCCTAAAACAAGAAACCAGACATTCCTAACAGTGAGCTTGCGCATAGAAGGAGTAGTCCTTCTCAGAAAGAAGTGGAAGCATCAAGATATGATGATGGCTAATCTGGGAGCACAACATCTGTGTTTATAAGAACCTAACTTGAGATTGTCACAGTCCAGTTATATCTGGGTTGTTAAATCTCAGTCCCAATACAGACCCTGAAAGGTGGTGTAGGTTATCAACAAACAGTAACACTAAAAGAATTTCCATGTTGATCAATTTATAACAAGGAAAATACTTATGCTATTTGCATAAGAGAGTGTTGCCCTTTGTTGAAATTGTAATGCATGCCGGTGAGGATGGAATCAACTAGGATGTTAAAGCCAGTCACCAATTCTGATTTGGACTAGTGTCAAGAAATAAATTCCAGGGGCAGCCACAGTTAGAAGTGTAAAGTCAGCTACAAATGAGGAAGTGATCACATCTCTGGAGTCTTGGTGACCTGCCATCCCTTGAAGAGATCTAATCTGCTTCTGAACCAGGACAAGATCTATTTTTTTTTTTCCACAAAGCCAGACAAGTGCCTGCCATCAAGAAAGTTTCAGGTAATAATGTGAGATTTCTAGTCATTAGTCATCAGTTCAAGGAGCAGGACACCCTCGCTCTCAGGAAGACACAAATGTGAAAGGACAATGATATATAATCAGTCATTAGAGCAGGACTCAAAGTCCAAACTAAAGGCATGTTGAGAAAGACACAACGAGGCCCAAAGAGAAGTACTAGACTTACTCGAATCCCTCAGCCCCGAGCCTGAATTGATTCCAAGGGCAAGGATGTCTCCATTTGTGAGCAAAAAGAGCAAGAGAAAAGAAACCAAGAAGGGCTTGACATCCTGAGCAATTCCCAGATGCTGCTTTGCCAGAAAGTAGGATGCCAAATATTTCAAGAAAGCCTTTCTGGACTTAAAAAGGGAAAATGAGAGCCAGTCTTGTCGTGTCATTTGACTTTTAAATCATCTCCTGGAGGAAGGTTATCTGGGAGATATTCAGCATGAGATGATTCTTTATAAGGCTAAATTAAAGCAAGGATTTTCCCTAGCCAATAACCTTAGAAATACATGAGCTAGAATATTTCAAGCCCAAAATATAATATGCCAAAAGCACTGAAATCATGATGCAATACTGGAAATGATGAGAGAAACTTGGGTCTCAAATAATTTTTGGAAGTGAGTGCAGATAAATGCAAGCTGTAACAAATAACTTCCTGTTGGGTGATTTATGTTAAAGTACATCTGAAAATCAAAACTTGAGGACTCAGATTCTAAGAAACAACCAACTACTCAAAAGGCTAAAGATCTTTTTCCTCATGGTCACATGGCAATAACTACACACAATTTTAATGCCATCATTCCTGAATTGTTTTTCTCCCATATAGAGGAATAAACCTTAGGAGAGGAGAGGTTTTGAATTTAAATGAAATTCTGAGCTGTAAAAGAACCTCCGTTTTTAGAGGAGAGAAATTATGTGACTTATCTAAAGCTGAACACTTAGTCTTATAATTTTCTATTACCCCAAACTAGAGTCTTAAAGTCCAAACCATGTCATAAAGTCTCTTGTTTCTAAAGGGGTATTTGTCTTTCTTCCCTTAGAGTTTCCTTAGAGACTCATGTAGACTGGCCTAATAGATAGTTTTAGAAGATGTTAACTCATCCTTTATACACTGGGGGGAGGTGGGCACTGAAGCCTGGCCCCACTCACCTACTGTGTGCGTTGCAACCAGAGGCTCTGCTTTGCACTCTCTGTACTGGGTGTCCAGGGATCCCCTGGGGTCCATAAGAGTTCCAGTTCTCAACCTGGTATGAGGAAGTGATACAGCATTCGAAGGCTCTGGATTATTCTCTATGGAATTAACAGAAACCCTGCCTTTGGAGAGTCACTCCCATAGTTTCAAGAAAAAAAGAGAAACTCAGGAGGAAAACAAGTGCTATGTTGCTTACCATAAAAATCAAACCTTTTCTAGTATTTGCTTCATGTTCAAATACCTCCAATCCTTTTGGGACCCTGATGACCTCCATGTTTGAGTCAGCTTTGACTGTTCTAAGATTTAACATAATTAAGAATGAAAAGTAACTTAACTGTCCAAGATGAGCACGGCAAGATTGCCATGAGTGCTTCTTGCCAAAGAAGGCAGGCTGGTTGTGATTACACCACCTCCTCCTCATTGTCCTATTCTTATCATGTGCTGCAGTCAGCGTCTTTGACCTATATTTGATTCCCTCTTGCAATATGTGCTTTTGATCATGAAACTGCTGGGAAAAGGCTCCTTCTAAACCACAAAACAAGGTAAGCTGTTTCTTATTTGTTTGAATATATAGGATGCTGGTGACAGCCAATTTTCTTCCTCTGCATCTAAGAAATCGAAAGGTCAGGTGCTAGGAGGGATTATGGAGAGTTTATGAGGCAAACAGCCTGCCCCACCACAGGCCTTATCAGGAACAAGCCCAGCTTTCTTTCGTAAGCCTCTGGTGGGCGGCTTGTGCTCATGGCTGGCAGTCTGGGGTGCACATTGCAGTTTATCATCAAGCAGCATCTTCGAAATGCCAAACTTTATTTATTGATCTTAAATTCTATGTTATCTCCAACGAGCCACAGGAAAAGTAATACATTTTGTATGGATTAATCCTTGTAATTCTACACAACGTACACCCAGAGATAACTCAAACTCACTTTGTCATCTCATTACCTAAACAGACTTGTCTTTCTTTAAGTCATCAACAGAGGTCATCTCCCAAATGCCCTTGTGGAATATTCATTAGTCAAATAACTAATTTGAAATGGACCTTCAAAGCATTATTCATTTCCCCATCATTCTCCTAATATCAGTTTAAATGCTTTGTGGGTATAATGATTAGGCTGATGTTTAATTAATTGTGAAATTGTGAATTAAAGCTAAGTTAAAAGATAAATCTTTTTTTTAGTGCATGAGGGAGGAAGAAAGCAAGCCAGAAAGAACCAGTGAGCTTGATTGGTGGTTTTAGATGGGGATTCTTAGCAAATGTTCCTTTATTCACAGCAACATGACAGCGTTGGATTTTAAGGTTAACCTTTGTGAAGTAAATCTTGTTTGTCCATTCTTTCTTATTGGATTTCAGATTCATCACCACATCAGTGAGAAGATGCTATGAATCATTGAGCAAATATGCAGATGTAGATATAACCTGCTATTCTCAACAAGTTTTATTGTGAACAAAGTAAAACAAAACAATTACCTCAGACTCTGGTATGGAAATCACAGCCATAATTTTGTTTACTGTGTGTGATGATGAGAGCTGTATATTTTTGACCCTAGAAGGAAATGTTTGATTCCCTACTGAGGCCTTCTCTGATTCATGTCTTTAAGCCCTGTCTCTAACCTCAAATTCATTATCAGGTACATCACAATGTCATTCCATCACTTTGAGAGGCTAAGGCAGGAGAATTGCTTGAGCCCAGGAATTAAAGACCAGCCCTCAGCAACATAGTGAGATTTTGTCTCCACAAAAAATAAATTTAAAAAAATTATCCAGGTGCAGTGGTATGCCCATAGTCTCAGCTACTTGGGAGGCCGAGGTGGGAGGATAGCTTAGCCCAGGAGATAGAGGCTGCAGTGAGCTGTGATTGCACTACTGCACTCCAGCCTGAGAAACAGAGAGAGACCCTGACAAAAAAAACAAACAAACAAAAACAGTGTCCGCCTACACTGTTTCCATTTTTAAACGTGTCCATTACCCCATTAACTATTAACTCTTTGAATGCATGATCCAAGTGTTATACATCCTCATTTATGCAGCACAGAGTTTAATGCTTATGTTCTCCAACCAAACAGATCCTAGAATTTTGTTTGCTCTTCCCTTTTCCTGAAGCACTCTAATTAAATAATAAACTATTGGAGAAAAGAAACTTTTTTTTCCACTGTGGTTGCTAAGCAACCAGACACTACTACATAAAGAAAAACTGATTGAGAATAAAGCCAACAAAAAAAGGCAGGTCTCAGAGATAAAGAAACAGATTCTTGATTTGAACAGCTGGATTGTGCTCTTCCTGAAGCTAACAAACCCATGGACACTTCAGTTTCATGATCTAATACATGCCCCTTGTTTATTTAGGATGGTTTATATTTAGTTTACTTTGTTTTCAGCCAAATACTTGAGGAGCACAGCCATTTGCTAGTCACCCATATGTTTGTTTTGTTGTCATTCACCTGCTTAGAGGACTATCTGGTTCCTTCTGTGATCTGTCAATGTGGCTACATTTGCCCCCTCCAAAGGCACATCACTTCTCCTCAACTCATTTTTTTTAAATCTCTGTTTGTCTGGTGTCCAGGGCTCATCTTCCTCAGCATGGCTGATTTCATGGATAATCTGATGCCCACAACCATCTATGGCTGATAGAACCTGTCCTGAAGTGCTTGCTGTACCCAGTCTAGTCTGGTGCCTGCTAAGCCATGGTTCTGACATCATAATCTCTCAGATGCAGAAAAATATATCACATTGGTTATGCACAGAAATTTTTGTGCACTCTACATGAATCTGAATGTTAGCTCCACTACTTACTAGCAATATAACCTCATGCAAATCATTTAGCTGTGACTCAGTTTCCTCATCTGCAAATCCAGAATAATAACATTGCCTAATTCACATGGTTGTAAATGAGATAATGTAGGCAAAGTAGTTAGAATAGGCTCTGGCAAGTAGTCTGAAATGCACATGGCTGTTATAATTTTCATTGTGGTAGAACCAGCCCTCCAATTCTTCATACCAGAAGAATGAAAAGATTTTATACCATCTCATGTGTTTTATAAACCTCAGCTGAAAGCAGGACTTTGCCTTCTTTTTCTTGACCAATCTTCCTCCCTGAATAGATAATGAGCAACTTTTAGTAGGGTAAGAGCTATGCTTTGACTTTCTGTAGCTTCAGCCCAGTGATGGTCATAAGAATAGACACTAAAAATATGCTTAAATTGTTTATTAATATCAAATAATCAATAATAATTATTAATATCAATAAACATAAACTCTGTTAATGGTGAATCAGAGTGGCTAGTAATTGGTCCTTTTTTCTCCCTTTTCCAATGAGTTTAGGTTCCAGGGAACACACCCACTCTTTCTAGACCAACTTATGCCCTAAATATTTTTCTGCTTTTCTTCCCTGGGGAATTGACTGGCCTTGGGAAAGAAACATAAATGATGTATTTATTTTTCTCCCTTAAGATATGAAGGCTGAAGTCAGCCCTCATCAGCCAGATGGACTGTTTCATCTCTTCTGAAATAGAAGCCTCCAACCTACTCAGCTCTTTTGAGGCCAAAAAGATACCCAAGGGCTCTCAGGAAACCAACAATCTCCTTAACACCAGTCTAAAACAAGTTTTCTAAAAGAATTTTCCTTTTGAGTTCATTTTTGTTACCTCTTCATCCCATAGTCCTAAGACAGGAATAATTTGCATATAACAGTCACTATTAAATTTTTTTATTTTTAATGGATTGATGAATGACGGGGCCAGCCCATTAATGACTGAACCAATCAATGAATGAGAAATATGTAGGAGATATTTACTGTCTTCTCTGTTCTAAGGCATGGAGGGTGAGGGCATTGATCTACTAGTTTACCCTCATATATTTTCTTTACTAGAGTTTCAACACTTCTCCCTTTCATTTTGCTGCAATTGACCAAAACCTAAATAGTATGGGGGAGGTGGAGAAAGTAGATCCCATAGTATCACTCACATAAACTCAGGTCTCCATAGGGACGTGATGAATGGCCAATAGCCTTTCTTGAATATTTCCTTGCTTCCTCCTTAGGCAAAGAGAATTTGCCCTTCTAAGTCCAAGGAAACAATTGTTTTATGTCTTACTGTTTTTTTAAGTAAGGCTTCTCTGTGACCTCCCTGCCTCTACTTATTCTAACAAGAATGAGGGGAGAGGAGGTCACACATGCTTGGAATGTGAAGGATGATGTGCAGCTCAGATGTCACCAACCATAACGTTTGGCCTAAGCATGCTCATTGCTAAACATGGCTGTGTAGATAAACAAATAAAAATCAAATTCACAGGTCAACCATTCTGAACAATACCTGGCTAATTTTCCTGTTTGAAAAATTGTCATAAAGCTTTTCAAGTGGCTCAGAAGGTATTACTAGGTCAGCTTCTTTGACTAACAAGTGGGTCTTGCATTTTCGAACATGTGGGATAATGGCGATAAGGTCCCTAGGCCACAGGTGCTAAGCAGTTGCCACATGCATGCGACACTTCAGAGTGGCACGACCCTTAGCAACCCATAATGCAATTAACAAACTTCATCTCATCCTCAGCAAAACATTTCTTAAAACTTACCAAATCTAGTAAAAGTCCATTCAGAATCAAAGCCACTTTTCTCTTAAGAAAATAATTGTTTAGGAAAGTTTCTTTGATTTCTTACTGTGGTTACTCACCTTGGGGGCTATCTAATGAGACATAGCAGTTGGTCAAATTAGGGATCCCAGACCTTTGGATGTCATGAGTCAGTAAATATTTTCTCCATTTGAAAGTATAGAAAGCCAATATTGAGTCATCATCATTTTCGTTTGCCAAATATAGGCCACAAAACTAGAGGAAAAAAGATTAAATTACCTTCTACTGTGACCATGATTAAATAAAAGAATAGCTTAACGAATACCAAAAAGGCAGAAAGGATATAATTAGGAACAAAATACATCTCTTTACCTTGAATTAATTTGGTGCTTTAAAAAGCTTTATGTTATTTTAATTTTTCTAATGCTGCTGAAGACGGATGCAAACATGACCTCCACACAGGACTACCTCTGAAAACCTGTATTAGTCAGGGTTCTCTAAAGTACAGAAATAATAGGATAGATGTATATATGAAAGGAAGTTTATTACTAAGGAACAGGGAAGCCAATCCCAGTCACAAAACTTCAAAAGTAGAGAGGCCAACAGAGAGTAGCCTTCAGTCTGTGGCCAAAGGCCTGAGAGCCCCTGGCAAATCACTGGTGTAAGTCTAAGAGTTCAAAAGAGGAAGAACTTGGAGTCAGAGATTCAAGGTCAGGAAGCATCCAGCACAGGAGAAAGATAAGGCAGGAACATGCAGTAAGTCAAGTTTTTCCATGTTCTTCTGCCTGGTTTATTCTGGCTGCAGTAACAGCTGATTAGATGGTGCCCACCCAGATTGAGAGTGGGTCTGCTTCTCCCAGTCCACTGACTCGAATTTTAATCTTTAGCAACACCTTCACAGAGACACCCAGAAATAATACTTTGCATCCTTCAATCAAGTTGATACTCAGTATTAACCATCACAAAACAATTGTCTAACTTTTAGCTGTCGGAGTAAAATGCTTACGTAAACTAAGGCAGGGATAGCTGTAGAGATAAATACGAAAAGTGTTTTGAAGATCCATTCATGTCCCTGGCATTGCTCCTCTTCCTGTCTGGTTTGTCCAGCTCTCTGGGTGCCTCCTGCTCCCTATATGCAGGTCAGGTGGCACCTGTCCTCCATCAGAATGCCTTTCACTGACTATCGGGCACAGGGACCCTCAATCACCTTCTCCATGTGCTTCTGACTCCTTACCTACAAAAAGAAATGGAAGTCAATAGAATAACGTCCCTCTAGAATCTATTTGGTCTGAGGCATCATAATTCCAAATGCTTTGCTATACATACATCCCCCAGAAGGTTTCTGCAGTGATTGTTCCAAGATCCTATCATTGATGCTTCTGCAGTATGCTTTATGTTCTGATATCAGATAGCTTTTTTCTTAAGAATTCAACCAATGTAATTTTGATGGGACTGAACTCCACAGCCCAGCCTCCACCACAGCTTTGACACTTGATCCATGAGGAGCTGACAGTTGTGGGATTTTTGTGCTATAGACCAGGGGTCCCCAGCCCCTGGGCCACAGAATGATACAAGTATGTGGACTTTTAGGGACCAGCCACACAACAGGAGGTAAGTGGCAGAGCGGTGAGCAAAGCTTCAACTGTATTTACACTCCCCATTGCTTGCATTACCGCTGGAGCTCCACCTCCTGTCAGATCAGTGATAGCCTTAGATTCTCATAGGAGCGTGAGCCCTCTTGTGAACTGTGCATGTGAGGGATCCAGATTTTGCACTCCTTACGATAATCTAATGCCTGTCACTGTATCCATCACCCTCAGATGGGACCATCTAGTTGCAGGAAAATAAGCTTAGGGCTCCCACTGATTCTACATTATGGTGAATTGTATAATTATTCCATTATACATTACAATGCAGTAATAGAAATAAAGTGCACAATAATTTTAATGTACTTGAATCATTCCCAAAAACATCCTCCCCTCTCCCCAGTCCATGGAAAAATTATCTTCCATGAAACCGATCCCTGGTGCCAAAAAGATTGGGTACCACTGCTGTAGACAGTAGAATGGTTTTGTTGAGTGTAGTGGGTTAAAGAGTATCCTGAAAACTGAAGTACGTTTGGAACCTCAGAATTCGGCCTTGTTTGGAATAAAGTCCGCAGAGGTCATTAAGTTGAGGATCTCAAGAAAGATCATCCTAGACTTAGGGTGGGCCCTAAATCCAGTGACTGGTATCCTCAAAACATAAAAGAGAGGGAAATTTTAGATCTCCTGAGAGACACATAAGAGAAACACAAAAAAGGTAATGTGAAGGTGGAGAGAGGGATTAGAGGGATGCATTTAAAAACAAATGAATGCCAGGGACTTGTTGCAAACACTAAAAGCCAGGAGTGAGGCATGCAATGGATTCCTTCTCGGAGCCCCCAGAAGGAACCAACAGCCATCGCCTCGTCTTCAGCGTCTGACTTCTGGCCTCCTGAATGGTGAGAAAATACATTTCTGTTGTTTGAAGCTGTTATACTCTGCTCTTGGTGATCTGTTATAGTGGCCCTAAGAAACTAATACACTGGGTTTATTGAGAGCCATTGTAAACCAAAAAGTATCTGAGACAAGTCTCAATAAATTTAGAAAGTTTATTTTGTCATGCTTAAGGACACTCCTGTGACACCACCTCAGGAGGTCCTGACGACATGTGCCCAAAGTGGTAGGGGCACTGCTTGGTTTTATACATTTCAGGGAGACATGAGACATCAATCAAAGGTACATTGGTTCAGTCTGGAAAGGTGGGACAACTTGATATGGAGAGGGGGGTGTTCCACGTCATGGGTGGATAAGAAACTAACAGTTGCATGCTTTTGAGTTTCTGATTAGCATTTTGCTGAGTACACAATCTAGGGGAATAGTCACTTACACCTTAGTCTGGCTTACTGAAACAATAAGGTCAAGCAGGTACTCAGATATGCATTTGTCTCATATCAGCAAAGGGATGACTTTGAGTTCTATCTGTCCTTTTCCACAGGGAATTTCCTTGTGAGCAAATTGTAAGTGAAGGAGGTAGGTGGCTTATTTATCTTTGTTCTATCTTATTTAGGAATAGAATGGGTGGCAGGTTTTCCCTGCAGTTCCCAGCTTGATTTTTCCCTTTGGCTTAGTGATTTTTCCCTTTGGTTTAGTGATTTTTGGGTCCCAAGATTTATTTTCCTTTCACATCGTTTTGTCCACCAGGGAGAATCTGTCCTAGGAATGGAGGGAGAAAGAGCAAGCTTGAATCATAACACTGGGTCCCTGGATCCAGCTAGGCTTCAAGTCAGTTGTGCCTCTTTGTGTGAACCAATAACTGCCCTCTTTGTTTAAGCTCATTTGAGTTAAGTTTCTCTTGTGGATAGCTGAAAGACTTCTGATAAAAACACACAGAGGCTCAGCACTGAGAAAATCTTACTCATCTTTCAAGGCCCAGTTGTAGTGGTATTTTCTCCACAAAGCCTCCCTAGGGCTCCCCAGCCTGAAAGGCTTGTTTCTCCCTCTGGGTTCCTATTGCTCTGCTCTCCTCCCACACACCACACTCTTAAACTCATCTTATTCCTGCTACGAGAACTTTTAGCCTTTTGGAAGCAAGAACACTGTCCTTATCTCATTTTCTTTAGTGCACAAGGTTTATTCCATTTTCATAGCAGGTTCTCAATGCATATTTGACCAGATAAATGAAATAAAAATGAAGGAATAAAGACTGGGGTTTCAGTGCTTATGGAAGGGAATAGAAAATATAGTTTCGTGTTAAGGGCTCTCCTGGTATTCCTAATCATACCAAACACACAAATCCTACATCTACTTCCTCATAAATCATCCTACTAGGGAAATCAGCCAAAGACCAGGACTGCTATAAACAGGCATTGGGTTGTTTACTTTACCAGCATAATAACTACCAGGCTTTTATAAAGGGCAGTTGTTACTTCAAATCTGAAGTATCTATCATATCACTCTCTTCCTGATTGAAACCCTTCAACGCCTTCTCTATGCTCTTAGGAAGAACTCCAAAGTTGTGTTTATGGCTTACAATGTCCTTTGAAACGTGGCTTCTCCTCATCTCTCTTATCTCATCTCTTACAATCCCCCACCTGGAATCTATGCTTTGGCTTCTTGCAGCTCCCTCATCATGCCAAGAGCTTTACCTGCTCTCTCTTCTCTTTCTTGGTGGCCCCCTTCCTCTGTCTTTCCTTCCTCTGGGTCGTTGTTTTTCTTCTAGAATGATTATTCCTTCCCCAGATCTTTTTGCCTAGCTTATTCCTATGCAAGCACGAGGCCTTTGCCTGGGCATCATTTTCTCCAGGGACCTTCCCTCATCCACAGGGTCTCCCCCGTCAGGTGCTCTCTGCACCTCTCTAGCATAGCTTTTACTTCTTTGCGATTACCCTTTTACATGACAATCTTCCTCATTATACAATTTGAACCAGGTCTATTCCTCATTTCTATCACACATCATAGAGTAGAGATGCTCAATGTCTATTGGTTAAATGGCCCAATGATTATATAAATGATGGAAAAACTTCATAGTAATTCTCATAGTCTAACTTGGTCTTAGTTGTGTCCTCCTTTGTTGGTTTCTTCACTCTGTAGAGGGGTGACCAGGCCTTCCTATCAGAGGCAGAGGACAAGAGAGGGATGTAAGGGCCATGGGATCTTTAGAGAAAGCAGGGGGATCATTTCTAACGTATAATCCCCGTTCTCTTAACTGTCCATGAAAACAATAATGGGGCTCACCAAGATATGTTTAATATTTTAAGGGCCTTGTAGAAATCATATAAAGCCCATGACAAGACTGTATAGGCTAATATAATAAGAAGGGGCAGAAGGTGTAATCTGTGTATGACAGACAATAGTGTGTTCTATGTCTGCTTCTTTCCCTAAAGAAACTATTGGGGGGGATGCACTTCTGCTTAGAGGCAGATATGGCCAAGCAAACAAAAGATCCTGTGTCTCTCTCTGACAGAAGTATTTAATTGCTGGCATCATGCTTCCCAGTCCGTTGTTCTTCTTCTGAGCAAATTTAGAAGCCCAAGCCACCACGGAGATATCATATGGACCTCCCAGACTGTGTGAGCAAGAAGTAAACCTTGGTTGGGATAAGCCACGAAGGTAAGTTTAATATTGTTAGTTACACTAGAAAAACCGGTTTATTTTGACTGAAGTACTATTTTATACTTCTTTGAACCTCCAAGAGGTTGCTTGGTACTTGGCACAGAGGAGATATCAAGAATTTGTTGAATAAATAAACGCATGGGTGAATGAATAGAAAATAATTAACTGTGAAGCCATGTAATTGCAGCCCATTGCAAGTCAGAAAACAGACTTTGAGGATTAAAAATATAATAAGTGAAATAGATGCCTCCAGACATTGCATTACAAAGTCTTCTTATTTCTTGCAGCAGGAGGAAGTAACTTTGCCAACAGAACTCAGTTAAAAACATAAGTCTTTTATAAGATACTTTGCTCATAAATCTAAGCACTTTGTCTCAGTTATGAATGACTTTCTCTAAAATATCAGGAATGTAAGATTCATTGATATTGGTCTTAGCTACTCAGTGGGATTTAAAATTCAATAATGAATCCAGGATATGGTTTGCAATTCTCTGGATCAAACAAAGCCTGTCCAATGAGTAGCATTAAATCGGGTGGAGGCCAATTTTCAGAATCTTTTCTCAGCATACCTTTATGACTGCATGACTATAGTCTCTCCTGGTTGGAAATAATAGCATGGCATATGCTGTTATGTGTCTTTGCTTCTGCGTTTGCAAAAGCTCACAGCCTAATGTCAATATTGGAGGCAGGGTCTTTCTTTTCTAGTACATTGATTTTAAATTAAATTAACTTTGATCTTTAGGTCATCTCCCAGATTATAAAAGCTGAATGCCTCATTAATGGTGAAAACAGTAGGAGTAAATGTATCGGAGCAGGTTGAACAATTTAAGTACTTGGAAATGCAACTAGTGCAAAGTAAGAGTATTGCAAACTAGCTAATTAAGGGTTATTTCCAGACATGCTGATGAGGAAAAACTGCTTGAGCAGGGTGATTCTTGGAAAATAGTTGGGATCTTCCAAGCTCCTTTCTTCCCTTCTATTCTTTGGGTCCTTCTACTGTGCTCACCCAAATTTCATTTACCACTTGAATCATGATGGTCCCCATCTACTCCCACAACATTCTCCACTTTCAGAAGGCTGTATTAGTTATCTATTGCTGCATAACAAATTACCCCAAAACTTACTGGCTTAAACATTTATTTTCTCAATTCCTGTAGGTCAGGAATCTGAGCATAGCTCAGTTGGGTCTTCTGTTGCAATGTCTCTTACAGTCTGCTAGAAAGGTGTCAACTGGGGCTGCAGTCACCTCAAGACATGAAAGGAAATCCGTAAGGGAAGAATCTACTTTCAAGCTCAATCATGTAGTTACTGGCAGGATTCAGCTTCTTGCAGGCTGTTGAATTGAGAGGTTTCGGTTCTTTGAGGGCTGTGGGCCAGAAACAGCCCTAAGTTCCTTATAGACCTATTCATAGGGCAGCTCAAAACATGATGAATTGATTCATCAGAGCAAGCAGGAAAAAGGGGCCAGAGAGATAAAATGAGAGTTAGAGTGAGAGAGAAGTAGAGAGAGAGAGAGAGAGAGAGAGAGAGAGAGCGCAAGATGAAAGTCACTGATTTTTATAACCAAATTTTGGAAGTGCTATTCCACCACTTTTGTTATATTTTATTAATTAGAAGTGTGAGTCACTACGTTCAGCCTACATTCACAGGAAGTGGATTTAATGGGACATTAATACCAGCAAGTGGAATCATTGGAAGCCATCTTAGAAGTCTGCCTAGCATGAAGAGCAAATGCATGCTAGCAGAAAGTACTTCTTAAGAGTTTTTCTCTGCTATAGCTCAGTAGAAGAGGAGAATGAAGCTGGGCGCGGTGGCTCATGCCTGTAATCCCAGCATTTTGGGAGGCTGAGGCAGGTGGATCACTTGAGGTCAGGAGTTCAAGACCAGCCTGGCCAACATGTTGGAACCCTGGGGTAGCGGCAGGTGACTATAATCTCACCTACTTGGGAGGCTGAGGCAGGAGAATTGCTTGAACCCAGGAAGTGAAGGTTGCAGTGAGCCAAGATCATGCCATTGCCTTCCAACCTGAGTGAAAAAGTAAGACTCCATCTCAAAAAAAAAAAAAAACAAAAACAAAAAAGAAATGATAATGAATGGATATTTGTGACTGAGGCAGCTTTCTTAAGTGAAGAAAATTATTTGATATGTTTTAACTTTCAAATTAAAGAATTTATATGTATATGCCCAGAAGAGGAATCACTGAGTCATATGGCAGTCCTACGTTTAATCTTTTGAAGAACCTCCATATTGTTTTTCATAATGACTGTACCTGTTTACCTTCCCACCAACAGTGTACAAAGGTTTCCTTTACTCCACATCTTTGCCAACACTTGTTATCTCTTGTTTTATTTATTTATTTTTGAGATGGAGTCTCACTCTGTCACCCAATCTGGAGTGCAGGGGTGCGATCTCAGCTCACTGGAACCTTCATGTCCTGGGTTTAAGTGATTCTCCCACCTCAGCCACCCAAGTAGCTGAAATTACAGGCATGTGTCACCACCCTGGGTAATTTTTTTGTGTTTTTAGTAGAGATGGGGTTTCGCCATGTTGGCCAGGCTGGTCTCAGACTCCTGACCTCAGGTGATCCACCCTACTCAGCCTCCAAAAATGCTGGGATTACAGACTTGAACCACCGCGCCTGGCCCTTCTTGTACTTTTTGTAATAACCATCCTACTTGCTGTGAAGTGATACCTCATTGTGCTTTTAATTTGTATTTCCCTGGTAATTACTGAAGTTAAGCAGCTTTGCCTATGTCTGTTGGCCATTTTTATGTCTTTTTGGGAGAAATGTCTATTCAAGTTAATTTCTCATTTTTAAATCATATTTTATTGCATTGTGTTTTTTGCTATTGAATTGTATAAGCTCCTAATATATTTTGGATATTAACCCCTTATCAGATTCATGGTTTACAAATATGTTTTTACCAATTTGTAGGCTGCCTTTTTATTTTGTAGATTGTTTTCTTTTCTGTGTAGAACCTTTTTATTTTGTTGTAGTGCCATTTGTTTATTTTTTTCTCAACTGAGTTTTTGGTGGGATATTCAAAAATAATTGCCAAGCCCAGTGTTTTTTGCAACATTTTCTTCTAGGAATTTTATAGTTTCAGGTCTTATATTTAGGTCTTGAACTCATTTAGAGTGGATTTTTGTATATGTTTAAGATAAGGGTCCAGTTTCATTCTTTGACATGTGAATATACAGTTTTCCCAGCACCATTATTGAAGAAGCCATCCTTTCTCCATGTGTCTTCTTAGTTCCATGTTAAAAATTAATTTACTGCATGTGCTTGGATTTATTTCTGAGTCTGTATTCTGTTCTCAGCAATCTCTCTTCTGAGTATATATCCAAAGGATGTGAGATCAGCAGCTCATAGAGATATCTGTGCTCCCATGTTCATTGCAGCATTATTCACAGTAGCCAAGATACGGAATCAACCAAAATGTTCATTGACAGATAAACGGATAAAGAAATTGTGGTACACACACACGCACATACACATCAATATACATGCATTGGAATATTATTCTGCCTTCAAAAAGAAGGGGATCTTGCCTTTTCCAACAACATGGATGAACCATAAGGACATTATATGAAAGTGAAATAAGCCAGACACAGAAGTAAAAATACTATGTGATTTCTCTTATAGTGGAAACTTTGAAAAAAAAAAAGGATAATTCATAGAAACAGAGAGTAGATTGGTGGCTACCAGAGCCAGTGGTATTAAGGAAGTGGGTAATGGAGAGATGTAGCTCAAAGGGTATAAAGTTGCAGTTATGTGGAATGACTGAGCCTAGCAGCCTAATGCATGGCATGGGACTCTGGTTAATAATATTGTATTGTATACTGCAAATTTGCTGAGCGAATAGACACCAGGTACTTTTACCCCATGCACACATGCAAAGATAGCTATGTGAGATGATGAATATGTTCAGTAGCTTCACTGTAGTAATCATTTCATTCTATCTATGTATAACCAAACATGTGCATCTTAAACATACACAATAAAAATTAAAGGAATTTTGCATTTTACTTCATCTATCCTATAAGAGTTACTATGCATACCCTACTTATTATATTCCAGGGATTCTTCTAAGTGCTTAATATGTATTAACTTGTTTTATTCTCAGACAAAAAACTTCTGCAGAACATTATCTCCATTTTAAAGAGTGGGAGACTGAGGTGAAGATAGGTTCAATGAGTTGCTCAAGATTACTCACCTGGTTAATGAAAGAATCAGGATTCAGCCAAAGTAATCAACGTGCAAAGTCCAGGTTGTTATCTACCACATTTTACTTTCTTTCTACAATGTTTTGAATTTTGTGCTGTTATGGGCTGGATTTGTGTGCCCCTGAAATTCATATGTAGAAGTCCTAATATCCAGTACCTCAGAATGTAATTATACTTGGAGAAAGGCCTTGAAATAGATAATTAAGGTTAAATAAGGTCATTGGTGGTGAGTGCTAATCAAATAGAACTAGACATCTTCTAAGAAGAAGAGATTAGGGCACAGACACATACAAACAGGGAAACCCATGTGAAGACACAGGAAGACGATGACCATTGACACACCAAACAGAGAGGAAGGCAGAAAAAAACACTTCTAACACCTTGGTCTTGAACTTCTAGCCTCTGGGACTGTTAGGAAATGCATTTCTGTTGTTTAAGCCACCTGGTCTGTGGTATTTGTTATGGCTGTCCTAGCAAACCAATACACCTGCCATCAGGAATATTAATATCCCAGGATGGTGTGCCATTTTGTGTCTGTGCTTTCCAGTATCCCCTGATATGCTCCAGTTTTACTAGCATGGGTGTTACAGAAAGCAGTTGGGATTTGGCAGCCAAAGCAAGAGTTACCTTTAGCAAAATTAGGCAAGCTCCATAACTTCCCTATAAAGTGGATCTAATAACCTCTGCCTCACAGGGCTGTTGAGAGGATTAATGAGATAATGTGAAAGTGCCTGGCACAGTAGCTGACATATGTTAAATCCTTAGTAAATGTCATTTATTCCTTAAACAGCAAGTCACATGTTCAAGCAATTACTGAAGACACATAACAGAATCATGCCCTTTGTTCACTCTTCCTCTATGTCCATGTAGTCCTAGAAAGAGATGAAAAACATATTCTGAGTTTTCCTTCAGTACAGGCATTCTCTATATTGGTTCAATACAATTGTTCTTCATCCTGGTCCAGACCTTTACTACCATTTTCATGTAAATGAAAAATCTCAGGAGAACTCCAGAATGGCCCAGCTTCCTGTCTTCTGTGAATTCTTTAGACTGCAGATGATTCAGAAAAATATGACTTACTATAAGAACAACAACAAAAATTCCACTAGAATGGGATCCAGTTTAATTCAACCAGGGCCTACTGAGTACCTAATGTGCAGACAGTAAGCTACTTCCTATAAACTCTCACCCGACGACTAACACAATAAAGGCAATCTCAACTTGCAGCAAAGCCAGAATAATTATAAGAACAGGGAAGATCTTGATTCCCTGGCATTTTATATTGATCAGATCACATTTGAAACTGTTTTCAATTGTGGACACTCTTTTTAAATATATAAATTAACAAAGGATATAGTGTTCACTGGATAGTGAGAACTCTAGGTAAAAAGTTATTTAAATAAATGGGAACAATGAATCAGAGAGTAAAACCTAGGGAAGACACTTTAAGTGTTTAAAATTCTTCAAAATCTGTCACTTTGAAGGTCTCATTTCTGTTGCTCCTGGTAACAAAACTGCAACTAACAGTGAGGCATAATTCAATTCATGAAAACTACAAATTTTTGCTGAGGACTGAATTGTATCTCCTCACCCCCACTCAACCAAATTTATATTCTGAAGCTCTAACTCTCAATGTGAGTGTTTTTGGAGCTAGGGCTTTTAAAAGGTAATTAAGGTTAAAGATCATAAAGGTAGGATCATAATCCAATAGAATTGGTGGCCTTATAAGAAGGGGAATAGATCTCTCTCTCTCAAGAAAAGTCCATGTGAGGACATAGTGAGATGAGAGTTTACAAGCCAGGAAGAGGATCCTCACTAGGAAGTGAAGCAGCTGGCACCTTCATCTTGGACTTCCCAGCCTTCAGAACTGTGAGAAAATAAGTTTTGTTGTTTTAGCCACCAAGTCTATGTTATTTTGTTACGGTAGCCCAAGCTGCCTAAGGCAATGTCTAAAAGCTAAAATTGAATAATTTAATGAGCACTGAATACCAAGCAGGGGCCTTAATGCGTGTGTGTTAGGGCACACTATAGGAGGCATTTCCAAGGCAGGGCAGAGGTTGGAGTGGCTGACTTTTATGGTCTCTTTCTCCTCTGAGTTTCTGTGATATCCTAGTCTTCAAAGCCAGATAAATGCAGAACCCCAGGTTCCTCCACTTGCATCGCCATCTTCTCACGTTATGGAGGTTGGAGACTTGACAAATTGGTTTCATCTCTTGTGTCAACTCTAATTACTTGGCAGTGGCTGCCTGGAACACTGTTTTGGGAAGGGTTTTGAAGTGATAAGGGGAAAAAACCCATCATAGAAAGAGCTAATATTTATTGGACACTTGTCATGTACCAGGTCCTATTCTAAACCTGGTATTTGTTTTAATTTACTTTATACTTGCAACAACTCTAAGAGTTGAATTAATGTGAACACACTTTTTCCTCTTTCTTTCTTTCTCTTTCTTTCTCCCTCTTTCTTTCTTTCTCTCTCTCTTTCTTTCTTTCTTTCTTTCTTTCTTTCTTTCTTTCTTTCTTTCTTTCTTTCCTTCCTTCTCTTTCTTTCTTTCTTTTTGTTTCTTTTTCTTTCTTTCTCTTTCTTTCTCTCTTCCTTTCTTTCTTTCTTTCTTTTCTTTATTTTTCTTTCTTTCTTTCTTTCTTCTTTCTTTCTCTTCTTTTTTTCTTTTTTTTTTNTCACTGCCACCCAGGCTGGAGTGCAGTGGCATGACCTCAGCTCACTGCAACCTCTGCCTCCTGGGTTCAAGTGGTTCTCCTGCCTCACTCTCCCAAGTAGCTGAGATTTCAGGCACCCTCCACCATGCCCAGCTAATTTTTTGTATTTTTAGTAGAGTCAGGGTTTCACCATGTTGGCCAGTCTGGTCTCAAGCTCCTGACCTTGTGATTTGCCTGCCTCGGCCTCCCAAAGTGCTGGGATTATAGGAGTGAGCCACCCCACCCACCATGAATAATTTTTTATAAGAATGTCAAGACACAGACAAGGAACTACTCAAACATGGCTAGTAAATGGCAGCATCAGATCACACACCTAGTAGTTTGGCTCAAGAGCTTGCCAATGACATCACACTGTAATATCTTTCCAACAACCCATTTGCAGTATTTATCATGAGTGGTAGGAGATGAAGAGGTATGTGCTTGGAAGGCAATCAGGGTCTACTTTGGAGAAAACTCAAACTAAGACAAGTAGGCATAAAATATTTTTATTTGAATGTCATACTTATTCAGACCCAAATAAAAAAATTTTCAGACTACTTAATAATTGAAAAACAGGTCTGTGCTCAGTAACACAGACACAATAAATTACAAGGAAGCTGTGTTTGGAATTCCAGGATTTCTTCCAAAATTCTGTTTGGAGCCGTGTTGTACCAGTTCATGCTATGATAGGTGGTAGGACTAGGTAACACCAGTTATTAAACTATATTTCTCTGACTTTGCAGCCATCCATGATTGCAGGAGCTCCAACTTCCGTCTTAATCTAATTCTCCCCTCCAGACACCTATTTATTGAAGTATGCTAGCAATCACATGTGCTCAATAGTTGCTCCAGACACCTCATTCCTTCCATTAGCTCTCCTTCTTGCTCCCTGTGTCAGTATCTGCTTGAGTTTTTTCATGCAATCTCTTGTTCAAAATGTTGATAGCAATAAAACTATTTCCTTTCCTATCTTGTCACCTAACTCTGTCCCCTGAAGGTAATGTCATTGTCTTTTTCTTCTGTGGTTTAGATTTGCTTGATTTTCTCAGTTAACCATGTCTGTTGAATACTCTAACAATAACCCCCAAATATGACACATGACAGTAGGTTTTTCCCTATAGACAAGCACAGCCCTTTCTTCAATTAGCTCCAAAGGATAATTCCCAATATCTCATATCCCTCAGTGTCTGGCAGATTAACAAGAGACAGGTAAATGGGAGGCACTGGCTTACAAAATAGCCTTTCCAAGCCAAGCATTCATTGTGAATACATCTGATTTTTTACGTGATTTGAAGAAAATTTCATGTCTCTCCCTGCACAAGTCTCAATGTGTCTCATTTTAGAATTTATTTAAAATAATGCTTTCTACCAAATTGGCCTCAAGAGCCCTGTATCATTTCTCCTTCCAAAATTTTCTTGTGTTCTCTTTATTGTAGAGAAGGCTAAGGAGAGATGATAAAAATCTACAATTCTTGATCCTGCATTTTAAAATCCAAAATGTCAAAACCAAATAAAGTAGGTCAAGGCTTCTCCATATTTAGCAGACACTAGTGCTTTTCCATATCAGCAAATATTAAAGTTGATAGATAATCAAAAGTGTGATATCTTTTTTTAGTGTAAGAAAATGTTACAAGGGGCTAACATTCTATTTTTATCTTAGTCAAAGAAATGGAACAAATCCAACTATATAACTTTATTGCTTGTGAATTTATAGATGAGCATTTTGTACATTTAAATAAAGGTACTTTAGTTTGCATTTATTTGGACAATGAGTAATAGTTAAACACATTCAACGCATTAATTATCAGTGAAGTCTGTTCAAATACAGCCTGTGATTAAGTTCACAAAACCTTAGGGGTTTGAAGCAATATTTAAAATTCTCATAGTACAAAATGGAAGAATGTGCAAGGAGGAATAATACTTGAATTCAAGACTAGAGGTATCTGGGGAAAACTGCAAGTCTTTGGTTTATTTTGAGTTTGAAAGTTATGAATATCCTGTGTTATTCTGGGTCTTAATAATACTCAGTTGGACAAGCATAATAAAATGTGTAAGTAAAATTAAGTGATGGTGCTACTATTCCTTCTAATAATAGCAATCTAATATCTAGCATACGTGCTATGTTTCTTTAATGAAGAAGAAAAATGTAAAGACCTCTAAAGCAGGTCAACACTTAATATAATGAACAATTTTTCTAAATTCACCTCACTAATATCAATGAATGAGTTTAACAACTACTTGCAGGATAAAAGATGCTGCTATTAGTTAGTGGAGACAGGCATGGGTTGAAGGACTTCAACCTGGGAAAGATTGCAACCTGAAGCCTCAAATCTCTCATCTCCTTCCAAATATGCCACCTGCCTCCTTACAGTATGAGAAGAGAGTTATAGTGATACCTATGTGAAATTGGATTTTTTCCTTGATGAGGATGTCATCTGAATCCAATCCTGGAGCCATTAAGAACTGGATTCCCTAGAGTTCATGATGTTATGTACAGTCAACAGCCAAATGCCGTCCTTCAAAGTAGGGAACATTGAGTTTGGAGCAATTGCTCTACCGTTTACAGGGCACTGGCTGGTAACCTTGCCCTGAAAGCCATTCATGACCTAGAAATGCCTGACATTCGCTTTACATTCATGATGCTGTATCCATTTCTGTTTTGGATATAGGACTCACTGAACCCAGGTCTCTGCGTGTTTGCAATGAACTTATCCTGCATTCCCTCTGCAATCCCTAATTTCTACTCTAGCTGTGTCTCAAGTACCCTGGCTCTGTCCTTAGGCCTATCAAAACTTTATGTCCATCTAAATTCTTCCCTAGTAAAAGAATTTCCTCCCACCCCTAACCATTGGCCATTTGGCATCAACAGTCTCCTAATCTAAATCATGAGTCGGTGCCACCCTCTGCTTTCCAGGAAGAGCAGCCCTACATGGAATGCAGGTTGACCTCTTGTGTCTGAAAGTACTCCTTCTAATGCATTTATTTTTCTCTTCTCTTTCTCTCTGGTGAAATGAAAACTAAATTTATAAGACTATTAAAGGTTGTGGTGGAGGAGGAGGAGGAAGGAAGAAGAAGAAATCATATAGGAGGAGATGGCTTTCAATGTTGCTAACATAATAATTCGTAATTCCTGTGAAATGGTTAACATCTCTTGCTAAATGGGAGCTCATGGAAGAGTCCAATTTTCTCTTATCACTCAGATATCACCTCTTCCTCCCCCCAATAAGTGACTATTACATCAGAAAGCCAGATTCCACTGTGTATATATACATTGATGTAGGATATACTTATATACATAGGATATATATATGTAATGTTTCTATATGTATATCTATATCTAACTATATCTGTCTACATGTAGATATCTATATTATATAGATATATCTTAACAGCAATATTATATCCATATATTTATATTTTAATATATCTGTATTATATCTTAATATATCTATATTATATCAATATCTATTAATCTATATAATGCTTCTTTGCAGCATATATTATATATATATATATATACACACACACACATATATATATTTACATCCCTGCAATATATGTATATATTGCAAAGAGCACAGAGATCAAGTACACTAAACTGTGTGTGTGTGCATCTGTGTGTGTGTGAGAGAGAGAGAAAACTCCTGTTGGAATAGATTTAAATTTCTGTGATCCCAAAACTGTTACAATTTAGAGAGTCTTCTTTAAAAAAAAAAACACCTAAAATTATAAATAATAACTTAATAATTAGAATGACTGTGTATTTAGGATGAGAATAGAAATCCAACAAACCATAGATTTTTAAAAGCTGACAAATACCACAAATATCACAAAAAATAACAGCATTTATATTACTCAACTACTTGACACATTTCTATAATATTCTTGGCTACATATTCTCTGATTGCTTCTTCAAATGGCTATGGTTTTGAAATGTTGTTATTTCTAGAGAAAATAAAAAAAAATCAGCCTTTCAGCATTATTGATTAATATCTGTTTTTATTGTTAATAATTTGGAAATTTTATCCTTAACACTAATTGCTGGTACTATCTCACAAATTTAAGAAAATTATTATCAAGTTTCTGTTATATACAATCTATTACAGATGTATCCACTCTTTGTAATACTAGTATGTGATAAATTCTCTTTCTTATTAGCACCATCAAAAAAAAAAAATCTTTGTAACTTTTGTGATTGCAAATACCATATTATAATGAATATATTCCTGACAGAAGAGAAATTCTGTTCTGATAAGATATTAACGAGAGGTGAATGCCCCTTTTCAATTTTACATGTCTACTAATATCTATATGTAACTCTATCTACATCTAGATATCTATATTATGTAGATGTATCTTAATATATCTATCTTACATCTATATAATATATTTATATTATATTATAGGTTTTCCATGGACCAGCTCCTGGTTCCACGCAGTTGCAACCGTGTTTCCCCTCCAGGGCCACATTCTTCCCGTGCCACTGGGCACGCTCGTATTATGGTGGTATGGCGCTAGTGTCTGCACCTTGGTGTCATGAAACTAAGTGAGTTTGTGTAATGAATCGGGGGACTGTGCCTGGAAGCCATTTAATCATCAGAGAGACAAGCAGAAACTTGACTTCACACAGAGGGCACTGAGCTACACAAATACATTCACAAAACACAAGTTATTGTATGATTAATTCCATTTGCCCTTAGTCAGATTCCCAAATTATCTGCAGTTACATCAACAATATCTGACTTGAAGGACAACATGACAGAGTGGAGAGTGGTGTGGAAAGAACCCACGGACTTCAGTAATTGTTGTTATTTTGTTTTTGCGAATTTTACACGTTTACAGAAACCTGGAAAGGGGCTGGTACAAGTGAAGGTTTCCAAAACTTCACTTCCTTAGCTTTATGTTAAATCCAACTCTCTTTCAGCCAGCATCTTCCTGAGTGCTTAACAAAGATGGGAAGCTAAGCTCTCCCATAAAATGTTATTGATAATGACTTAGCATTTAAAGACTATTCTTTGAGAAAAAACATTATCAAAACTAGAGATAAAGCATACTTAGTAATTAGGGCCCTAAAGCAAGGTACCATATAGACATTTCTCATGTCAACTGATGGGAATGTCATAGAACACTCTACAGGAAGAATCCAAATGGATATGGTAGTATTCCCATAGATCTAGTTTCTTACTGAGGAGAAACTGTATTTTACTGTCAGACACAAAGTGTCTTATTTATAATTTATTGAATATTGTGACACAATTAAAAAATACATCTTTGGTCTTTGTTCCTTGTTCTGACACAAAGCTTCTAAAACCCCTGCAATTTCCTGAGTGATGGGGTTGACAAAAATATTTCACACACAGCTCCTAAATCCTGTGGAATTTTTTCAGTGATATTAGAATCTCTTGTTCTAATGAGATGACTCTTAGTGTACTCTTAAATAGCTTCAGGATAAGGGCTGATCACCAGAAAGACCAAGCCATGATTAGAAACTTGAAACTGTCAGCCCCATTCCCTATTGTATGGGGAGGAAAGAGGAACTGAAGACTGAGTTAATAATCAATCATACCGATATAATAAGGTCTCCAGAAAAATCCCTAAGCTTTGGAATTTGGAGAACTTCTAGGTTGGTGAATGCACCCACAAGTTGGAAGGGCAGCATATCCCAGTCCATGGGAACAGAAGTTTCTGTGCTCAGGACCCTTCTGGACATGACCCCGTATACTTCTTCATCTGGCTATTGATTTATAGCCTTTATAATATCCTTTGTGATAAAAATGTCAAGTAAAGTGTTTCCCTGAGTTCTGTGAGCTGTTGTAACAAATTATTGAACCTGGGGGGAGGATTATAAGAACCCCAGATTTGTAGCTAAGTTGGACAGAAATTTGGGTACCCTGGGCAACCAGTACTTGTGACTGGCAGTAGGGGAGTCTTGCAGGACTGAGCCCTTAACCTACGAGGTCTGTCTTAACTATGAGTAGTCAGTGTCAGAATTGAATTAAGTTATGGACACTCAGTTTGTGTCTGGAAAGTTGGAGAACTGGTTGGTACAAGAAGAAAAATTACCATGCCTTTGTTATCAAAAGTATGAGCAGAGAAACAGTTTTCTTTTAAATATCAGAATGTGTCAAACAGGCATGGTGGTTTGTGTCTGTAATCCCGGCACGTTAGGAGGTTGAGGCAGGAGGATTGCTTGAGTCCAGAAGTTGGAGACCAACCTGGGCAACATAGAAAAATCCCATTTATAAAAACATGGAAAAAAAAAAGAAAAAAAAACAGACATGGTGGCATGCACCTATAATTCTACTCGGGAAACTGAGGCAGGAGGATCACTTGAGACCAAGAGTTTGAGGCTTCAGTGAGCTATGATCACACCACTACAATTCAGACTGGGCGACAGAGTGAGAGACCCTGTCTCTTGGAAAAAAAAAAAAAGAAAAGAAAAGGAAAAAAAGAATATACTTTAGAACATACATAGTTTTTATCCTTTCTTATAGATTTCAGTCATTCTCAAATTCTGTTGTTGTCTGTAAATCCTCTGGGCAAGTGACTGAGCTTTATGGACACTACATCACTAGTGTAGTCTTGATTTTGATGTTCACATTGGACTAAACTAGGATAAATAGCCCCTATATAGCATTCTGTCTTAATATGACTTACTTGCTGGGTATGCTGCAAGTTACAGAAAGAGAACATATTTCAAAGACTGAAACAATCACCTGCAGTATGAGTACACTATTTACAATAACTAAACCTGGATATTCTGAACTGAAAACGTAAAAGTATGGTGGCTCTTCAGGTGGTACATAAAAACTGGAGCAAATGAAGAAGATGATGACAGTAGATCCTACAAATGGATGAATATGCTCTGTGATAAAATTTAAACAAGATTTAAAATGTTAATTATAAGATCTATGATGTTTGATTATGAAATGAATCACTTCTCTATTACAAAGGAGATACAGAAAAACACCGAATCACTGTAAGAAAGAGATTCCATTGTTGAATAAAACTAAGTGTGAGATGTATGGGGAGTCATGAAATCAATGTAGAGAAATAGAAGCATAAGTTACTAGCACAAGATTCTAGAGGATATGCCCTTGCTTCTCAAATGCTTACCTCGAGTTATTGACGGAATCATGTTTGCTTTGTATACATATCTATTTCTTATGTGTATAATTAAGAATTTGTTAAAGAAATCTAGGACTGACAAATACCAAAAAGAGGTTACCTAAATTCTTTTTCTTTGCGATAAAAATATCTCCAGGCTGCGGCTGGTGCCAGAGCCCAAGGAGGGCCTCGTGGGAGGAGGGCTGCAGGGACTGAGCGAGTGACAGACGCACCACCCGGCAATACTGCAACCTTGTAGGGCCTCCATGGACCCTCTACGTGAGTGCAGAAGGAGGCAAGCAGATTCAAACGCAGCAGCTATTCCACATGCAGTGGAAGATATTCAAGGAGACGACAGATGGATATCTCAGCACAACAGATTTGTCCTGGATGGTAAAGACAAAAAGCCTAATGTTCTGTTTGTGGGAGACCCCATGGTGCAGTTAATGCAGCAACATGAGATATGGCGAGAGCTTTTTTCCCTACTTCACAAAGGAAGTAAGGAAGATACAAGATATGTTTTGTAGAAGCTGAAGAATAGAGAACTGGAGAATATTAAACCTAAGGTCATTGTTGTCTAGGTAGGAACAGACGACCATGAAAATGCAGTAAAAGAGTTAGAAGGTGAGATCGAGGCCATCATTCACTTTATCAGTTTATCAGCACAAGACAGCCACAAGTCAAAATTCTTCTATTGGACTTGTTACCTCGAGGTGAGAAGCCCAACCCTTTGAGGCAAAAGGTGAACCAGCTTCTCAAGGTTTCCCCACTAAACTTTGCCCATGTGTAGGTCCTGCATACAGACAGGGGCTTCATGCACCCTGGGAGTGCCATCTCCTGCCATGATATATTTGCTTTTCTGCATCTTACAGGACAGGGCTATCCAAAGATCTGCAAAGTCCTCTGTGAGCTGATCATGCAGCTGATGGAGGAAACACCCATGGAGAAACAAACCATCGTTGCCTGACTGGCTCCCATCAGTGTTAATCTCTTCCCCAGCTCCTCCATCAGTTATGTCACTGGCACTACAGAATCCATCTCTTTCTCAAGATACTTTGCATTGCAGAATACGGATGTTCAGATCTAGTGTTTAAAGGGGTAGAGGGATTTACACTGGTCCTGCATGTAGAAGGTTTATTCGACCCAGGAGTAAAATTAGCCTAGGAAGATTGTTGTTTAAATTTATCTGAAACCAGAAGGGTACTTTTTAGTGGTATGTGTGATGCATTTGTTGAATTGTCCCTGTTTTTCCTAGGACAATATCAAGTTCAAGTACTGAACAACATGAAGATTTCTTTTCTTGGCTTTGCTTTCTATGGGTTATGTCATATATAATAATTATCAGAATCATATCTACTTGGCTTAAAAACAAATTTTTTAATTTCCATTTTTAAGGCTCATAATTTAGCCTTTTTTCTTATTTTGCTCTATTCATATGTATCCTCAATATTTTCTTAACATGTAGCAACAGATTGAACATGCCTGCCATTCGAATATGAGATATGCTATAGTTACAAGGGAATTTGTTCCACTTTCTTAATCTTTCCTATGTTTAGCAGAGAAAAACAAATTTTGCCCCATACAGGGAACCTTTGGAAGCAAGGTCTCTCTCTTTTTTTTCTTTTCTTTTTTTTTCCTGAAACAGAGTTTTGCTCTTGTTGCCCAGGCTGGAGTACAATGGCTCAATCACAGCTCACTGCAACCTCCACCTGCCAGGTTCAAGCAATTCTCCTACCTCACCCTCTGGGATAGTTAGGATTACAGGCACCCACCACCACACCTATGAATTTTTTTGCATTTTTATTAGAGACAGGGTTTCACCATATTGGTCAGACTGGTCTCGAACTCCTGACCTCAGGTGATCCGCCCGCCTCAGCCTCCCAAAATGTTGGGATTATGGGCGTCAGCCACTGTGTCCTGCTAGAAGCCGTCATTTTTATGTTACTAAATATCATGTCTATAATAAACTTATACCTGCAGCCTTTCCTCTTCCCTGAAGTATAAGCCCCCACCATTTACTCTCATGATATTACCAATTTAGAACTCATTCTTGTGTGTGGTGTTCTGTGCTATAGAGTCTGTTTAATGCTGCCTGTTTTCAGAGTTCTAGTTTGTTTTCTTTGTTTTTCCCTTAAAATCTGTTATAGTTTCCTTTTTTGGAAGAAACAGCAACAACAACTTAGCTTCCCATTCCATAATACCTGCCACTATTTCAAGTTTTATTATATCCCAAGGTGTATATTTTATTTTTTATTGTCTTTGTTTTTAAACTAAAGCAGTCCAAAAAATATTTGGTCTTTTCTCATGGGGAAACAAATGAAGGTGCTCTTCAGAATAGACATTCTACTTTTATCCCACGAGTTTGGTAAAAAAGAACTAGATTTGTTTAACTTTTAAGGTTTCTCATTAACGTATCTTCACCTGAGAATTTCCTTCAAGAGAGCTCTTTATAATCTTAATGTTTGCTTGAGCTACAAGAACTGCCATGTAAAAATAAATAATGGGAGAATAGATGGTATATTGTTCAATATACCTATGGAATATGTATAAACTGGATGTACAGACAGATATTTGGAATGGACCAGATGGGTATTAAAGTAACCCATCAAAATGTGCTCTGCAGTGATTATGCTTAATGTTCAAATTCAATAACTGAGGTATATGTTTTATGTTCTGCTTGCAAGGCAAATGGCAGTGCTTTAGTGTGCTGGAGTGGAGGTTTCTGATTTGTACTAAGACCCACTTCTGATTGAGAGGGATAAAAGTTGGGCTGATTTTTCTCTAGTCAAGACTCTTTCCAGATTTTTTTTTGTCTTTAAAAAAATTCATACTTTAAAAATGTATCATGTCTTTATTAATAATAGAAAATACACATGGTGCTCACTAAATTGGTTTACTACATTATATTTTTTTTCTTGGTAGTCCAGATTCTTGAGTTTTTCAAGACAGATTTTTATTTCTTATTTTTATTTTTAGCTGAGGTATAATTGTATAGGAAGGAGAATTAAGCAAGAATTTGTGTGTGCAAAGACAATTTCCTATCCAGGTCTTTATCTGTTTGTCAAAGGGTGAGAGTATGGTCCAAATAAACCCATTAGGTTACTACTGAGCATGTGATTTTAGCTTCTTTCTTGACAGAGGATCAAATATTCCTTTGTGATCTGGGCTTCTGCTTTTTTGCTTATGTATGTAAACTTCAGACGTTACTACATTTTGTATCTACCATACCTATTCAAGCAACAGTATTCTAATAACCAGCCTTTTAAATAAAAATCTGCCTTGCTTTGATGTTTTGTCACACAATTCTTAATCTATCTTTTATGACTCTTCTCTTGATTTGATTCCTCTTTAGTTGTACAGCTCAGTTTAGCTCATCTTCTATAAATATGTGTTATATCAGTCAAGAATATATTTAACTGCAAGTAGCAGAAACCCCTAACACATAATATCTTTAAAAGGAAAGGGATTTACCTATCTCCTACAATAAAAGCACAGGGGTAGTTAGTTAGGGCAGGTTAGTGGGGCTCAGTGATGTTGTTAAGACTCCATCTATTTCCCCAATATTTCCCCCTCTGTTATCCATAGCACAAGGACTTCTTCAGCATGTGTATAATCTCATGGACACAAAAGGATGCTGCACCTCATCTTGTTCATGTTACATGCAGAATGATGCAGAAAAAGACTGCAATCCTCTTATCAAGTGATGGAATCTCTTTCCTTACCCATTGAGTCTGGTTTGGCCTTGTGACATGCCACGACCAATAGAATGTGAAGGAATCAAAGATATTCCAGCCACAAGAAGCCTTTCATGCTTTTAAAATCTGCCTTGGTGCCACCAAAACAGTCTGCTAGAGGAAGAGAGACCATGTGGAGCAGAGACTGGCTATTCCAAGTGAGGCTACACTAGATTGGTGGGCCCTCAACTGACCCACATCTCACCACAGCACATGTATGAGCCAGCCAAGATTCTAAGAACTGCCCAGCTAAGCTCCACCTAACTTGATGACCTGAGGAATCGTGAGCTAAATAAATGGTTGTTTTAAGTTGCTAAATATTGAGGTGTGTTTCTATGCAGCAAAAGCTTGCTAATACACATGGGCTCTTCAGAATTGCACCATCCCAACCCCATCTGCATCTGCAGTATCCTTGACTTGAGGGACTGCCTTTCTATTCCGGCTGAATGCTCACCTCTCATTCTTCATTAGTAGAAATTGAGGGGAGCTGTTGGCTTCTTTCTGTGGAACTCCTTTCACCAGTTTTGGACAGTCCAACAATGAGCCCAAGTGGCTTTCTCCTAGGCATGTCCTACACATGACCTCACATTTTTAGCTCAGATTAATCTGGAGGAGCAAGCTGCCTAGCACAGTCGCCCTTTCTTGTCTTCAGATGTTGTTGTGGGTGAAAGATCCCAATATAGTATCCCACAAACTTAGAGGATAGTTATCAACTTCTCTGAATCATCTTAAATTCCCTCTCTATTGGCTTGAGGGGGGGATGGAAGTACCCCTCCTACACTTCAGTAAATGAGTGGGACACAGCAGCTGCCTCCAAAACTCCTCTGCAGTCTCCAGTAATCCAACCATTGCTACCCTCCTCTGGGTGCTGGGATAAGAATCATTTTTAAGAGACAAGGTCTCACTGTGTCACCCATGCTGGACTGTGGTGAGATCCTAGCTAATTGCAACCTTCAACTCTGGGATTCAAGTCGTTTTCCTGACTCAGCTTCTTGAGTAGCTAGGACTATAAGTAGGCACCAGTATGCCTGATTTTTTTTTTTTTTTTGGTAGAAATAGGGTCTCAGTCTTGCACACACTAAGAATCTTTTAACAGATTTTAAAATAACTTCCCTTTCAAATTCTACACCATGGTTTCTCCTCACATCAGAATGTAACATCAATTTCCATTTTATCATCCTGTACACTGAGATAAAGTAGTCACCACATGCACATTTTAAGTTTATTAGCAAATACTAGAGTCATTTTGGGATAGAGGCAGAGAGGACAGGAAGTTAGACAACTGCTTTTCAGAACTCAGAACTGAACAGAAAGCATGCCATGTCTTAATTCAAATTTTAATCACAAAACTTTAAATTCACTTGAACATTATCCTCATCACTTGGGATTCAAAGCTACCTGAAGGACTGTAAACAAAAGGTAATGAATGCCAGCGAAGAGGTGTCATAAATGTTGAGACGATTCCTGCTGGGGTGTGGCAGAAAGCAGCTGCCCTACAATGTCTGTTCTGATTTAACATCTTCATTCATAAGGCAGAATAGGGAACAGACAGCACACTGATGAAATTCACAGATGGTACTCATTTGGGAGATATTATGAATACCAGGGACATCAGAGAAATGATACAAAAGGACCTAGAGAAGGAATAACAATGAGACTTGACTTTGAAAATGCAAAGTGATATGTCAGAGTGTAAAAAAGGAAATCTTCAACATTTAAATAGCAGGGAGAAACTGGAAGTCAATGTTGAAAGTGACATCAAGTTAGATAATGGAATGAAATTTAACAATGGAAACTTTTAAATCTAGCAGTAAAATTACTTGTATATTTTCAAATCATCTTTAATTACTGAAGACTTAATTAGGTATCCTTCCTATAGGCTCCTATTGCCCTAACTTGTCACATTGTTTTTTCACATTACATTTGATTTGTTTATCCTTCCCTCCAGACTGCGAGCTTCTTGAACAGAAACTGGGTTACATTCATCACTGTAAACTTGGGGTCTGCCTCAGTGACCAGCACATGAGAGACACTGGGTAAATACTTCTTGAAGGTAAATATGAACTACTTCCAATAGCATCTCTTTGTATAGAATGCAATGACGCAAAGTTATCTGGTAACATTTAGATTTCAGAACACTATAAGTAAAGAGAAAGAATTATGAAGAGTTGGCAATAATAGTGATAATACCAACTTTCATTTGTATAGGTTTTTCATAATTATTGTTTGAAGAGAAAATATAAAGACTTTAACTGTTATATTTAAAAGAGACAGAGAGGGCCAGGCACAGTGGCTCACACATGTAATCCCAGTGCTTTGGGTGGCTCAGGTGGAAAATTTTCTTAAGGCCAGGAGTCGGAGACCAGCCTGGGCAACATGGTGAGACCCTGACTCTACAAAAAATAAAAAATTAGCTATTTGTGGTTATGCGTTCCTGTTGTTCCAGCTACTTGGGAGACTGAGGTGAGAGGATCACTTGAGCCTGAGAGGTGGGGGTCTCAGTGAATCATGATTGCACCACTGCACCTCAGCCCAGGTGACAGAGCAAGACCCTGTTTCAAAACATAAAAACATAAGCTATAAATACATAAATAAATACAAAAGGGGGGCATACCTTACTATAGAGAACACATTTGAGAATTATAGATACGCTCTGATTTGTAGAAGATACTATCCTATTACAGACTATGCTAACATGCAAGGCAAATGCAGCAAAATGCAGAAGCTTATAGTGGTGGTTTACCAAGTATGGCTTAGGAACCTGTGTTGGTCTCCAAAACTCTTTTAAGGGATCCACAAAGTCAAAAGTATTTTTTATAATTATACTGAGATGTAGTTTGCTTCTTTTACTCTCATTCTTTCTTGAGTGTACAGTGGAGTTTTCCAGAGGCTAAATAACATGTGATTGTATCACCCAGTGACTAGTGAAATGTTTGCTTTTATATTCTGTGCTTTACATTGTTCACAACCTGAATTTCTAATACAGTAAATATTCATAGACACAACACACACACACACACACAAACTTTTGGAGACCCTTAGTCATTTTTAATAATGTAAAGCAGTCCTGCAACCAAAAAAGTTGAGAACTGTGGGCTTAGAATTCAGGCTTTGGGGGTAAACAGACATAGATCTAAATCCCCATTTTACTGATTTCTCAGTTATTTACCTTTTATATGCCCTAGTGTCCTGGGCATAAGATTAATATTTATCTCATGGAATTGTTGTGAGAATTAAATAAGAAAATATGAGCAAAGAACAGAGCTTGGTGCCAAGTCCATAGTCAGGGCTTAATAATGAGTTTCTCATCATTGTAAAGGAATGAAAACATGGTGACTTCCAGGAGCACTTTTATGACTCTTTGGAAACCAGGTTTCCTTTGCAGTATCCCATTCGCCCTCCAAGGAGAGCAGAGGAGGGGAGGTGAGAGGGCAGAGTCTTTATTCCTCTTCCTGCCTAGAAATCAATGAGAAATTGATGATTCTGCTGCTTCTGACTTCTGAGGGCGTGGGTTCATTAATTTCAAACCTGCTGTTGGTAGCGCCTGTGTGTAAATCCGAATATGAAGCAGATGATGTCTCCCCCCTGGTGGCTAGAGCAGGAAAGGGCAGCAATTTCAAGCAGGAGGAGCAAAGGGGCTCTATGCTTCTTAGCAATGGCCTTCATAGAGACACATCTCTGGCACAAACAACAGTCCCAGGTGGAGAATGTCAAAGATCATACTCTCTTTTCTTAGAGGAAGCTGGTTCCTAAGGACTGCTACATTCAAAATAGTAATACTAATGCAAATATTCTAAATTATAAGGATAATCAGATTTACATTTCTCTGACATTTCCCAATGAATACTTCCATTTGCATAGACCTCAAACATCAAATCTGAAAGGCTCATGGTGATTATTGGAATTAAGCCTCTAATATAGAGATGACATGAAGAAAAGGAGACTCAGAAAATTCAATTGACTTTCCCAAGATCATACAAATAATGAAAGAACCATGGTCTTATTAAAACTCATAATAACTTTATGTGCAGATTGGATATTGTCTATTACACCCAATTTGCAGATGAGAGAACTGAGACAAGTTAAATGATTTCCCCAGAGTTACCTATTAAGTTGCACGGCCAGGATTCAAGTCCATGTCATCTGAGGGGCTTCACTACTTTATCTTCAGCATTACTGTCATATTTTCAGGGACCTCTACTTCCTAGAAAAGCAACTGCGAGGAATAATGCTTCAGGAAACACTGCTGGTAGCACATATGTTACTATCCTTGCCCTTCTTTCTCCTATCAAACACTTTAGTCCTGCTATACCCTTACATAGCTCTGTGCTGTCTGAAGAGTTTCCAGTGTGTCCCTAAACTTATAGAAGCCTGTATACTGGGCAGAACAGGCACATTCATGAGAGATGCCAATACGACTGAAGAACTAGACTTCCTCAGGCAAAGCTGATGACTCTAACCCAGGAAGCACCAAAGGGCTCTCTTGCTCAGAACTAGTTCCTCTACCATTTTGCTGCTGTAGTGGACATCCACCCCCAACCCCTGTTCATTTACATTATACTTTTGAAGGGCTTATAATAGAAATATAATTTTGGCAAGGTGATGCTTTTCATATAAATATAGATTCATTCCATATTAAGATTAGAAGAAATAGGGTTTTATGGTAAAAGCTACAGTGGTAAGCAACTGGAGGGCATTGTGTATCAAGGAAAGTCTTACTGCAGTCCCATCAAATCTGATCTTTTTAGAGATATTCTTCTGTGATCTCTAAAGCTATCAAAGCTAGCTTGTTTTTACTCATTTCCATAGATCCCTTTACCTAGCTCTATCCAAAATACTCTAGTCATTAATCCTTTAGTTTTGTTTATTGTAGTTAATTCGCCAACTAGGTAGCCCATTTGTGCTGCCCAGAAGTCAACACATATCCATATCCCAGGTACTTCTCCATATCAAGTTTGTTGCCAATTGTTGTATACTACCTGCATGTTTGCCCATTGGGAGGGACCCCAGCTCACTCATGTGGTGGCTGTCATGCAGTAGCAATCTATTTCTAGCAAACACCAATATGTCTTGCTGACACATCAGCGAACTACGTTTTAACACCACAGCAGCAGAGTGATAGAGGCCTTGTTGTAGTCCAATACTTGCCATGAGAGCTGATAATGTTGGTAGTTGAGTTAATAGCAGCTATAGCCAAAAAGACAACAATAGCAGGTGGGAGACAGGAGACATTAAGTGAATCTGAATGGATGCATACTACTTACACAAATAGTGTAGACAGTCTCAAAAATTATTTGACAATATAGCAAGTTCTATTAATATCTTGAAGATATTGTAGAGTGCATTATGGACACACTGTTTACAAGGGTATTTCTGTTTTATGAAAACCATACAAGTTTGAACTACATAGATACATTAACAAATATCTTTCTAATACTGGAAAACATCTTTTTCATTCTATGTATAGCTTCTGATTTTGATACTTAGAGTATAGGAGAAACAGTCGTGGACACGGAGCTTTGGTTCAGTGCCTTTCTCTGCTGCTTATAAACTCTGCAACCTTGAGTTACTTAAAGTTACTTACTTTAAGAGTTCCTCATCTCTGCAATGTAGATAACAATGGCTATATTCCAGAATTTTTGCTATGGACTTAATAAATAGAAACTCTTATAACCATGATTACCAGTTAGGCATTAACTACTCCATTAGCCAAGATAAAACAAGGTTATGCTGCAATAACAAATCAATCTGAAAATCTGATGGCTTAACACAACAAACATTTGTTTTTCACTCACACTACACATTCATAGTGGGTTAGTGAAGGCTGTGCTCAGAACCCAGGCTAATAATCTCCTCGATATTATAACTGAACAATCTGAGATGTGTGATCATTTCAGCCACCCAGCAGAGGAAGAGAGCTCTGGAGAGTCTTGCACCAGCAATTAAAACCTTTGGCCCAGAAATGACACATGTCATTTCAGCTCACAGCCTGGTGGCTAAATATATACTTATGGACTCACTTGATTGCATGGTGGTTGGATGTAGTGGAAACCCCATGTATATTTGCTGAATGAATAAATAAAGGAATAAACCAACGAATGCAACTTATATTTTGTATATAGTGTTGTTTCTATGTGCCCACAAAGTGCGATTTACACACATTTTTTCTTATATAATAATGGTTACAACTAGGTAGATATACATTTGGCTGTGCATACTGATACAAACATACTTTTATAATATATGATTTTAGTAAAATTGTAAATCATTATTTTATTTTCCTTTGCAGCATCAATTTAGAGAGAATAACTCACAAGCCCTGAAGTCCTGCATTTGGTTTGGCTCATTTAAAAACTACTCAGAGGAATTTGACAACGACATTAGGTGTCTCCATCACGAATTTATGGATCAGTTAATGTGAGCTCACTTTTAAGTCCAAATCTAAAAGTCCAGGTACATCTTAACTCTGAACCCTTTGAAGTTTACTCATCCTCATTTAATGTGATAATGTAATCTATATGTTCAGAATCCATTTGAGGGGCCGTACAGGGAAAATGGCATGCAGAAGGAAAGATGAATGGCTCTCAGGGGTGAAATCTATCTCACGCATGCATTTATCTTGGGCAGACACTGTTGTTTAAACTAAAGATAATCACAGGCAGTTCTGTGACATTAACCTGCTTAGTTACTCCTGAATAAAACCAGGAATGAAAATGAGGGCAAAGGTGAGCAGTAGCTATGAGGATTATTTTATTTCTATGCTAACACTGTTTCATCCTGCCTTTAGGAAAACGGTACCTGTGTGTTAGAAGCTTACATTGATTTCTCAAGTCATAATTAATATACTTGGGCTGTTGTTACATATAAAAGATTAGAAGGCTGAATACTCTATTTACTCTAACAATGCAGACAGATTACCACTTTAATGCTTAGAAAAGGCTCTGCCATTACCATAAACACCATGGCATTATTCAGAAGGCACCGCTTACTCATTTTATTTTCCTTGTCCTTCGCCATATTCTAAATAGGTAAAAAGGTACACATATTAATAGGCTTAGTATGTCCCCCTCCACCAGAAAGAATGTGAAGTATAACATCTATCCTGAAAAAAGACAAAAGAGAAGAAAACTCATTCAGAAAAATAAAGGGGAGAGGAGTAAGTGTGGAGGGTGGATTGCGGGGGGTGGGAAACAGAAGCTGAAAAATAGAATTTACATAATGAGCAGAGGAAAAAGGTTAAAGCCTTTTTAAAATTCGTATGCTGCCTCTACTTAAGAATGCCTCAAGGATTAGAATAGACATTAGTCATATTCATACCAAATATGAGAAATGCAGCCTTAGGATAGTCTTTTAAAAAAATCCTTCAAGAAACAAGCAATTATTTTTTATCTATGGGGGAAATCATTGGAATAGGGAGGGGGAGCGCACAGTTGAAAAAAACAAAAAACGAAAGAGAAAAACCCGAAAGACCCTGAGGAAGTAATGCCTTCCGCTTCAAACGTCAAGAATAGCTGTTTGTTATCATGAAGCATTCCTGTCAGGTAGCCTTAAAATCTTTTGCATTCTTTCTTACCTAGTCTCTCACTTCAAATAAGAAGCAGCTGCCTATCAGAAAATGAGTTCTCAAAAACTAAGCAAAATGGAAGTTGTTTGCACAACAGTCATTCTGTTTGGGCTAACTGCAACAAACAAAAGGAAGCTAAGAACCTCAACTGCTGCCGTTCTATTTGGTGAAGTGAAGAGCTCAAGTATTTCCTACATTCTCATGGGTGGTACATGTGTTACCACTGTGATTTTCATATTGGCTCTGGGACATGTTCCTTAGCTTCTCTGATGGACGCAAATGTCCCTTTTGTGTTCTCATGGTAGTGTGTACCTCTCCTTTGTAGTTCTAACTACCCTTGAAATTCTACTTACTCATATGATTATTTTAATACATTTTGTCTTCTCTACTCATTTGGTTCCCTGAAGACAGAAGATATGCCCTTTCCTGGTTCACCATTGTGTCTCTATCTCTTGGCAGAGGTCCTGGTACATGCAGACATGCAAATGCTGTGTGTTAGGTGAACAGATGAATGAAGTAGGTAAAACTGTTCATTAGTTCAAGTCAAAGTCTCAGAAAATAACTGCCTCTATTTTCTTCTTCAACTCTCTTTCTCCCGTTCACCACACCCTTATTCTCTGAGCACTTTTTCTAAGAATTCTGTCTTCAGTAACTTTTTCTTATATATGTAAATTTCATATTTTAGAACAGTGTCAGAGTTACAGAAAAATAGCAAATATAATAGAGTTCCCATATACACTGATTTCAATTTTCCCTATTATTAACATTTTACATCAGCATTTGTCACAATTAATAGATCAATATTTATACCTTCTTATTATTAACTGAAGTCCATATTTTATTCAGATTTCCTCAGTCTTTACCTAAAGTCATTCTGCTGACCCCATCCAAGATACCATATTACATTTAATCATCATACTTCCTTAAGTTCTTCTTGGCTGTGACAATTTCTCAGGCTACCTTTGTTTTTGATGACCATGACAGTTTTGAGGAGTGCTGGTGAAATATTCCACGGAAGGTCTCTTTTGGGATTTGTCCAAAGTTTTTCTCATTATTAGATTGGGGTTATGCATTTAGAGGAGGAAAACCACAGAGGAGAAATGCTATTTTTCACTACATTATATCATGGATACATACTATTGACATGACATTACTGTTGTCAGCCTTGATCACCTGGATAAGGTGTTGTGCAGCAGCACTAAAGAATAAGGTGTTAGTCTCCATATCTTTGAGAGTGGAGATTTATAGAAATTATTTGGAATTCTTCTGCAGGGGAGGTTTGTCCATTCTCCCTCATTTAATTAATCAATCCTTACTTATATCAGTAGGGCTCATGGATATTTATATTATATTTAAGGTTATCATCCAATACTTTATTTGTTTACTTATTGTCAAACTGTTTCAACTCTAGCTATGAAGAGCTCTTTCAGTCGTATTCCTTTGGCATTCTTTCATTGTGAGTTATTTTTGTTTGTCCTTTGAGCACTTACTTATTTTACGGCACTATAACATGCTTCAGGCTATTCTTGTACATTTCATGCCCCAGACCTACAATCTGCCATTTTAAGCCACTTCTTCTAGGAGCTGATATGGTTTAAGTAATGGTGTCCCCTTCAACATTTATGTTGAAACTTAATCCCCAGTGCAGCAGTATTAAAGGGTGTGGCCTTTGGAAGGTGACACCCTTCAAAAGTGCTGGAAGTCAATGGAAGCCCTCTCCTCCCCTTTCACCTTCTGCCATGTGAGGACACATCAAAAAGGGGCCATCTTGAAGGCAGAAAGCAGTGCTCCTCGGACGCCAAGGCTTGTGCTTCGATTTTGAACTTCCCAGCTTCTAGAAGTATAAGGAAAAAAAATCTGTTGTGTATAAGTTACCCATTCCAAAGTATCTTGTTATAGCAGCATAAATAACTAAGATGGAATCCTTGCTTCTTTTACTGGAGAATGAAAACCAAGCTCTCTGCTCATGTTACTGGAGTGTTGGCTCCTCTATGCCCTCTGAGATTAAAGGGCAAGCTTAAAGTAAGTCTTACATGTGTGGATTTACAGATACACAGATATCTATAGATATTTCTTCTTCTTTCTTCTTTTTTTTTTTTTTTTTGAGACAGGGTCTCACTTTGTCACCCAGGCGGTAGTGCAGTGGTGCAATCAAGGTTCACTGCAGCCTCGACCTCTCAGGCTCAAGTGATTCTTCCACCTCTGCCCCCCAGATAGCTGGGACCACAAACGTGCTACTATACCCAGCTAATTTTTGTAATTTTTGTAGAGACAGGTTTTCGCCATGTTGCCTAGGCTGGTCTTGAACTTCTGAACTCAAGTAATCCACCTGCCTTGGCCTCCCAAAGTGCTGGGATTACAGGTGCGAGCCACCATGTCTAGCCTAGATATATCTATATATAATTATCTGCATGTATATTCAGTTGAGTTCATACTGATGTCTCCAATTCAATTCATTACCACATGTATCACTCCAGCTTCATCCTCTTGCCTTTTTGTAAACTCTCACTCCAGCAATGAGACACCTGGCTCCCACCCTCTGTCATTCATCCATTTACTTAATTATTCAATTCCTGCATACATGGATATCAGTATCAGAATTTTTAACCCATATTACTGTGGGACATAACTCTAGCAGCTAAAATGCATACTTATGTACCATGTATTTTGCCTTCAGTTTTACAGATTTTCTTTATTTCCAAAATGACTTAGATCAGCACCTTTTCTGCCACATACTTCAGTAGGGTTGTTTCCTACATTTGTTTTGTCACATTCTGTATTCCATCCTGTGTTTCTCAGACTTCTTACATAATGTTTTGCTAAATTTACATATGTTACAGTTCACTCTTTGTGCTGTAAAATTTAGTGGGTTTTAATAATCACATAGCATTATGTTTTCACAATTACAGTATCATACAGAATAACCTTACTGCCCTAAAACTCTCTGGTGCTCCACCTATTCAACCTGCCCTTTCCTTTCCTCCAGATCCATGCCAACCTCTGATTCCTTTTCGCTATTGCTAGATTTTGCCTTTTTCAGAATGTCATATAATTGGAATCATACAATATGGGGTCTTTTTAGACTGTCTTCTTTCACTTAGCAATATACATTTAGAATTCATTCGTGTCTTTTCATGGCTTGATAGCACATTTCTCTCAAATATTGGATAATATCTCATTGTATGCACAGTTTTTCCAATCACTTTTTCATTGAAGAACACTTGGTTTCTTCCAGTTTTTGGTAATTATAAATAAAATAACTATAAACATTTATGTGCAGGTTTGCAGGATTTTGTATGGATGTAACTTTTCAAATCAGTTGGATAAGTACCCAGGAATGCAATTACTGGATGGTATCTCCAGTAACTTTTAATAACTACACAGAATTTCATTGAGGGGTTAACTGATAGTATACTGAAATATGAAGCCTTATCTAAGGCTACTTTGCTGTGATTTACTCAGTAATGTATTATATTCGTCAGAATTCTTTAGACACAAATAAAATAAATCCAAATTGTAATCACTTATGCAAAATGAAGAATTTATTGTCTCAAATAATGGAAAAGTTAGAAGAAACTGGTTTTAGGCAGAGGTGGATTCAGAAATCGACAGCTCTTAGCTGTGCTTCTCTCTCTTGATTGACTGTTGGCTCTATCTCAGTCAAATTCTTCCCCTCCCTCCAATTGGTGGCACTATGACTGCCAGCATTTCCATTTTAATAGCTTCCCAGGGGATGCTAAGACCTTCTTTTCCCCACAGAAAAGGTTCAAAAATTAAGACTTCATTAAGCAATTTAGATTATATGCCTATCCCTGAATCAATCACTCTAACCAGAATTACTGGCCAGAACTGAGTTACATATATATTCCTAAAATTAGGGGTAGAGCCAGTCAGCCCAAACAGCATAAACAGAAACATGAAGGGGGTCTTCCAAGGAAAGTATCTGGAATTAATGTGAGCGAAATTATAGTCACTCTTCTGGGAAAACAACAACTCAGAATCAAGTCACTTATCTACAAGCTATGTGATCTTGAACCAATTAAATATCTTCTAAGAATTATGGCTTTGGTGCCAGACAGACTGGATGAATTTTTTCTCTACCATTTCTTAGCTGTATGACTTTAAGCAGGATATGTTGTCTCTCTATACTTCAGTTTCTTCATCTGAAAAATGGCACAGCTCATACAATCTGGGGAAAGACTAAATGGATTTAAACCATGTATATATAAGTGCTAAAGAATGTTGGGTACATATACTTGTACTATTCATTAAATGCTACAGTTGGCTAACATTTAAAAGTTACCATGTCTCAGTTTCCCTAAATTTAACCTTCCTTGACTAATGCACAGAAAGAAAGGGAGAACATACACATGATGGCATGCTGAAAAAAATATAAGACGATCTGCAACTATTTTGTGGCAATGGCATTATTATTGCACTTACAGGAATCAGATGCGATTTGCTCACAGTATCTCCTTTGAGTACAATTTGTCTGCTTATCTCTGTGAAGTAACATTATTGGAGTTATACCTTACTTGCCATTTTCCAGCAAGCTTCTCCAGCACAACCTCACTAATGAGTGCTTGGTTTTTGCTCTAAGTGAAAAGGGAGCCAAGAAAGGTGTTTGGTAGATCATAGCGCTCCTCTGCTCAAACCTTCTGGTGGCATCCTACATTACTCAGAATAAGTGCAAGGTCCTCACTGTGGCCAATGATCCTACATGATCTGTCATCCTAATTTATCTCTTAACTTATTGCCTCACATTCCCCTCCTCACTTACTGGTTTCACATATACTGGCTTCCTTCCTTTTTCTAGAATGAGAACACGTGATGTTTATCACTGCCCCAGAGGCTTTACATGTACTGTTAACTCTTCCTAACCCACCTCCTTACTTCAGTCAAGCATGGCAAATATCACCTTATATGCAAAGCCTTTTCTAATCTGCATGACAGAATATATACCCCTCCTGATGCTCTGAATCCATAAAGCCCACTCTGCCATAAGGTTTTTATAAGCCATGAATCTTTACATGATATTTTATATATTTATTTCTTCTTTCATTTGTGATTTGTTTCCCCTAACTACAATGAAAGCTCGTTAGAGGAAAGACCTTTTTGTTGTTTTTGTTCGTGGTTGTATCCCTAGTTCCTAGAGGAGCTCCTGGCCATAGTACTAGAGATTCAATACGTATTTGCAGAATAATAAACAAGGGATGTAAAAGTGCCTAGTACAAAACTTCAAGTCCCCTAATTTTGCTGGCACATGTGAGTGAAGACACATTGGAAGGAGCAGGGCTGTAGCTTGGACTTAGAGAAGGCTTTCCTATATACAGTTTCTGTTTTCCTTCTCAAGAAAAAAGGAAGAGATCTACATCTCTTTATCAAGTCCTCCTTTTATTTGCATTTAACCTTAATTTTTAAAAGAAGTCTTTCAAAAATTAAGGTGGTCTGTTAAAGAAAAATGTTATTCAGTGATACTTCTTAAATCACTGTATGGAAGACTTTATTTAGAAACACTGTGGTAGGTATAGGAGCCACTGTGATGGGATCCTGCCACAGGGGAAAGAGACTGGGTTCAACTCTGAATACAGCATGGGCAAGTGGGAATTTATAGCCAAGGAGGCAGGGGGAGTGGTCAAAATTACTAAGAGGGAACATCAGAGGTAAGGGAAATTCTGGCGAAACTGACCTAAGAGGATTCTTGCTGAAGACGGGTCAGGTTGACCACACATCCCATGGGGAATGTTGGTGAATGAGGAAACTTAGATAAGGAGGGTGATCAGATGTCAGGGATCGGGGTTTCATGCTAAAACTCACCCAGGGTGTTTTGCTAAAATGGTATTTTACAAGGAAATGCACAGATGGGCCTAGGAAATGGTTCAGAAGCCTGATTAAAGTTTAGCCAAGCAAATGATCTTCATCAGATCATTGTGGAAAGAGGCATTACGATGCCAGTTTTATATTTGCTATGGCTCTCAGGCCTATAAGACTTGCATGCTTAAATGAAGGAGATGGTAATATATTGCTAAAGAGTTCACTCATTGTTTGTTACCAACAATAGATACTTTCACTTAGGAAGGTAAAGTGGCCCATGCATTATTTGCCCAGTGTGGTTTTATAGCTTGAAATACCCAGAAGACAACTGTATTCTTCTCTCCCCTCAGATATCCCGCAAACATGAGTCTCGTTTTAGCTGGTGTGCTATTGTAGCTGGAATGGCAATTTAATGCGATTTCTTGTCCATTTCACTGATTACAACTATTTAGTATATTCTCAAAGAAAGATGATTACAACTCGCTGGTTCTTAATGCTTAATTTATTTACATGCATGCCTGCTACCGAGTTATTTTATTCATCTCCCAAATGATGGCATAAAATCATTGAGAAATGATGGGCAATAAACATGGCTATTCTGCCGCAGTCCTCAGTGGATAACATCCACTGTCACTCTAACATTGGTTGACCCATGTTACATTGCTGTTAAAATCCAGCCATAATGAAATCAGTGCAGGCATGAAATTCCTTTATTGCTACTTTGTTCTGACAATACTTGCACAATAACAGATTTTTTAAGTTAAAATAAAACCCATACCAAATTGGCATTTTTGTGTTAGTAACTGAAGCAAAACCACATACATATCTCCTTTTCCTTTCATTTATTTCTTTTTATTTTGCTTTTCTTTAAAAATACAATAAAATAAAATAAAAGAATGTCATATTACTAGGAAGAAAGGATGAATTTTTGGAACCATGACTGCATTCTAATTGTCTCTTCTGTTGTTGCCTGGGCAAGGCTATTCACATTAAGCTGAACAAATGCCACATTTGCATTTCTGCTAACTGCTAGCATTTTCTTTTTTTTTTTTTTTTTTTTTTTTTTTTTTTTTTTTTTTTTTTTTTTTTTTGCAATTCCCATTTCAGTAAGAACACCTGAAAAGTTACCTAAATTAGTCAACCAGGGTTGCTCATCTTTTCATCCAAACTGGGAAGAAAAGAAAATGGGACTTTTCACCAAATTGCTAAAAGTCTTGACTCAGCAGAAAGACCTTGCCCTTTTTATTTGGTGATTAGAATCAGAATGAGACAATAAAGTTAAATTGAGCAGTATGAGTGTTTTCTTTTTATTTTTCCTTTTTCCCTAACAAAACAGCAGAGGCGAGTTGGTGCCAGCAGGCAAAGGGTATTAGCCTGCATCTCAGAAGGCAGGATGCATTAATGAGGATATTCTCTCTACTACTTCTTATCTAAACAGCATCCAACAACTTTCTGCTATCTCCATTAAAAAACAAAAATGCAGGGTCTGTTTTTTTGTTTTTTTTTTTTTATTTAGCCAAAACAAAATTCACAATCATGCAGTCTCTTTCAAAATCACATTATTATGTTATTATAAGTAAGGACTAGACATTTCCCTTCAAGGGGGTTGCTGAAGGACTGTCATGAAAGTACTGCTTGTACTGTGATTACTGAAACTTCTAATAATGTTTGGTTCCCAAAAGATGGCAGAGAGGAAAGCTCAAAAGGTAACCGAGCATTCTATCCCCAACCCCGTGATCTTCTGACAGAACACAATTATCATTGTTAGATTTTCAAACTTATTTCTATTGAGAGCTAATGTAAAATGACTTTTGAAAATTCAACAGCAAACAGAGAGGCATGAAGGCATTCTAATTTCATGAGAAAAACACATTTCATTTCTTTCCAAGTTTTTAAAGGATTCAAACTCAGTGTAAGGCAGCTTTGGTTTTACTAAAATATAAGAATACATCCTGCTTCCTGGAAGAGCAGCCTCACCTGTATCATCATTATGAATGTCTCAAATACTTACAGAAACACCAACAGCCTTTGCAGGGTTTTGTCTATAAGTCTGACCCAAATGAAGGGCATTGTTGTCTTTGGAAGAATAGGAAATAATAAGGACTATAGGCACTTAATCTAAGACAGAATGCTTCAACCAAGAAAAGTTTTCTTTAAAAATAAAAAAAGGGAAAGAAAAGTATATTACAGATTCCCCTATAGAGAGAAAAATAATTCTGAAAGAGAGGATTGAAGGAGAGTAGGTATATATTGGTTATCAAGTTCATGCTTTGCATCACCTCTGCCTCATTTGTCTGACATTTCCTCATCATCCATCCTTAACCCCTCGTTCCTGTTTCAATGGGGTAAGGAATGCTCCAAAACAATCATTCTCACCTGTCAAAAGAAATAGTCAAGTCCTGCACCATTCCAAGGCCCAGATGTGACAGGCCCACCCACATCTCTGTGCATACTACTTAGGGTATGGCTGTAAATCAGAATTAACTGCTGCATTGGATTAAATGGTGGCCCATAAGAAGATAGATCCACATCCAAATTTCTGAAACCTGTGAATGTTACCTTATTTGCAAAACAAGTCTCTGTAGATGCAATTAAGTTAAGGTCTTGAAGATTCCATCATGCTGGATTCTCCAAGTGAGCCCTAAATCTAAAGCCAAGTATCCTGCTAAGAGACATAGAGGAGAACAGATGCCCAGGAGACAGATATGTGAACAGGAGGCAGAGATTGGAGTCATGTGGCCACAAGCCAAGGAACACCAAGAAATGTGACAGGCATCAGAACATAGAATAGGCAAGGATGGATTCTCCCTCTAGAGCCTCCAGAGGGAACATAGCACTGCCCACAAGTTAATTTCAGACTTCTGGCCTCCAGAATGATGAGAGAATGTATTTCTGTTGTTTCAAGCCACCTAGCTTGTCATTATTTGTTGAGGCAGCCCTAGCAAACCAATACGCCTGGGAAGACTGTAAAGATATCATGTCAAGGTCGCACTCCAGAACAATTAAATAAGGGTTTCTGCAGATAGGATCTGGACATCAGTAATTTTTAAAGCTCTCCGGGGTGATTCCAATGGATGGGAAGGCTAGGAACCACCAATTTGGGGTTTAGGCTATTGCCTCTGTTTATTAGTTAAAAATCTCTTCCATCTAGACCTCTAGAAAGCCCTATTTTGAGAATCTTTTGGCTTTATGACTGTCAGTTTGATTTTTCTGATAGAAGAATGACTAGATCTTTGGATTTGCCAGCAACATTTCACTTAATATAATCATACTATAGCAATAATAACAGTACTATTCATTGAGTGCCTACTAGGTTTGGGTACTGGGTATAAAGTGATAAAATTGTCCCTACCCTAAGAACCTTTACAGTCTAGGGAGAGATAAAAATGCATAAATATGCAATTGTTAAATAGAGTGATGAGCCAATATTGGGGAAAGTGTAAGGCACATTAAAAGTTCGTGGGGAGAGGGTGCCTAACCTGGAGTTGGCAAAAGGAAGGTTTCTGGAGAAAGTGGCATCTAAGTCAGGACAAGAAAAAAAATAGCTAAAAATGGGTTTGCCATATGAAGGACAGATGGAAGGTGCTCCAGGCAAAGAGAATAAATAGCATGGATGAAGATGTAGAGTAAGGGTTAGAAAACTAAGGCCCAGCCCAATCCGCATTCCTACCAATTGCCCCCAGCCTCCCAAGTATTAGTTGTATTGTTATGCAGCCACACCCATTCATGTATGTGTTGTCTACAGCTGCACTGGCACCACAATGGCAGAGGGGAATGGTTGCAATTGAGACTATTTGGCCTGCAAACCCTAAACAAAATTTGGCCATCTACAGGAAAAGTGTGCGTTCCCTGATTTAGAATCAAGTAAAAGAGCTCACTATACTCAGACAAATGCAATAGGGATTGGAGTTAAGAGTGTGAATGAGAGAGTGGTATGGATGGAAGCTTGAGGAAGACTTGAGACATAATCTGCAGATCCTGCAAACCAGAATGCAAGTCTGGTCTTTATATTAGTCAGCGTTCTCCAGAGAAACAGAAATTGTAAATGTATTATAAGGAGTATAGTAACATAGTTATGGAGGCTAAGTCCTGACATCTGCAGTCAGCAAACTGTAGACTCCGAGAGTGATGGTGTCATTCTAGTCCAGGTCCAAAGACCTGAGAAGCAGAAGAGCTGATGGTGTAAGCTTCAGTCCGAGTCTGGATCTGAAGGCAGAATAAGATTGATTTCCGGCTCAAAGAAAGGCAGAGAGCGAATTATTCTTTACTCAGCCTTTTTGTTCCACTCAGGCCTTTGATGAACTGGATGAGGCTCACCTACATTGGGGAGGGTAATCTTCTTTACTCAATCGACTGATTCAAATGTTAACCTCATCTAGGATTACCCTTACAGAAATACCCCCAAAAAAACATTTAGTCAAATATCTGGGCACCCCATGGCTCAGTCAAGTTGATACATAAAATTAACCATCACAGTCTATGCAAAAAGCAATAGTAAGCTACTGAAGTGTGCACCCAGGCTGTCTCCATTGCTCTATGCAAATGTCTGCAGATGAAGCACACTGCCACACAGCATTCTTCATCTAAAAACAGAGAGGTAAAGCGAGACAGCCCAGGGCCTGATTGAAAACTGAGTCCTGTTTCTCCAGTCTGACATCCAGGCCCAGTATAAAGAAATCAAGGAATCAGTTAAGGGTCCTTAAGAAAGAAGCAAGGTCTAGAGATCATCAAGGAGCTAAGGGAAGGCTGGAGGGCATGATTTGTATTTGTTGTCAGCTGTAGGGCTCATTTTCTTTCAATGGGAAGCAGAAATGATCTAAGGCAGGGGAAGAGTCCCTTGATCTTGGTAGAAATATGGGTTGAGGAGAGAATGTAGGGAAATGAAGAGGGAAGTGCTAAAGTGGTCGGTGGTATTGACCACAATGAGACCTTACTGAAAGTCCACCAAATGGAAGGATTTATTCAAGGCATTATCAAATAATTTCAGCTCAGCCACCGGTCCTACCCCTATTCTAATAGAGTGTTGTGGATATTCAAAAAGTCAGTGTATCTTCTGCAATCCTCCCTCTCTCCTTCTCTTTCTCCCTTCCTCCTGCCCTCCCTCTCTGCTTTCTTCCTTCCTTTCTTCTTTCCCTCATCCTTCCTTCCTTCCTGCCTTTTTTCATTTGAAAAGTGTTGAAATTTCTCCATCTATTTAAATTGGATTTCAACCAATTGGAGATTTGTCAGTAAATGGAGTCATGGAGCAATAATAAATAAAGCACTCAAGACTTCCTTGAAGTTGAAGTAGCAATTTCACCATCATTTTTTTTTCCATCAGAGGCAGTCTTCTGTAAGCCTTTTTGATGAGTTTTGTGAAAACAAAATCCATGTGGACTGGAATTTCTCAAGCTTAGTTTCAGGTTAAAATTAAAGATAAACATTTACTGAGAGTTGATGTCTTGCAAAAAAAATAAGTTTTTAAAAAAGTAATTCTTTCAAAGTCTTGAAGAACTTGAGAAAAATTGACATTCTTTCTGAAATTCAAATTTTCAATTGTTAATCCTCCTCAAGCTCCACTGATATGACATACCTGAAAAAATCTAGCTTAGGAGTAAAATTTAAGCAATCACATTCGTTAACCTTTTCAACATTGGCAAATCAGGTTAGGAAATTCTATGGTGGGTGTCATATGTGAGGGTTAAGGTGTCCAGATGGGACATCGGTTAATGATCATATCTGTCACTGACCCATCACTTCAATGAAGAGGAACAAGGGTCATTGTTTCACAGCTTTACAGACACACTTCACTGAGTTTAAGCCCACCAAGTCAATTACATTTTTTTAAAAAGTTATAGCTTATTTTATTTTATCTACTCATCAGTGAAAGCATAATAAAGAATTGAAAAGTGGAATAAATCTATTTGTGATGGAAAAGACCTTGTGATATTGAGAAGCTAGAATCATGTTTGATTATTAAAAGGGAGATCAATATATATGGAGAGACCTGGGAGACATAGATGGAGAAAAATAATTTGGAAATCTCTTTTCTAGGTGACAGAGGGCAAAAGTGATATGCTTGTTTCTTTGCTCATATCACTGGAGTTTATGGCCACTGAAAAACAAAATAAAATATTTAAAAATTTAAAAATTTTGGTTGCCCAACCACTTAATAGTGAAAAGTGTTTTTCACATTTTCTGACATGACAAGTTATAATGGTCTACACTGAAATGTTAACAGAAAATGGTGTACATATTATTTGAGGTCAGCCACGAACTGTAAAAGCAAGATGACTTTTACCATGGAGCTTTTATTACTGGTACAAACTTGTAAAGGGGTAATGTTATTCTAAATCACTGCACTGTATAACCACAAGTGTTGCAAAAATACAAAAGACTGACGTATAAGAACCAAGTTCCTTAAGTTACAATAAAATATTTTACAAACTTATCTGAAACAGAAAATAGGAGAAGAAAGGGAATATTTCCTTTGGACTTTGCTAGATGGAAACACCATTTTCCCACTCTTGGTTTCCATGAAAAGGGGAATTTTTCTCTGGCTTCTTCACCTTTAACATTGGAGAAAAAACATCACTGGGTGTGTGCATGCCGTCTCACTTTTTTTCCTCTTGAGAGGAGTTTCCAGAAAGGAACATACTTCACTTGACTTCTCTGTTGTTCCTGCAGGGATGGAGATGGAGGAGGCCTGCTGGCCCCAGTACTGGTGTGACCCAGTGGATAGCTCTGCCTAATTCTGGAATTCAATGGTCGTAAGTCCACGTAATTTCTGGACTAAATTAGTCATTCTAAATTAGTCTCTTACAGTATTTTAGTTCTCTATATTATATTTTCTTAAATTGTTCAGAACTTGAACAGAAAAGAAACCCCAACATTCATGCGTGATCTGAATTAGTGTTGGCACAGATGGTACCAGAAACTTAATGGCCTCTAAGAGAAGTTTTAGCTCCATCGGCATGTCAATTATTAGCTGCCATTTGTCCTGAAGTCACAATCCATGAATGTGAACACGGTTGGCAGAAATGTTCTCACAAGAGCTTAATTTAAGACACTGCATTTACTATGTATGTAAGAGAAAGTCTTTGTCCTCATACTGAGTTCTTTCTCAAAAAAGGTCTCTTGAGATCTTTTCACCTTCTAGCAATGTTTAGAAATTTGGATGACAGCAGCTCCAGTCACTGGTCTTATTCAAGTGCTTTGCTTTTTTGACAAGTATATTTAGAAACTCTCAATTCCTATACCCTCTTCAGGACTTGTGTTACTAGAATTCTGAAAATGCTTTCATGAAAAGTGAGCTCTGCTCAATAGTTTGGCTTCCGTGTACTCCAAAATCTTGTGAGCAGACATTTAGATTTTATGCTACTGTGACCACTACCATTGATTCCCATCATGGAATTACTTAGACCTAAGAGATTTTTCTTCCAGGAGAATTTCAACTTTTTATTCTTAGAGATAAGGTCTCATTCCATTGTCCAGGCTGTGGTGCAGTGGCATGATCATGATCAGAGCTCACTTTTTCTTCGAACTCCTGGACTCAAGTGATCTTCCCACCTTAGCCTCTGGGAGTGGTACACACCTGTAGTCCCACCGACTGGCTACACCTGGCTCATCCCTGTAGTCAATAGGTGGGACTACAGGTGTGTGCCACCATGCCTGGCTAACTATTTTCAAGTTTTTTTCTAGAGATGGGGTCTCACTGTGTTGCCAGGGCTGGTCTGGAGCTTCTGGTCTCAAGCTATCCTCCTGCCTCGGCCTCCCAAACTGCTGGGATCACAAGAGGTATCTCATGTAAATAATAAGTTTCTCACATGAAGAAGAAGTAAAAAATAAAGTTTTTGCTTCTTAGGTATAAATCCACAGTCAGCTTGAAATCCTGTAGGGAAATTGTCTTTTGAGCTATGAAACCAGCTACACACAAATTTAAGGTTAGTTTCTCTCTTAGACCTGAAGGCAGCTCAAGACAATATAAAAGAGAAACAGAATTTCCTCCAGAATTCTCAAATTGAGCAATTAGATCAATTATTTCATCTCCACGAGAACAAAAGGAGTCTTAAAAAATGTACTCCCACCCACCCATGGAAACCAGAAGGAGGGATATGGTTCTGAGAACACATTTCACATTGCTTCTTGGCAAAATTCACTTTGCTTCTTCAGAGGTAACAAACAGAAGGGAGTTGCCACAGGTAAAACATTTGGTAAAATGTCTTCTCGCCTCTTTAGCAGCAGCTAGGAGAAGTGTCTGCACAAAAGCAGTGTAAATAATTGCTATATTGTTTTGGACAAGTTCCCAATTTATATTTTCTTTCTAAAAAAAAAAAAAAAGTAAAAATAAAAACAAAACCAAAAGCAACCCATGGAGATCAACTCCATGTGTGAAATTCCTTTCCCAAGAAAAATAAAGCCCAATTGTCATCTCAGCTTGGGATATGTGCTGGCATGTGGACTGGGAAATATATTTCCTAAAGGGTGAAAATCTAGAGTCTAATATCTATTATTCTAGTAGTTACCTGAACCATGAAAAGTTTAGGAAACAAAAGCTAGAAAAAGTTTTGCTGATGTATTCATCCATGTCTGGCTTGCCAGAGGTCTGATCAGACCTCTGATGAGCAGGAGTTCACATGGCATTGCTCACCTAGGGGTAGGAAGGATGCACGTGAACTTGACAGCTTGTGGTGAAAGGAAGTACAGCAGGGTGGTTGAGACCAGCAACCCTGAAGCTACTCAGGTTGGGTCAAATTCTGAACCTTCTACTTACAGACATTTTAACCTTGAGCAAATGACTTACCATCTCTGTGCGTCAGCTTCCTTACATGCAAAACAGTGTTAAAACTGTAGGACATGCCTCCTTGAGTTATTATTAAGATTAAATGAATCCTTCTAAGGCACCTAGAACAGTGCTTCTGACTTGATAAGCAACATATGCTACTGATATTATCAGGTCTACCAAAGCTACAAATGACTGAGATGGTGGGAAGAGGTCAAGTATTGATCATCTGATGGACCTGCGTTATGTTCTGGTTGTGCTCCTACCATTAACAAGTACTAACTACTTGTCACTTACTTCTCTGAGCCTCAGCTTTCTTTTTTGTTAAATGTAGAAAACACAGCCTACCTCAGAGCATTGTCTTGAAGATGAATGAAAAGTTTCCAAAAGTCCTATCCTGTATTCAGTCCTCAATATGTCATTCCATTGCCTCTGATTGCATAATTTATGTAAAGTTGGAAGTGATTTGTTCTTCTAGACCCATTTGACCATTTTTCTTTGGCTACATTTAAGATTCTCTCTTTGTCTCTGTTTTACAGCAGTTCAATAATAATGAGCCTTGGTGGATTTTTCTTCTTCCTTCCTTCCTTTGTTTCTTCATTCCTTCTTTCTTCCCTCTTTTTCCTTCTCTCCCTCCTTTCCTTCCTTCCTTCTTTCCTTCCTTCCTTCCCTCCTTCTTTCCTTCCTTCCTCCCTCTCTCCCTGCCTCCCTCTTTTTCTCCCTCCCTTCCTTTCTTTCTCTTTCTTTCTTTCTTGCTTTCTTTCTTTTTCATTTTCTTTCTTTTCTTCTTTCTTTCCTCTCCCTCATTTCTTTCTCTCTCTCTTTCCTTTCTTCCCTGTCCCAATCACAATAAAATACAAATTTAAGTCATTTTTTAGACCTTTATTGTTTTCAAATGTAAGCATTTAAAGCTATTCAATTCCTTAATCATTGTTTCAGTTGCATCCATGAAATTTGATGTATCTATATTTTTCCTCCAGATCAAAATATTTTTTAATATTTCTTATGACTTATTTAACCAGAAAGGTATTTTGAAGTCTATCACATAGTTTCCAAATGTTTGAATATTTTCAAAATGTATTTTCTCACATCTAATTTAATTCTTTGTGGTCACTAAATATATCTGGTCATCTCATGAAGAGCGTTTGTGTTGTATGTCTTTCCACTCCTTTTAGACTATCTGTATCTTTATGTTTAAAGTCAGTTTTCTACAGACAGCTTATAAAGTGGGTTTTGCTTTCTTATCATGTCCAAACTTTTCTCTTATAATTGGAGCATTAAACAAAATATTTAATTTAATTATCAATATCCTTGAGTTTATATCTAGTATCTTGTTATGTGATTTCTATTCGTCCCATTTGTTTTGTTCATTTTTCTGGTTTTTGTGCTTTCTTTTGGGTTTATTGAGCATTTTTATGGTTACATTTTATCTCCATGTTGGTTTATTTGTTATATCTGTGGGGTTGTTTTCAGTGGTTTCTCTGATATTTATAATCTACATCTTTAAGTACAATCTATGCAAAACAATATTATACCACTTCATGTATAATTTAGTGTCTTTTATTTGTCCTCTCCAATAATTTATGCTATTACCATGTATTTTATTTATATACATTATAAATCACAGATACATTTTATTACATTTTTTATGTTAGACAATTGTCATTTAAATAATTTTACAACATATTTATCACTTCCTGTACTCTTCATTCATTTTTGTAAATTCACATTTTCATCTGATATAGTGTTTCTGTTTTCTAAAGAACTTCTTTTAATGTTTCTTATAGTTCAGGTCTGCTCACAACAGCTTTTGTGTGTCTTTATAAAAAGCCTTTATTTCTGCTCTAGTTTTGGAAGGTATTTTCTTGGTTATAGAATTTTAGGATAACAGTTATTTTTTAATTTCAACATTTTAAATATGTCATTCCATTGCCTCTGATTTGCATAATTTTCATAAAGTCTGAAGTGATTCTTATCTTTGCTCTTCAAGATCTATTTGACCTTTCTTCTTTGGCTAATTTTAAGATTTTCTCTTTATCTCTGTTTTTCAGCAATTCAATTATAATGAGTCTTCCTGCACTTTTCTTTCCCTCCATCCCTCCCTCTTTTCCTCCTCCTCCCTTTCTTTCTTTCTGACTTTTTTCCTACTTAAATTTTCTTGAGTTCCTTGGAGCTGTAGGTTCATAATTTAACATTTCTGACCACTATTATTTAAAAACATTTTCTATCCCACCCACCCTTTTACTTGTACTTCAATGATGTATATGTATTAGACAACTTGGTATTTTTTTAAAATTTTTTCTCTTTTCTTCAATCTTTAAATTCTATTTAATTTTTGGATAGTTTCTATTGTTGTGTTTGTAATGTTATTGATTTTTTTTGTAGTGTAAAATTGCTGCAAATCCTATTCAGTAAAATTTTAATTTCACATAATTTATATTTTACTTTCACAAATTTTATTTGGTTCCTTTTTTACATCTTTTATTTCTATTTTTGCTGCATTAACGTTTTTCCTTCAAATTTCTGAGCATATTGGGCATATTTAACATCTTCATTTGCCAATGTACCATCTCCATCACACCTGGGTCTGTTTACACTGACTTACTTTTCTTCATGTTTCTAGGACTGCTTCTTTGTATGTCTAGCAATTTTTGGTTGGATGATAGGCATTATAAATTTGAAATTGTTGAATGTTTTTGAGGTTTTTCTTTTTTGGCTTTTCCTTTATCAAGTGATGGTAGGCAGTAAGTTACTTATGGATTACTTTGATCCTTTTGAGACTTGCTTTCAATGTTTTCCATTTTTTTATAGTAAGTGTAGGATTACTTTATTCCCACTAGTAATTTGTGGCTGTTCTGAGCTCTCTACTGAATGCCCCATGCACTCAGTACAATTTCACCACTCAGGCTTCTGGAAACATAAATAGTTCCTAGCCCTGTGTGAGCTCTGAAAACTTTAGCTTATATGCCCCCAGAGTTGTTCTTTCCCTGAAAGTTGTTCTATGCATGATTTCATGGAGTTTAATCTTATTCATCTGTAAACTAGTATTCAGTCAAAGACTCAAATTGACTCCTATGTTAATTTTAGGGCTTTTTCTCTTATCACTCAATTTTTTTCTGATATTTTACACTGAATGTTTCAGCTGCCTCAGCCTTCCCAATTTTTTATCTCTGTTGCATCAACTCTCCGACTCTGTGGGGCTCTGTTTGGGTTCCTCCTCTCTGCACATCGATCCAAAAAAAAAAAGTGTTTTTTAAGCCAGAGCAATCTTAGGACTCACCTCTGTTGTTTTTCTTTATTAAGGATCACAGTCCTGTTCTGCCTGTGTTCCAATGTCTGAAAGCAGTTGTTTATGTATTTTGTTCACTTTTCTAATTATTTATGGTGGGAGGATGAACCTGGATCCTATTACCCTCTCACGGCCAGAAGCAGAAGTTATTCAATTTATTTTTCAGAGTTGGGCATGCCAGTCAAATAAAATATTTATGGCATTAATCTATAGAAGAAGTAAACAGTGGGATTCTTTGGCTTTTCAATAATAATAGCTCGTTATTGTTAAGAAACTATCAGTATGAAGTAAGGTTTTGGATGCTTTATATATCTTTTCTTATGTTGTTCTCATAATGGCATTTAAAGAGATGAATTGCTATTTCCACTTAACAAATGAGGGACCAGTGGTTGTAAACAGTAAGTAAGCATAGGGGTTAAGATTCAAAGCTTGGCTGACTGACTGCAAACCCTGATTCATTTCTTCCCTCCATTTGATTACATGAAAGATAGAGTAGGTGGCAGTACATGAGGAATTAGCAGAATAGAAAGAAGATTTTAGGGTTAAAGGAGGAACTAGAGATGAAAGAGCAAGGCCTGGCAAAGCCACTATAGATGTGTGGCATCTATTTATGAGTCATAGACTCCTGCATTGTAGCCCCATCTTAATCTAAAACCATGTATATATCCTTCACTCAGAAAAGCTTGGTTTAAATTCACTTCCCCTGATTTTCACTGGCCCTCTCCACCATTTCTAACTCACAGAAAGTTTGCAGTTTTTTCTCCTGCCACTCGGAGGCTTTGGTTTGTGAGGATTGTGCTGGGCCTCTTATTAATTTCCTCTGATTTCTTGCTGCTCAGCTATGTCCCTGCAGGTTTTCTCTTTGGGATTTTTCCATCTTTTTCTGTTGCTATTATGAAATAGAACTTTAGTCTCTGGGGTTCTTTCCACGGAGTTTTAATCATATTTTTGTGATTCCTATTATTTAAAAAAATCCTTCCTCGATCACCAACTTCTGCCTAAGCATGAGCCAATTTCCTCACTTGTATTTTTGGCATATGTTCCTTGAAAATAGAACTCAGTCTGCCTTTTCTGCAGACACATAATTGCCTCTCCCACCTGGATTCCTGAGGTAGTCACGGCACACAAATAGCACTGAGAGATCTACTTGAAAATCTCTTAGTACCTAAATCCAATAGCTTTTCATCAGCCCTGCTTTTATTTAATCTAGCCCCTGATTTGGGGATTCATTTGGTCATTAAAACCCTTTATCAGCTATAGTTATTCTCCTTTTCTCTTTTAGGACTTGCTGTGTACCCCAGCTGAATTTCTTACAGTTGGGCATTGCTTTGTATTCTTCTCCTCTCTAGGTGGGTGCTAAATTCGGTTTGGAAATCAGGAAACTTCTTTCATCTAAACTTGTTATTTGTATGGTACAATTTGTCCCAGAAATGTGGCTCTCACTTCCTATTACATTACGAATGAAATTCAAGAGTGGCAGATAGGTTGCATTACATATACCAACTCTAATGGACTTAAAGTGGCTACCAAAAATGCTGAGCTGATAGGGCCTCTGAGGACTTGTTAAGATTAGAGAAGGAAATTGTAGCTATCAATTAGCCATGACTACCATATTCATAGGAGGGATTAATGATGACACAGATGTCAAGTGTTTGCCATTCACGGAAACTTTGCCTTCCCTTGTAACAATGGCTACAGGCTGACTTGCAAAATTTAAGTATGACTAAAATTTTCATCAGTACTGTATTTTGCCACAGATGCACACTCATGTCAATTTTCTATATTTTGCTGCCTTAATGAGATTACACTCTTCCTCTCTTTTCATTTATTTTGACCCCTATTGAGGTTTGCTATTGTGACAACATTGGGACCCATGTTTTCTGATGTGATGTCTGTCATCTCATATCGACCTGGTTTTTGGTCTAATCTCTGCCCATCTTCTAAATATCTCTAGATTAGAATATATTCTCGCATCAACTGTCTTCCTTCTTATAGTAAATTTTGATTTCTACACCTAATTAAATAACATTTTCATTCTGATACTAGACCAAGGAAAAGAAACTCAGTACGTGCCTTTAAATTTGGAATTCAAATTCATGTTCTGTAGGGGTGTGTTTTGTTTTTTTTTTTCCTGGGATATTGCTCCTTGTTTGTTTGGTTATCTGATGTGCACCTTATGTTTCAGAATTGCTGGCATCTTTTGAAATGAAAGGCACTGCTTAAAGAAGTTTTGTGTTATGCTTTGTCAAGTACAAAACCATTTGTGCTTGTTAACATTCTGTTGTTTTTTTGGTATCTGCTATCTGATATTATCATGTATGTTTAATAGATGATAATCATGTTTATGGAATCCCTGCATTGTAGTTACAGTAGAAATTCCTGATCACAGCAGCAGGAAAGACCCAATAGGCTTGTCAAACCAGCTTGTTGCAAAACAACTGCCCCTTTCTCCAGAAGTATACATGGGCAGGCTGGAAGCTGGCTGTCATGCCACCTTGCTGTTAGCGTGTGTGTTCATATGGGGCTCAATTTGCAGTCTTCTCTACAACCCTAGGAAACATTTCTACATTCCTACTGAGCTATCTCTGCCTGAAAACCCCATGCCATGGAAGGGTACCCATGAAACTGTCAAAGGGGTTTCAGAAGTTAGAACAATATGAAGAAATTGAGCTAATGATAATAAAAATAATGATAAGTTTAGCTGTGTGCCCACATAAATCTCATCTGAAATTCCTGTGTGTTGTGGGAGGGACCCAGTGGGAGGTAGTTGAATCATGGGGATTGGTCTTTCCCAGCTGTTCTCATGATAATAAGTTAATCTTGTGAGATCTGGTGGTGTTATAAGGGGGAATTTCCCTGCACAAGCTCTCTCTTTGCCTGCTGCCATCCATGTAAGATGTGACTTGCTCCTTCTTGCCTTTCACCGTAATGGTGAGGCCTCCCAGCCATGTGGAGCTGTAAGTCCCTTAAACCTCTTACTTTGATAAATTATCCAGTATGAGCATGTCTTTATCAGCAGCATGAGACCAGGCTAATAGAAATAATGTATGTGCACACACACACACACACACACACGTGTATGTATGTGTATGAGTGTACCTATATGTGTGTGTATGTATGTCCATATGTTTATATGTATACATGTATTTTATTATAATTGGCTTTTACTATGAGACTTGATTCTCTAGAGTGCCATTCATGGAAATGCCACTCTAAATACTTCCTAGAGGAAAGCAAAGAGCAAAAGAACTGGAGAGACACAACAAAAACACTGCCAAAGATGAGACAGATTTTCTTCCAATATTAATGAGGTGAAACTAATGAGAGGAGGAACACCCCAGAGAAGGAATTGTTCATCCAGGTCAGCATTTCCAAAATTCATTTTCTGGAATTCTTGTCTTGGGTGATTGGTAGGTGCTAGCTGACATAGAACAAGTATTCTATGCTCAAATGAATTTTTTGAAAACTTGGATTATTCAAGTTAAACTGGTTTCTTTTCTGCAGGACTTCTAAGGTCTCTCAGTATGGTAATGAGCCCTTTAACTCTGAGAGTGGGCAAGAGGATGGGGCATTTCTCAACATACTTGATGACAGAACTTTTATTTACAGACACAATAAAAGGCTGGTTTTGCAGGAACATCTGATAAAGGTCGTTTTACTTTGAGTCTTGAAACATGGATATTTACAGCATAAAATTGAGAACACTAAGAACAAACACACGTAATTATAGGGATAGGCTTAACAAAATAAAAACTTCATCATACCACCATTCACAGGGGCAATAGGAAGCAGTTCTTTACAAAACGTTTTGGCCCAGAAATTGGGAGAAACAGAAAATTTAGGGGCTTTTAAAACACATTTGATTTCATCCTTGTAATGTATAGGCATAGGTTTTATGCTTTTCCGTTGAAGCTGTTTTGGAGATAAATAACTGTTCAGTAACCATATAGAATTTATGAGGGAGAAATTATAAATTCAAGGTACTGACCTGATTTATTTTCAGTTGTCTCCCCACATTCAAGAGGATGGCAGAGAGGACAAGGACCTCTGCTTTATCACTTTCCTTCTTCTGTCAGGAAAAAGAGGTCACCGCTGGCTAACATTTCTTTTCACAACTCACATTCCAGCCATAACCTTATATACCCTTGTAACCGCTCCCTTCTCTGGAAGCTTGCCCTATCAATTACCCCTGTTTGAATCTGTCACTTTTCACTGTATCCCTCCTTCCTTTCTATAACTCTCAGTTTTATCAAATAAATCTCCTCTACTGACCTCTTTCTCTTTACCACCCATTCTCTCAAAGAATAATCTGTGCTCTACCTGTTACTTTTTCATTTTGCCTCACTCCTCAAACTTTTTCAATCTGTTTTTTGCTAAAAAAGACCTCTTCAAATAGAAAATATTTGCAAATTATATATCTGGTAAGGATTTAATATCAAGAACATATAAAGAACTCTTAAAAGTCAACAATAAGAAGACAACCTAATTTTAAAATGGGCACATGACTTAAATGAACATTTCTCCAAAGAAGATATATGTGGCCAACAAGCACATGAAAATATGTTCAACATCTTTAGTCATTAGGGAAATGCAAATCAAAACCATAATGAGATACTACTTTATACCTACGAAGATGGCTATAATTTTTTTTCTTTTTTCTTTTTTTTTTTTTTGAGACAGAGTCTCACTCTGTTACCCAGACTAGAGTGCAATGGCATGATCTTGGCTCACCGCAACCTCTGCCTCCGCTGTTTAAGTGATTCTCCTGCCTCAACCTCCCGAGTAGCTGGGATTACAGGTGCCTGCCACCACACCTGGCTAATTTTTGTATTTTAGTGGAGACAAGGTTTTACCATGTTGGCCGGGCTGGTCTAGAACTCCTGACCTTATGATCTGCCCTCCTTGGCCTCCCAAAGTGCTGGGATTAGAGGCGTGAGCCATTGCACCTGGGTAGCTACAATTTTTTAATAAAGAAATATAACAAGTGTTGGTAGAACCCTTGTAGATTGCTACATTGCTGTTGGAAATGTACAGTGTCATAGTCACTATAGAAAAGTTGATAGTTTCTCAAAAAACTAAACAGAACTATCATATGATCCAGCAATTTCATTGGTAGGTACACCCCAAATAATTGAAAATAGCAATTGAACAGATATTTGTTCAGTCTTATTCATTACATTAGTCACAATAATTAAAAGGTGGAAATAACCCACATGTTCATCAACAGATGAACGGATAAACAAAATATGGTAAAGTATATGCATAGAATAGAATATTATTCATCCATAAAAACATGAAGTACTGACACATGCTATAACACAGGCAAACCTTGAAAACATTACGCTAAGCGAAATAAGTTAAACACAAAAGGACACACATTGTATGATCCCACTTACATGAAAGATCTAGAATAAGCATAGTCCTAGAGACAGAGGAATAATAGGTTACTAGGAGCCCAACATTGTGAATGGAATGCATGCCACTGAATTGTGCACATGGGAATACTTTAAATGACACATTTTGTGTTATATGTATTTTACTACCAAAAAAAGATCCTTTTCAAAAAACTTTGTTCCTAAGGTGAGACAGAAGTCTGTGGGTTTTGTAAGATCTTTGTCAGTTGCTCAGAAGCCACATTCTTAGGGAGAGCTTTTCTGATGACTTGATTTAAAGTTACCATCCTCTCCCTCCTTAGCATCCCCTGTGCCTCTTTCTTGCTTTATTTGCCTTCATAATACTTACATAGCTGAAATGGTGTTTATTTTAATTAATTATCTGTTTTCTTAGTATATCTCTTTACGAGGGTAGAGATTTTTACTTGGATTTCTTTTCCCCCTCTGCTATATCCTCAGTGTCTAGAGCTATAGCTGGCATAGTGCAGGCCTCAAAAGAAATCTCTGTGGAATGACAGATCAGTGAAAACATTCCTAGAAGAGTCTCAAATAGTCACCAAATGAATCTAGTCTCTTATTCTTTCTATATGAGACAAGGGTTTATTCCCTAATCCTATAACAAAATCAAACCAAAGACTGAGGTTAATGAGGGATGGTGTGAGGTGAGAACATTGCTTATAAAAAAATACATTAAAAGATGAGGACAGCAGCTGAAATTTTTTTAAATCTACTTTTAAAAAATAAAATTCCTGTGATTGCATTTTTAAAATATTTACAGTTCCCTCTGCTAACCTAACCACAAGCAGGCTGGGCTCCAAAGATCTTCTCTGAGCATGCCTACCTTTTACAAAGACTAAGCAAGAACAACAACAACAAAACCACAAAAGTAACTATTTTTATTTGCTAAATGTTAGCACTGAGAAAATGAGAAGAGGAGGTCAAGAAGAAAATCCTACCCATCTAAGCTTCTGGAGGTTTCCATTGCTAGGAAAGCCAAGGTGTCTGGACAGTAAGCCAGGTATACTCGCACTGCTAGGTTCAGCTGCCAGTCCCTGCTCTTGGTGCTACTATTGAACCCAGAGGAAGCCTCCCAGCTGCTCAGGCTGCCCTGTGTGTCCCTGCCCTAGCTGCCTGCTTCCCTCCCTCCTGGCCACCCTTTTCGCTCTTTGCTCACCAGCCTTGTCAAGCTGCCTTGGCCCCTAGATTCTGAGTCCTTGCAGAATTCAGGCCATGTAAGATGATGCTCCTTCTTTCTCTCCCTCGGTCCTCACCTCAAGCACATGCTCACTATGCATCTGTCCAATGATTCCAGTTGAAAAAAGAGTTCCAAACAATGAATTAAGCATGCTGCCAGCACAAATCCACAGGCATTCAAGAGGTCTAAAAATATTAAAACCATTGTGGCCTGCTGAAAATTATTATAATTCAAGGCTCAACTCAGATATCTCATCTGCTTTAAAGCCTTTTCTGCGCACCCCTACTGTCCTCCTGAGAACTTTGTGTGCCCCTCTGCAGAGCTAAATAATGGCATGTTGGTGCTCTTTCTACTCTGTGAACCCCTCTAGGATAAGAACAATGTTCATGTATATCGGTATGCCCTGTTCCTAGCTTCTAGCCTGTGTAAAGCAATACTCAATATGAATTTGTTGAATTTCTCTGATTATCTCTGTATACCTGCCTTCCTCATCCTCTATCTATCCCCCTTCTCCTTTTCTCTTATTTTCTTCCCATTCAGTTTCTCAACTTCCCTTCCTTCCTTCCTTTCTTTCTTTCTTCCCTCCTTCCCTCCCTCCTTCCTTCCTGCCTTCCTCTCTTCCTTGCCTCCTTTCTTTTCTTCATTCCCTCCTTCCTTCCTTTCCTCCCTCCTTCTAAGACCTAAATCTAGAACTTAATGGACTCCTCAGGAGCCAAGCCATGAAGGTACATACAGGGATTTGTTCATGTTCCCGGGAATCCTTCTTCTGTCTCCCTAATCGTCTTACTCCTCAGTCTATTTTCATCTCTGTGCTCACAATGGTTCTTAACTAGGGAACTGGATTCCTAAATATCCATCACAAAATTATGTGTGCACCTGTGTCTGTGCATGTATGTGTACATGTAAATGTGCATGCATTCATAGTGTGAAGAGAAGATCCAAAGGAAGCTTTGAGCCCTGCCTCCCCCAATTCTCCAAGAGTTAAGAACTTTGATACTTTATTTTGTTATGATATAAAAGATAAATTTATTTTTATAAAATAAATACAAAGGCATGAAAAAAGATAAAAAGCATTTAAAATGTTTCCACAGTCTTCAAAGCACTCATCTACCCATAGGCGAGTCTTTAAGCAGATTCTTATAATCAAAAGTGGAATAGTGACCTGAGCATTGTATCAGGATATCAAATCTACACTCTTGATAACTGCACAGAACTGTGATAAGCTGTGTCCTACATTCCAGGAAATAGGCAATACTCTGAACAAGCTAACAGATTTAGGGTTTTATCCAGAAACAAATTATCTTTGTCACTGACCAGCAAAAGTTCCAGTTTCCTGAGTTATGCACCTTGAAAGGCATTTCCTATTTGAAAAGAAAGTACACCATTGCTGCCTCAGATGGATGAGGCATTTGATGGGTATGTGTCAATATATATGTGCCAGTCTGAGAAATCACTTTGATCAATTATGAATATCTTGGATACCTAGTATTCAATGGCTTGTGCAGCCACTGGCATCTTATTCAATAGGGACTTCCTCACCCAACCCTCACCCCTGGTAGGCTTGTCATTAGTCATTCAGAGCTTTAATTTAAAAAAAAAAAATGACGAAAGAAAGACAAGATCAGAGGCTGTCTTTAGGGGACAGCTCTATTTTGGTGGTTAGCAGAAGAAAGAAAAGAACTGTTCGTGCCAAATGAAGATTTCCTTCCCTCATTAAATGTGTGTAGTTTGAAGAAGGTCATGTAAAAAAGCATGCATTCACTTTCAGGCAGTGCAGAGAAATCCTTTCTCACTCAGTGAAAACAGGGTATGGCTCTCTTGCCACAAAAGTATTGATAAATTGAGAGGTTCTGGGGCTGAACTGTCAAAAGGCTTGGATTGAGACCCAAGCCTTTTGGATTGAGTAATCAAGAGTATAGATGTAATTTCCCTAACCAATTACATGGTCCTTGGTAATCATTTGACCTCTTAAAATAACATCACCATTTACTGAATAAGACATTGTCTATGTTATTACATTTTATCCTCAAAACAGGTTTATGAAAAAAATGTTATTGACTCTAATCTACAAAAGAGGAAACTGACATGACATGAGGTTAGATAATTGGTTCAAAATCATACACCTAATATGTGGGGAGCAGAGTCTCCATCTAACCCCAACGTTTATATCATAGTCTACTACTCCCTACTGCTTCTCCCTGAAGGATAATCAACAGGCATTTATACTTCTACATTTTTCTTTGGGATGTTTTTTCTAAGCATATGGTCATAGTAACAAGACTTATCTTTTTTTCCATGTGCATACACTTACAATTGGTCAGGTGCTCTGCTAAATAAAACCTTTTCTCAGAAACTCAGATGAAGAAGATGTTAGTCAAGGTCCTTCAGAGAAACAGAACCAATATTAGACATATAGATATAAATAAAGATATTTATTATCAGGATTTGGCACACATGACTTTGGAAGGTGAGTCCCAAGATCTGTATAGTTAGCAAGCTGGAGACCCAGGAGAGCTGGGGATGTAAGTTCTAATCGAAGTGCAAAAACAGGGGAAAGCCAATATCACAACTTGAAGAAAATCAGGCAGCAAGAGACCAAATTCTTCATTCTTCAGTCTTTTTGCTGTATCCAAGCCTTCAACAGATTGGATAAGGCCCACTTGCATTGGGCAGAGCAATCTACTTTACTCAGTCTACCAATTTGAATGTTAATATCATCCAGAAACACCATCACAGACACATCCAAAATAATGTTTAATCACGTACCTGGGCACCCAGTGGTCTAATCAAATTGACACATGAAATTAACCATCACAATGCCCTAGTATTTTTTAATAGAAAGCTGAGACTCTAAAGAAGCAGTCCAGTGTCATCAGTTTATGAGAGGCAGACATGATATTCAAGAATTATGTTTTATCATGAAAACTATGCAGCCATAGAAAAGAATGAGATCATGTCTTTTGCAGGAACATGGATGGATCTGGAGGCCATTACCCTTAGCAAGCTAATTTAGTAGCAGAAAACCAAATACTACATGTTCTCATCTACTAGTAGAAGCTAATTGATGAGAACTCACGGACACAAAGAGGAAACAAGAGACACTGGGGCCTACTTGAGGGTGAAGAGTGAGATGAGGGAGGGGATAAAAAAAATAACTCCTGGATACTAGGCTTAGTATTTGGGGATGAAATAATTTGTATAACAATACCTCGTGACACAAGTTTACCTATGTAACAAACCTGCACGTGTACCCCTGAACTTAAAAGTTAAAAAAAAGAAAAAAGAAAGACAAGAGCACAAACTAAGGAAGCATTACCCAGAATTTCCCTGTTCAAAGTAAAAACAGATGAAAATTATGCTTACACTATTGTTGAAAGGTTACAAAACCAACAGCAAATTAAAGATAAATATTTTAACAGAAAAAAAAAAAAGAATTTTGTTTTATGTTGATGAAGCCCAGTTTCTTATTAGCTCCTCCTTCCTCTTATCCATACCTGTTTAAGTAGGCTTTATCCTTCTTGACAGCGACAAGAAATGGGAAAAGTAATTGGGGAAAGCAATTGTGATAATTCCTAGTAAAGCAAGTGAATTTACAAAGCCATGAGGTATGAATTATGAGCTCTATTATCTACATGTCCTAGAGTTTCCTTTCCCGAAGTGAGGGCACCAGGTGGAACAGGTAAGATATTGAAGAATCACCAACATACACCCACTTCAATGATATCAGAATGAAATGGAGTGGGTCAGCAACCAAGAGAGTCTCCAGCTCACATTTATTTATAACTCAAGCCCATCTCCTAATGATTTCATCCTTTATTGCACGTACACTTCAGCCCTACAAATTTCATTCCAATACATCCTCCCAGATGGAGCTAACTAGCCACATGGTACTCTGCACCTAATTATTTTTGCACCATTTGTGTTTTTCATTGCATCATTAACATGAGGCAGGTACTCATTGCTGGGGCAACTAGGAGTGATGCCAGCATCACTTGGTCTGAGCCAAAATCTTCACCTCAGTTGGAGTGTTTGGAATCCAACAATATTCTTGGCTCCCATTTGTGGTCACAAAAGTTTAAACACTCTGTAGTGCTTTCTGTATACATGAATTTCTACCAGTACTTTCCACTAATTAACTGATAACTTTTTCTACTTTTACCAACTAAGCCCAATATGTTTTCCTTCTTCAAAGCAACAGCTTCTCCTCTGTTATTAAGCTTTGGAGTTTGACTCTTGAGCCTCTTTATTTGGAAAAGCAGGATGGTAATATCTGCCTTGATGCCTCCGTGGGCTCATGAAGCATGCATGCAATACCTTGAATTCCTCTACTGTTATTTTTTCTTATTTTAATTTTATCCAAATAATGTATACAATGTTTTCAATACTGATAAAGTAAGGGAACACACTTGTGATTTTCACTCCTCTTGGGCAATCACTTTCAATTTTCCCTTAGTGTTTCTTTTGTTATTTGTCTCCAAAACATATCCTTTGTAAAAGTCTGCTAGGTTTCGCCTCTATGGGTCGCAAGGTTTGGTTTTCAGGTTTACATGCAGTTTCTCTATTTTCTATAGAGTGTTTCACTTTATATCCACACCCCAGCTATGTTTGGCCTCCTGAACTAAATAATATGTTTGTTTCAACCATGTGAGAGAGTAAATTTTTGTCTTACCCTTTATGGGGAGACCTATGCATACTGATGAAAGTTTTAACAGTCCAAACAGGAGTTAGTAAAACTATGGCCTATGGTCCAATCTGATCTGCTTCTTATTTTGTGAATAAAATTGTATTGGAGTACAGTTATGCCCATTCATTTAAGTGTTGTCCTCAGCTCCTTTCACACTGCAACAACAGAATCAAATAGTTGTGACAGAGACCATAGGATGCATAATACGGATTGTCTGTGTCTCCATCCAAATCTCATCTTGAAATGTAGCTCCCATAATCCCCATGTCTCATGAGAGGGACCTGGTGGGAGGTAATTGAATCATGCTAGTGAATAAGTCTCACTAGATCTGATGGTTTTGTAAAGGGCAGTTCCCCTGCACATGCTGTCTTGGCTGCCACCATGTAAGATATGCCTTTGTTCCTCCTTCAGCTTTCTGCCATGATTGTGAGACCCCCACCCCCAGCCATGTGGAACTTTGGGTCCATTAAACGTTTTTTTCTTTATAAATTACACTCTCAGGTATTTCTTCATAGCAGTATGAAAATGAATTAATACAGTAAATTGGTACCAGTAGAGTGGGGTACTGCTATTAAGATATCCAAAAATGTGGAAGTGACTTTGGAATTGGGTAACAGGCAGAGGTTGGAACAGTTTGGAGGGCTCAGAGAAGGCAGAAGAATGTAGGAATGTTTGAACTTCCTAGAGACGTCTTTAATATTTTTGACCAAAATACTGATAGACATATGGACAATGAAATCCAGGCTGAGGTGGTTTAAGATGGAGATGAGGAACTTATTGGGAACTGGAGCAAAGGTGATTCTTGCTATGCTTTAGCAAAGAGACTTGCATCATTTTGCCCCTGACCTAGAGATCTGTAGAACTTTGAACTTGAGAGAGATGATTTAGGATATCTAGGGGAAGAAATTTCTAAGCAGCAAAGCTTTCAAGGGGAAGCAGAGCATAAAAGTTTGGAAAATTTGCATCCTTACTATGCCATAGAAAAGAAAACTCCATGTTCTGGGGAGAAATTCAAGCAAGCTGTAGAAATTTGCATAAATAACGAGGAGCCTAATGTTAATCACCAAGACAATGGAAAAAATATCTCCAGGGCAGTCAGAAATCTTTGAGGCAGCCCCTTTGATTATAGGCCTGGAAGCCTAGGAGATAAAATGGTATCCTGGACCAGATTCAGGGCCTTTCTGTTGTATGCAGCCTTGGACTTGTTGCCCTGTGTTCCAGCCACTCCCGCTGTGGCTAGAAGGGGCCAAGGCACAGCTTAGGTGGTGGCTTTGGAGGGTACAAGCCCTAATCCTTGGCAGCTTCCAAGTAGTACTGGTCCTGTGGATATGTAGAAGACAAGAATTGAGGTTTTGGAACCTCTGCCTAGATTTCAGAGGATATATGACAATGCCTGGATGTACAGGCAGAGGTGTGTTGCAGGGGTGGAGCCCTCATGGAGAACTTTTGCTAGGGCAGTACAGAAAGGAAATGGGGAGTTGGAGCCCCTACATAAAGTCCCCACTGGGGCACTGCCTAGTAGAGCTGTGAGAAGAGGGCCACCATCCTCCAGACCCACCACAGACACACTCAATGCCAGCCTACAAAAGCAGACAAGGGTGAGGCTGTACCCTGCAAAGCCACAGGGATGGAGCTGCCCAAGGCCCTGGGAGCTTACTTCTTGCATCAGTGTGACCTGGATGTGAGACATGGAGTTAGAGGAGATCATTTTCAAACTTTAAGGTTTAATGACTGCCCTATTGGATTTTGGACTTGTGTGGGGCCTGTGGCCCCTTTTATTGGCCAATTTTTCCATTTAGAATGGCTGTATTTAACCAATGCCTATACCCTCATTGTATTTAAGAAGTAAGTGACTTGCTTTTGATTTTGCAGGCTTATAGGTGGAAGGGACTTACCTCATCTCAAATGAGACTTCAGGCTTGGACTTTTGCGTTAATGCTAGAATGAGTTAAGACTCTGGGGGACTGTTGGGAAGGCATGATTGATTTTAAAATGGGAGGACATGAGATTTGGGAGGGGCTGGAACAGAATGATATGGTGTGACTCTGTCCCAGTCCAATTCTCACCTTGAATTATAATTTCCATAATCCCCAGGTATTGTGGGAGGGAACTGGTGGGCTAATTGAATCATGACAGTTACCTCCATGCTCTTCCTGTGATAGTAAGTTCATAGGACATCTGATGGTTTTGTAAGGGGCTTTTCCCCTACTTCACTTATTCTTCTCCTTGCTACTGGCCACATGAAGAAGGATATGTTTGCTTCCCCTTCTACAGTAATTATAAGTTTCCTGAGGCTTCCCCTGCCATGCTGAACTGTGAGTCAATTAAACCTTTATCCTTTATAAACTACCCAGTCTTGGGTATATCTTTATTAGTAGTGTGAGAACAGACTAATACAATGCACAAAACCTAAAATATTTACTATCTGGCCTTCTATAGAATGAATGTTTATGTCCTCACAAAACTCATATGTTGAAAACCTAATTATACCCATGATAGTGTTAGGAAGTAGGGGCCTTTGGGCAATAATTAGATCATGAAGGCAGAACCCTTATGAACAGTATTAGTGTCCTTACAAAAGAGGCCCCAGAGAGCTTCCTTAACCCTTTTCCACCGGGTGAGATTACACAAAGAAGACATCTCTCGCCTGACACTGAATCTGCTGATGCCTTGATCTTGGACTTCCCAGCATCTGGGACTATGAGAAATAGATTTCTGTTGTTTATAAGACACCCACTTATGGTATTTTGTTATAGTGCCATGAACAGACTAATATATGGCTCTTTACAGAAAATTTTTTCAGCCCATAAACTATACTTACATACTTTCAATAAATACATCTATTTCTAACTTATCCTGCACTACCAATTTCAAAATTATCTGGTGGGTTCATTTCCTGAAACCTTCCAGAAATCCATGTTACAGTATTAATCAGGTTCTTTCTTT
>NW_016107333.1:15291012-15319644 GCF_001604975.1 Cebus imitator | reverse complement strand
GACGGGGTTTCACCATGTTGACCAGGATGGTCTCGATCTCTTGACCTCGTGATCCACCCACCTCAGCCTCCCAAAGTGCTGGGATTACAGGCTTGAGCCACCGCGCCTGGCCCTTTAATCAGGTTCTTTCTTATCAGCATTTCTTCACTAACTATATTTGAGTTTCAGTGTTCTACTCCCTGATATGTCAGTTACCATTTGAATCAGTTACTCATCTGAATCCTGTCTTCTTAAAAAAATTGCTATCTCTGCAGTTGTTTTAACTCACATTCTTGTCCTTGAAGATTTATGCCACTTTTCTTGCCTTAGTGTCCTTTTAGTGGGGTTGAGAAATTTATCAATTAGTACTTTTCAGAAAATGATAAGCCACACGAGGTATTTCAAGCAGGAAATAATTTAATTTAGGCAATGTAAATGTTTAGGACACTGTGGAAAGGGCAGGAGTTTCAAAGGTTAAGCAAAGCCTCTCTTGTTCTCAGGTTCACCATTAGCTCTCACAGTTGGAAAGCAGCAGAAATCACAGGAGACCACCAGTGACCATCAGTAGTGTTTGGGACACTGAGTCAGGTGCAAAACAGCAAACCACCAGGAGGCAGCTGCAAACCTCAGATCCACTGAGACTACACTTCTGCACATTCTTGCCAAAAGACCAACAGTATCGTGTCTACCTCCCTGCTACCTTTGCCCTAACCTGGAAACACTCTAGCAAGGGATTTTTGGGAATGTGCTCCCAGGCATCTAGTCCCTGGAATACAGGGGAGGATCACAGAAGGTGAATGGTGTTGTGTTGCCAACAGCCTAGCACAAGCAGAGATGAATAAGGAATTTTCCTCAGCCATATTTAACTTTTCAACTCCCACTTTTTCCTCTGTACCATCAAGGTTTCCCTGAGGCCACTAGCTGCGCACTAGATGGAACACTGTACTCTGGATACACAGACATGGGCTGGATACTTATAGTAGTGTGACCTTGGGCAAATCATTCAGCCTTGACTACCTCTGGTCAAATGAAGAAAGAGAAAAAAATAAAAACCCAAAGACCTACTTTAGAAATGCTGTGAAGAGAATAAGATTGTGCATGCTAAATGTTTAATAAATTATAAAACGGCACATAAATGGAAAGTATAACTATATAGACAAATTAATTCTGGCTTGTGTTTCTGACTCCAAAGAATAGCATTGTACATCTCCAGGGAATACGTCTACCTGTCAATCTCATCTTGGACTTCTTTTCATGTGTCCTTCTTCATTTAAAAAAAAAAGCTATTTCAAATCCTAAATGTAGCAAAATGTCACCATTGTGCTACCTTTATATCATTCTTCATCAGCCTATGGCAGATGTTCTGACAGATGAAACCGTGGGCAGCTCTAAGTCTTGAGGAAAAGTGGCTCAGAATCTACTTTCTATTACACAGCCTTGTTCTCATGCACAAGCCTCAAGGTTACAAGATGTCATTTTTATTTTTATAATTCTAACTGTGGTTTCTTCTTGGAAATACCAATCTCAAATATTAAGTACATGTTACAGCCAAAAATGAAATCTGTCAGTATCTGTGGCAAAATAATAAAAATTGTGCTTTCACTAATTTGAAAATGTTCCCTTTCTTCTCTTATTCAATGCTAGTCTTCTGCCTTGATTATGGCTATTAGGAAATTAATGTGTATTGAAATATGTAGCAGGGTGGTGATGCAATGGAGATTAGATTTGCATTTTATGTTCACTCTTCTTTAGGACGAAGGGGCACAACACATTGTTGGAATTGTAAAAGATAGATTCTTTTAGAAGGATGAAGATTGAGGACTCTCAAATTACTGAAAGCAACTTTATTTAAATGTGTAGGCATAGGGTCACTGTTTCATTGTCAAAAAGAGGGCATATTCAAAACTTATGTCCTTTGAGAATTTAAAAGGAAAAACTTCTCATATCCTGGGAAGATCCTTGGAGAGAAGGAAAAGAGTATGGTAATTCTGGGTTCACAAGAGGACAAATGTCAGAACCAATTCTGACACTTAGAGAACCTCCAGGAAGACTTATGCCCCAGGACAGGGCCTCTCAAAGTATGATTCATAGGCCCTTGGGGATACTGAGTACATGAGGTTACAACTATTTTCATAATATAGTAAAGCATTATTCACCTTTTTTTAAAGCTGTGTTGGCATTTGCTCCAGTAATGTAAAAGCAAAACCAATGGTGGGTCAAACTTCGCACAAATCAAGACAGTGGCATGAAGCTACTGGTAGTTATGATATTCTTCACAACCCCACATTTGCATTGTTTGAAAGTCAGTTTCTTTTAAGAATTCCTTTGATGAAGCAATAAAAATTAATATGTTTATTAAACATTGGCCCTTGAGTTGCATTGTCTTTTTAGGATTTTGTGTGACTAAATGAGAATCACCTGCAGAGTGAAGCTGCTGCATGCTGAGGAATGAGTTGTTGGAGGGAAAAGTACTCATGTGATTACTGGAGTTGCCGGCTGAACTAGTTACATTTGTCATAGATCACCATTTTTACTTAAAAGAATGACTGACAAACAAATTACAGTTGTTCTGATTTGGGTATTCAATGGATATTTTCTCAAAAATTAATGCCTCTAAGGACTTTCTCAGTTTTAGCATTGAAACTCTAGCATTTTCCCAGGAGCCCCTTAGTCTTGGGTGAATGGAGGTGGCTAGTCATCCCAAGTGAATCTGTCATTTTGAGAAAAACACTGACAGTATCTTTTGTCAATATTAATATTTAGGCTTTCAAGCAAAAATTAGAAATTTGGAAAATTTATATTGACCACCATGAGATTGACAACGTTCCAAATCTTAAAGACTTTTCTGACAAGGTGAGGGTGATATTAATAAATGTAATATTTTATGTTGCATAATAAAATGTATCACCATTTGAAAGATCTGCATATCCCAGTGAACCAACATTTTCCAAAAGGCAAATGCAGGATATTACAAAGTTTTGCATGGATAAAAGACTGACTAAAGTACAAGATGGGCAGATTAATTTAATGTACCCAGAGCCTGAAGAGTTCACTGATATGGTTTCAGCTTCTACATGACAACTATCCATTAAGAAACTACTATCTTTTGTGTTTTGGTATAGTATCAAAGAACAATATCCACAATTGTCTGAAAAAGCGATCACATGCTCCTCCCTTTTCCAGTAATGTGTCTGTGTCAGGCAAGATTTTCTTCAACCAGAACAACAAATCATGGCAACATGAATGGAAGAACAGATAGGAGAATCCAACTATATCTTATGAAGCCAATGACTAAAGAGACTCGCAAAAATGAAAACAAAAAAATACATTTTTCACTAGATTTTATTTTACTTTGGAAAATATACAATTTTTCACAGAAAGGTATTATTTCTGTTAACATACAGTGAGTTTAATATTTCTATTTTTCAAAAAATTAATAAATATTTTAAATGTATCCATTTTTCATTTTAAATATGATAAATATCAGTAGGTATAACCCACATAAACAAAAGCTCTTTGGGGACCTTAATAATTTTTAGGAATATAAAAAAATCCTGTAACCCAAGTGTTTAAGAACCACAGCTCTAGGAAGAAGTGTGCTCACTAACTAGACCAAGACCTGATGCTAGATGGCATTGTTCCTTTGGGAGAAGCAATTGGGAGAAGCTGGCCCCTACCATTGCTTTCTGAGCTCTACCCCACTCCCTTCTCTCTTTCAAGAGATCCATATTCCAGCATTTCTCAGTTGCTTTGTGAATTGCCTTCCACAGCCAGCTTCTGTACATCAGTCATGACTGATTAAGGCCATCTGCTCAGCCACATAAGCTAAGCTAACAGGAAACCAAACTGGAACCTTTCCACATCCAGTGTAGCTTTCTGTTATCCCAGCTTCTGAGATGTCCCTCAAGTATATCTGTGATATTCAGGGGCTCCCTAGGTATGGAACCCCTGAATTCACTGTGAGTACTGAGAATAATGGCAGAGGTGTCTGAGCATTAGTACTTTGGAAGTCTTGGCCACATCCCTAATGGAACACGTAAGGGACACCAAGATAATTTAGGGAGAGTCGTCATTCCCTTAAAATTGAGAACAGATGTTTCTCTGTTTTCTTTGTCAAATTACATATACAATGACATTTCTGAAGGCAATACATTATATTTAACATAATACATTAAAGACTATAGACTGTGGAAGAAAATAACATTTAAAACTTTTCCTTCCTAAATATTAGTAAATTCATTTCCTTCCTTCTCATCTTTTACTTCATATGCCTTTCCAGTCCCCAGTCCTGGATCAATTAAAACTTCCACTTTCTCTACTTCTCTTCTCCAACTATTAAGCACAGCTACAGATAATGCCATAGTAGTGCCAACTGATGTGATCATCAGTGGATAGATGGCTTTCAAGACCAGCAGGACTCATAAGCTCTTCAGCAGTCCTTTATTGCCCCTGGTGAGAGCTTTTTGTCTCTCCATTTTATCTATTTCAAGTCACTGTCTTCCTCCATGCCAAATTTCTTCAAAGTTCTGTACCAGTGTTTTAGGGCAGGGACCCCCAACCCCCTGGGCCACAGACAAACAGACCACAGTTGGTGGTCTGTTAGGAACTGGGTGCACAGCAGGAGCTGAGCAGCAGGTGAGTGAGAAAAGCTTCATCTGTATTTACAGCCACTCTCCATTGCTCACATTACCCCTGGAGCTCCGCCTCCTGTCAGATCAACAGTAGCATTAGATTCTCATAGAAGCATGATTCCTATTGTGAACTGTGCAGGCGAGGGATCTAGGTTGCAAGTGTCTCATGAGAATCTAATGCCTGATGGCCTGTCACTGTCTCCCATCACCCCCAGATGGAACCATGTAGTTGCTGGAAAACAAGCTCAGGGCTCCCACTGATCCTACATTATGGTGAGTTGTTTTATTTATTATATATTACAATGTGATAATAATAGAAATAAAATGCACAATAAATGCAGTACACTTGAATCATCCTGAAACCATCCCTCCCCAAGAGTCTGTGAAAAAATTGTCTTCCATAAAACCAGTCCCCGGTGCCAAAAAGCTTGGGGACCACTATTTCAGGGACACACTATGTTCAACAGAGCTAGGTTAACAGCTAGGTTAGTGAAAAAAGATCCTGAGGACAATGCCTGTGGGAAACACTGGGCCAAACAAAGGGAGAGAGATTTCTTTTCTGCAGAACTTCTAAGCAGGATTTTACCAGGATAAAATACGTTGTAACTCTCTAAGGAGAATCAGGATGTTTTCCAAACATCTGATCATGTAATTCTTTTTTTTTTCACATAGCCAGACTTAGGGGACTTGTTTCCATGAGACACCCTTAGGAAAATATTTATTCCTTCTGGCCATCTTTACTTTCATTTCTTTCAGATTATTTACTTCCTAAAATCAGTAATGATCGTCTTACTACTTCCACTTAAATATTCATAGTCCTAATATTCAATACAGCATAATAGTGAAGTAAATAGTTGGTAAAATCAAACATCTTAGGTTGAAATCCTGGCCCAGCCATTTACTAGATATGTCATTTGGGGACTTAACCTTAAATAATTCTTAATCTTAAGAAATCTTCTTATTGTTTAAAATAATTCTGATTCTAGATGGCTCTTCTATCTTGGGAGAACAATACATATTTAAGAAATCAAAAGATTAGTTTTCTCATTAAAATATTTTTGTTTTAGGCAAAACATTGCTTTGGTAAAAATTGGAATATTTCAATGCTTTCTATGATTTTTTTTTCAGATTATGCTAGATAAAATTTTAGGTGGTTACAAAATCAGAGTCCTAGTTCCAACTCTGCTATTTATTAACTTGTATAATCTTGGGAAAATTTTCTAATTTCCCCTCAACCTTTGTGATAGTATTCTCATCTTAAAATGGGAATAATTATAATTATTTATATGGTAAAGATTAAATAAAATATATAGAGAGAATGCTTGGAACACTGTGAGTGCTATAAAAATGTTAGCTAATATAATTAACTCTTTGATATAATTGATATTTGGAGAGAAGAGGTGGGTCTTATTCATTTTTGTAACCCTGGTCCAATGCACAGTACCTCGTATAAAATAAGATCAAATAAATGCTTGATGAGTAACAATATCTACCATTATTATAAAGTTTTATAATTTATAGCATATGTTGGCATATGTTAACTCATCAGATTCTTACAAAATCTTACTAGAAAGCCAGAGCAGGAATGAGTATCTCTTTTTCACTCTAAAGATGTGGGAGAAAAACAATAAAGTAAAATAAAACAAAGTGAATTTAAATAACTTTCCCAAGATTACACAGGTTAATAAGCAGCAGAGTCAAGACTAAGACTCTGATTTTGGACAATCACCTAACATCCCATCTAGCATTATCTGAAAAAAATATAGAAACTGTTGAGATATCCCAATTTTTGACAAAGCAATGTTCTGCCTAAAAGAAAAACATTTTAATGGGAAAACTAATCTTTTATAATTTTCTAAATGTGTGTTATTCTCCCAAGATAGAAGAGCCATATAGACTCAGAATTATTTTAAACAATAAGAATAAACAATTTCAAGATGGTGTTTGGTTCAGAACAAAGAATGACAATTTGAATTTCATTTGGCATGCAAGACAGAAATGCATAAAAGATGAATCATAATCTTATTCTCTGGATCTAAAGGGAGTGTCCCAAATCAAACTGCTCTTTTGAATTATATGAAAAAATGTAGAAATAAATTACCCATATGGAGTATAAAAAAATGCACTTTGGTGAGGGAGTTGAACTCCAGGGTTGAGATAAATGGAGATGTGCAAGAAACTGCTGCCTGTTACAGAATGGGCAGGATGCACATTTCATACAAGCACTATTTTGCTTGGAGGCAGCATCTAGCCAATATCTTGTCCCTATCTGTCCATAAAGAAGGAGGGTACTTAATATAAGCTCAGCACAGTTTACTTGTTCATAAGCAGTTTCTCTGTGAACCCAAGTTAGTCTTATCTCCTTCTTACAAGCTCTTTATGTGTTCAGCTCGAGATTCTCCCTGTCTTGATCCTCACCCATCTTTTCTTGGCCTGTCTGAACTCTAAGGAGTTCTACCAAAGATCAGACACAGTAGCTGCCTGCGCCATCCTCCTGATCTTGATTCTGAACTCTTTGCCTTGCCTATACCTACTTGTTGGCTTGGATATGCTGACACTGGCCTCAATTCCACCTTTTGGATTTATTATGCCAGCAGAATATCTTGTTTTATATCAGGGATTGGCAAACTATGGCCTATGGGCCAAATCTGGCCTGCAGCCTTATAGGAACTCAGACATGCTCATTATTTTTTGTGTTGTCTGTGTCTGCTTTTACATTACAACAGCAGAGACCATATGTCTCACAAAACTTAATACATTTAATATCTGGTTATTGAAAGCAAAACTTTGCTGAACACTGTTCTATACTAACGGAAGCCTCAGAGGTGGCATTTTGCTTATGTTACTACTTTCTCTGTCCTGACTTTTCAGCAAGGTTCCCTGCCCACCACACCTTTCCTAGCTTACCCTTCCTGAGATGACAGCCTTTCGGTTGGCAATTGCTGATTACCAGGTAGCAGAGGCCAGTTAGCAACATGTGTGTTGGCTTTTCTATCAGGACTACTATTCTAAAAGGAGAGATTTCTTGGCTATTGCTTTCTCTGTGTTTCTCTAGTCTAGATTTTTCTGCAAACTTTGGGTTATCTCTTACTTGCATTTTTCTTTAACTTTCTAATCCATTCCCAACCAGTAATTTGTGTTTAAGGAGATATTGATTTTGCATAATGGTTTTCTCCTGTATTACAGACATGGCAACATTTTCTTTACCTAACCTGGACAAAATTCCGGCGGGCTAATGTGCAGAAACCCTTGCTCTTATCTATGTGCCCAGCCATAGACAAGATTGTTGTGGTTGCTGCTTTTATCCTTTAAAAAGACAAATATTGAGGCTTGGATCATTCCAGAAATTATGCACGATTTGATAGAATTTTCAGTTTTCCACTGTATTCATTATCTATAGCTGGATAAAAAATTTACCCCATAACTTAATGACTTTGGACAACCACATATATTATCTCACAGTGTATGTGAGGCAGGAATCCAGGTGTGGCTTAGCTGGGTCCTCTGGCTCAGGATCTCTCACAGGCGGCAACCGAAGTGTCACCTGAGTTGTAGTCATCTCCAGACTCTCTACCGGGAAAAGAGCTGCTCCCAAGCTCACTCCTGTGGTGTTGGCAGGATCCAGTCACTCCTTGGCTGTTGGCTGTTGGCTGGAGGCCACTCTCATATTTCTTGCCACCCAAGCTTCTCCATAGGCAGCTGTCAACATGGAAGCTGGCTTCATCAAAGCAGGCAGGAAATACCAGAGAGAGTGCAAGCAAGACAGAAGTTACTGCCTCTTTGTAAACAGTCTTGGAAGTAACATCCTGTCTTTCCTGCCATAGTCTATTCATTAGAATTGAGTCACTATACCCAAGGGGAAGAAATTAGATAAGAGTGTGAAAACCAGGAGGTAGGAACAGTGAAGAACCATTTCAGAAGCTGCCTATCATGCCACCTTCCAGAATACATACGTGCCTATAGAGTTTAGCCTTCCTCCAGTCTCCTGTCTCTCTCCCTCTTCTTCTTCTTATGCCATTCAGGACCAAGATGAAATACCTGGCACTCTTAACATCCGTGCTGGAGCCTTTTCTACTTCCACAGTCTACAGTCAGGCTAACATTTCATTTTATCAGCCGAATCATTATGCCAAGGAGCTATTGTGCATTATTTCCCTTTGGATTGGGAGAACTTTAAATGTTTGAGCAAGTTATGTCTCCAGCTAAAAGCACATTTATTGTTCCCATTGGAGAACAGAGTTACAAATGCTGCTAAAATATGTGCTTTAACATCAGTATCATTTTTATTAGGTTTTCCTTCATGAGCAAGACTGTAATAATGGTTTTCTATTATGTGTGTCTTTTTGCATTTTTTGGTTGCACATATTGGATTGCTTCTTATCCACAGCAAAAACTCAAAGATTGCTCCGTGCACAAATGTCTCTGCCAAAACAAAGATTTTATTCAAAACTGGTACCATGTAGAAAGTAATACTTCTGATAGAGGCATTTGTGTTTGCTGGCTATCTTTAGCATGATGAAATTAAGGTTAATATTTCTGTAGCCGAAGCCAAAAATAATATCAATGTTCCTTCCATGCCTCACTTCCCACAGAACCAGGCAATAAACACCCCCAGGCAACACCCCCCCCATGCTTTAAGGGCCAGCCTGAGCTCATATTAATGCCAGTGTCTAATTTTTAGGCTACCTCTAACAGTTTTTTAATGAACATTAGTCCTTCTGCTGCAGCCCAGACAGCAGAAGTATAAAAGGAAGTCAGCTCTGGGGTATAAGGAAGAGCTTCCAAAATGCTTTGACCCACCTAATTAAAAATTATTTTTAAAAAATAAATAATTATTGCAATAAGCTAGTTTATTTCTTCATGGATCAGTCTCTCCACTGTCCCAACCTAATTAGAGTAATTTGAATTTAAGGCGATATTGATTTTACATAATGGTTTTCTCTTGTATTACACACAGAACAACATTTTCCTTACTTAACCTGGACAACAGTCTGGTTGACTGATATGCAAAAATTCTTGTTCAGACGTCCGCCCTGGCATCGATGTCTTAAGAAGAGAAGAGTTCGAATTGCTGTTGATGGTGTTATTGAATATATAAATAAACCAGGAAAATAACAGAGGACTAGGAAGGGAAGAGCTGCCTTTGTTTGACCTTGTTAAAACTGTTGTGCTGTGAGACTTTACTGCTACCATTAAAATGAGTTTTGTTGGTTTTCCTCCTGGCTGGGGCCCCTGTGTGCTCTCTGAATGATAACTCGGGCCCATCCCAGGGACAGGTAGAATTGAAAAGTCTTTTTATTTCCATAGGCTTAAGCCAAACTCCTCAAAACAAGCTATTCCAGAGCTGAGCTGGAGCAAGGCTAATGCCGCGGTTGGCAGCCCATGCGCAGCCTCCTCCTTAGTGAGCCCAGACGTCGTGCTTATCCACTTCAGCTGTCTTTTAAAAGCCTCCTTCTCACAAAAGACAGAGCTGATCTCAAGGGCCTGGGAAAATAGAAAATTCTCACACTGTGATGGGAAATACTGTCAAGACCTGAAACTCTATAGCAAAGTATCAGATACCAGTGTGTAGTCACAGATAAGGTGAGGGAACAGGGCTGTGTGGAATAAACAACTACAAAAAAAAGGTAAAATAGGTGTGTATGCTGGAATTGTTATACTTAAGAAGCAACCAGGACCAGGTCACTCTTCAGAGGGTGTGTCACTAACATTCTTGTCATTTATTAACTATGCTATATATTTGTTTCCCTCCACATGTCCTTAAATGAGGTCTTAGGATGAGTGTGGAAATTTCAGGCTGCTGATGCCCTGGCATTTTTGCTTGGGATCAACATTGTAGATTGACTTGCTCATTTGGAAAATGAATCTTAAATGTTGCTGTTCTTATATTGCTTGTTCCGGGTGTTTAGTTGTCTGTTTTTGGTGGGTGCTTCAACCCATCAAAGCCATAGCTCTGGGAAAGCATATGAGCTGAAATCATTGTATAGTATTTTTTAGGTATTCATATATATATATATATATATATATATATGTATATATATCCCTCTTGAGAGGCTGATAGTTCACATCTATCCAGCCATGTGTTTATGTAGTTCTTATCACCAAGGTACTTGAAACTCAAAGGATAAAGCCCACGTACTCTCCTGTTAGTAGGTGATTAGGATAAGCTCCCCAACTAACGATGAGAAAAGGAAGAAAAGTCAGAGACTCTGCTTACTTCTTGATAATGCTCTTCAAATTGATACTAACTCATATGAAAAAGCAGGCTTCACCAAGGGTATTAATATACATGACAATATACCGCACAGCAAAGAGAGTTTATACGCTTTCAAATATTCTGTGACTGCATCTTCCAACAGAAATTGCAATTTCATTAGCATTTATGACTAGCTTTCCAGGGATGTTTGCCAAAGGGATGAAAGCAGAAACAAAACAAAACAAAACAAAACAAAACAAAACAAAACAAAACACCACAGCAGCCCTTTCACAGGCCCACACAAAGGTGCTAATTAGTTAGTGATGGTTTTTCTCTGTGGGCAATGGCCCAGAATGCTGGGACTTGTGACCATAGACCTATTTCCATTACGCCTAGCAAAACAACAAACACGTTAAATGCAATGAAATTTTCCGTTGTGGAGTTTTATGTCAATGAATGGCCTCCAAGCATATAAGGAATTGTTACGCAGAGGATTATGAGAGGTTATTTTCTACAAAGGAAGTTAGCCACTGCCTGGGAAAGGTGAGTCTGGATTTGCCAACTGTAAGACTGCTTCAGTATAAAACAGGTAAGTTACACATGGAGGTGGGAGCAACGTTTTTGTGATACAGATTTTTTTTAATTAAAAAATTTTTTTCTCTTAAAATGAACCCATGGAAACTTTACTCAATTTACTTCTCAATATTCTAGAATAGAGTTTTTAGTGAATCAATACCAGCAAGTGACTATTGAATATGCACCAGGTGCCACATTCTGTACCTTCTAATCTCCTTTTATTTTCACATTAATTTTGTGAGGAAGGCATTGTTGCCTCCATTTTTCACATGGGGGCGATAAGGATCAGCAAGGTTGCATCACCTCCCTAAAATCACATAGTAAAATGTGATAAAACCAGGGTTTAAACCAGCCTTTGAGTCATCCAAAACCAACTTTATCCACCTGAAAGAGGCAGAAAGATAATACCAGGGTCCTCGACCTTGCCCCTTAGCCTAGGAAGAATTCTTATTATCTGAATGAATAAAACCCTATTCAGTTCTTTTTTTTTCTCTCTCTTTTTTTTATTGCATTTTAGGTTTTGGGGTACATGTGAAGAACATGCAAGATTGTTGCATAGGTACACACGTGGCAGTGTGATTTGCTGCCTTCCTCCCCATCACCTATATCTGGCATTTCTCCCCATGCTATCTCTCCCCAACTCCCCACACCCCACTGACCCTCCCCTATTCCCCCCAGCTGATCCCAGTGTGTAGTGCTCCCCTCCCTGTGTCCATGTGTTCTCATTGTTCAACACCCCCCTATGAGTGAGAACATGCAGCGTTTGATTTTCTGCTCTTGTGTCAGTTTGTTGAGAATGATGGTTTCCAGGTTCATCCATGTCCCTACAAAGCACATGAACTCATCGTTTTTGATGGCTGCATAATATTCCATGGTGTATATGTGCCACATTTTCCCTATCCAGTCTATCATCGATGGGCATTTGGGTTGGTTCCAGGTCTTTGCTATTGTAAACAGTGCTGCAATGAACACTCGTGTGCATGTGTCCTTATAGTAGAGCGATTTTATAATCCTTTGGATATATACCCAGTAATGGGATTGCTGGGTCAAATGGAATTTCTATTTCTAGGTCCTTGAGGAATTGCCACACTGTCTTCCACAATGGTTGAACTAATTTACACTCCCACCAACAGTTTAAAGTGTTCCTATTTCTCCACATCCTCTCCAGCATCTGTTGTCTCCAGATTTTTTAATGATCACCATTCTAACTGGTGTGAGATGGTATCTCAAAGTAGTTTTGATTTGCATTTCTCTGATGACCAGTGATGATGAGCATTTTTTTCATATGTTTTTTGTCCTCATGTATGTCTTCTTTTGTAAAGTATCTGTTCATATCCTTTGCCCACTTTTGAATGGGCTTGTTTGTTTTTTTTCTGTAAATCTGTTTTAGTTCTTTGTAAATTCTGGATGTCAACTCTTTGTCATATGGGTAAACTGCAAAAATTTTTTCCCATTCTGTTGGTTGCCGCTTCACTCTAATGATACTGAATGGACAAAAACTGGAAGCATTCCCTTTGAAATCTGGCACTAGACAAGGTTGCCTTCTCTCACCACTCCTATTCAATATAGTACTAGAAGTTCTAGCCAGAGCAATCAGGCAAGAAAAAGAAATAAAGGGCATTCAAATAGGAAAGGAGGAAGTCAAATTGTCTCTATTTGCAGATGACATGATTATATATCTAGAAGACCCCATCTTCTCAGTCCAAAATCTCCTGAAACTGATGAGTTACTTCAGCAAAGTCTCAGGATACAAAATCAATGTTCAAAAATCACAAGCATTCCTATACATCAATAACAGACTTAAAGAGAGCCAAATCAAGAATGAACTGCCATTCACAATTGCCACAAAGAAAATAAAATACCTAGGAATACAACTAACAAGGAACGCAAAGGACCTCTTCAAGAAGAACTACAAGTCACTGCTCAAGGAAATAAGAGAGGACACAAACAGATGGAAAAACATTCCATGTTTATGGTTAGGAAGAATCAATATGAAAATGGCCATACTGCCCAAGGCAATTTACAGATTCAATGCTATCCCCATCAAGCTACCAATGACCTTCTTTGCAGAACTGGAAAAAAAAACACCTTAAACTTCATATGGAACCAAAAGAGAGCCCGCATAGCCAAGTCAATTCTAAGCAAAAAGAACAAAGCAGGAGGCATCACACTACTGGACTTCAAACTATACTACAAGGCTACAGTAATCAAAACAGCATGGTACTGGTACCAAAACAGAGATATAGACCAATGGAACAGAACAGAGGCCTTGGAGACAACATAACATATCTACAACCATCTGATCTTTGACAAACCTGACAAAAACAAGCAATGGGGAAAGGATTCCCTGTTTAATAAATGGTGTTGAGAAAACTGGCTAGCCATGTGCAGAAAGCAGAAACTGGACCCCTTCCTGACACCTTACACTCAAATTAACTCCAGATGGATTAAAGACTCAAACATAATACCTAACACCATAAAAACCCTAGAAGAAAATCTAGGCAAAACCATTCAGGACATAGGCATAGGCAAGGACTTCATGACCAAAACACCAAAAGCATTGGCAACAAAAGCCAAAATAGACAAATGGGACCTAATCAAACTCCACAGCTTCTGCATGGCAAAAGAAACCCTATTCAATTCTTATAAGTAGGTTAATTTGATAACTTAATTTTCCACTCCACCTGATACTGTGAGAGCTCAGTCCCACAAATCTTTGAAGTAGAACCATTCATTCAACAAACACTTAATGGGCATCTACTATGTGTGACATGCTATGATAGTTGCTGAACCATGGAAAGGGAAGTTTCCTCTTCTTTGCCTTAGGTAGGGCTCCTGGGAAAGGGAAGGAGTGGTAGATTCCATGTTTATAGGTGAAAAAGGAAGGAGAAAATGAGCAGAATTTGGGAAAGGAGGAAGGTCTGTGCCATTGAAAACAGGAGTAGAGCTTCCATGTTCATTGTGGCATTATTTACATTAGTTAAGAGATAGAATCAACTTGGGTATCCAAGTTGATTGCATCAATGGAAAAAACTCGGTGTACACACACAGTGGAATACTACTCAGCTTTTTCAAAAAAGGAAAACCTGCTATTTGCAACAATGTTGATGAACTGGAAGACATTAATCTTAGTAAACTAAGCCAATTATAGAAAAAACCTCTGTGATCTCACTTAATTGTGGAATCTAGAACAGATGAACTCACAGAAACAGAGTAAAGTGGTAATTACCAGGGGCTGGAGGAGGGTGTGTTGGGGAGATGTTGATCAAAGATACAACATTTCAGTTAAGTAGGAGGAATAAATCCAAGAGATCTATTGTACAACATGGTGACTATTGTTAATAACAGCATATTGCATACTTGCAAATTGCTAAGAGAGTAGAGTTTAAGTATTCTTGCCACAAAATGTGAGGTAATGCATATGTTAATTACATGGTTTAACCATCTCATAAAGTATATGTACATGAAAATATCATATTGTGCACTGTAAATATACATAATATTTATTTTTCTATTAATGAAATAATTTTTGTCTTTTTTTTAAAAAAAGACAGGAGTGAGGTTAGACATTTGAAGAATATATGTGCAAATTAACTATCGTCTGAATTTTGGAACAGACACATTTAGAAAAGGGCACAAAGCATGCTATTCACTGGACTGGAAACACACTTCATTCTAAGAGATGATTTGGGTGGAGAAGTACAGGGTTATTGAGGCAAGTCCATGAGGTTCCTGTGAAGCAGCCATTAAGAACTGTGGACTTCCCAATCTACCTCCTAAGGGCCAAGTCAGATGCAAACCCCTTGGCTAGTCAGCAGCAGCCTGATCTTGTATCACAAGGTGTGGTTTGCAAGTTATTTATTCACAAGGAGGAGTGAGAGAGGTGCACAGACAGTATGATACCAATATAGATCCCACCATCATCTCAGTTTACAGGTGAATTCACAAAATTGGTTCCAATGTGAGAAGTTGAAAGGGTGAGCATGAATAAAGACAGGGCCTAAAGCAAGTCCACTTATGTTGGTGACACATGTAAAAGGCTGCAGAAATGCTTTAAGCCTTGTTCTATTTATTTGGGTCCTGACCTACTCGCAGCGCCCCAAGCAAAGTAACACGTTCTAAACAGAGTTTTCAAATATCCTATGTCTCTTGAAAAGCATAAAGCAGACTGTTATGCATGACTCATGGAAACTCTTATTAGCGACTCTGGTCATAATGTACTGTTTCACTATCTTGTCACTTCCAGGAATGTCCCATTCATTTCCTCATTGCATGTTTCATCTCTCTTTGCATTTCCATCCCACACTGTAAGGCATGTGAGAAAGCAGGAAAGTGTTTTCTACACATCGCATTCTTTATACCTCAACTTCAACTCCTCTGAGGAGTGCAATTTGATTTAGCCCCTTTTTTAAGCCATAAGCATTTCCCAGATTTCACTCTACACTTCAGACTGTGCAAGATAGATGCTTACGGAACCCCTCTGGGAATTACTAAAACAGAAGAGGGGGAAAGCTGGAGATCCCTCAAGTCAGAACTGACTTTGTGGGAGAGAGTGACAGAGGCCCAAGCTGAGAATAGCCACAAGTTATTTATTGTGCCCCTTTATAATAGTACTCAAGCAAAAACCCCAAACAGAAAGCTCAATATGAGGCTCACTTGACCCTGCTGAATCCCTGAGTGATGCAATGAGTTGACTCCAAGAGCTGCCTGTGGAGCCAATTGTACCATGTGATTCCCACGTCTGAGTCCCATGGAAATATCAGTGGAGTTATAGAATGCTCAAACCTGGAATCACCACCATTAGAATGGTCAGCTTGATGATATTGGAATAGCCATCGTTGACATTCATGCAAAGGTCCTCCATCTTCTAAAGCAAAGCCTAATGCACAGGAGTTTATAGAATTTATCAGTCTTTGAGCTCACAAGAAAGCTTTCCTGTGGTTAAACAGTCAAAGATGTCATCACTGAAAAATGTGGTGAATCACCAAGGAACACTATTCTGTTTTTAAAGGAAATTGCTTCCCTGTTACATGTTTATGGTTCTCTATCACTAATCTATAAGCATAACAATTTAAATGAAGCCCCTATCACCCTTGGAAAGAAAATAAGGAATCAGTGTTTTGCCACAATTCAAAAGGCAGACATTGAAATGATTAAAAAGCCATTCATTCATTCATTCACTCATGTATTCATTCAATAAATATTTGATAGTGCTTACTATAAATGTTATGTCCTGTGCATAGCACATGTGATATAGTGGGTGATAAACAGATACACATGTCCCTCAGTGCCATCAAACTTAAGAGTTTAGCCAGGAAATCACAAAGTGACAATTTATAGGTTGTCTGATTATCCTTATGTGGAGACCAAAGGGCAGAACATATAGTGTCTGTCTAGGGTATCACAAAACCTCTCACCTTCCTAAGGATGGCCCATTTGAATTGAGCTTCAGATGAAGACTATAAAGTACAGGAAAGAGAGTTCCAGGCAGAGGATCCAGCATTTGCCCTTTTGTGAATTTCACTCCTCTGTAATGCTTCCTCACCAGTAACACAGAAAGTTAATCAGTAAGTGGTGGGAAATTTGAGGGAGATGGGTAAATTTTTTAACACTGCCGGGATGCATAATTCAAATAAAATTTCTGTCAATAGCATCTCCCTTTGTCCTTTAATTGATGTGTGTCAAACAGTCTCTATCTTCTGTTCAGATCTGGGTCCATGTCCAGCATTTCTGGGCTCCTTCCAAAATGGTGATAGACAGGCTTCTGACAAAAATAGTCAGGTTTTCTTTTGTTTGTTTTGTTTTTCTCCTCTCTTCCATTAGCCATGGCCTCTTGCCATGTAGAGTCTCACAAATGGACACAAACCAATCAATCACCCTTATAAAAATGTCAAAATTCATTCTTCCCTACTGTGAAATGAATACACTGACCTTAACACAAATGTAGAAATGAATTAAAAAAAAAATCTATCCCCACCCTGGACCCCTGGCTGCCACACTTAAGATTTCTACACTTTTCAGTTTGACAAAGCTAACATTGCTGAGAAGAATTTCTCGCTTCTTTAAAAATAAAAATAAAGCTGGAAGCAGATAAATATTCCCAAAATTTACTAATAAGAATTTATTTGCATACAGGCTTTGCCTGTCAAGATAAGAAGAGACATTATATGTTCAGAAGGAAGAAATGAGACAGGGAGACATTCATTTCAGACTGTCTTTAAAAACAAACAAAAATGAGTTTTCTCAATCTAGTGACCTTCTTCTAACACTTCACCAGGTTGCCTGCTTCATGCAGTGTCAAATTCTAGTTTGTGTGGCATAGCACTGAATAAAAGTGGAAGTCTTGATGTTGGCAGAGATGTCATCTCATTCCTGGCTCTGTCATTTGTCAGCTCCATGATTTTGAGTAGATCACTCAATCTCTTTTACCCTCCATTTCTTCATTTGTAAAACAAGACAATACTATCTACCTCCTAGAGTGTTGCAGTGGTCATCTCTTATTTTCACCAGCCTGGTCACCCATTTCCACTCTTTTGGTATCAGCTCTTTAATTACCTTTGAGGGACACACTTTCCACTCTCAAGGCATAAAGTTCCAGGAGATAACCCCACCACTGGCTCTTGGGAAGAAACGTGTTATGTAAGCAGATTTTAAGCCCTTGGTCATGGGATCTGTTTCAAGGTCCTGTATGTGACACAGGGTGGGACAATGAGACTCCTACTAAAGAAGTTTTAGGAAATTATTGGGAAAGATGATCTCTGGGAGCTGGAGTTACTAAGCTTATAGGAATTAGACGCGAAGCTGCTGGGAACCTTGCAGAGAGCCTGCTGAAGCATGAACCTAGCAGAGAAAAATAAAAGGAGATTGAGGGAGATAGACTTAAGTCCTGGATCCTGCTGCATCTCTGGAGTTTTGAGTTCCATATGTCAATACATTTCTCCTTTTTGTATTGGGTTGTTTGAATTTAGTTTCTGAAAATTTTAATTGAAGTAAACTCAATTTATACATGAGTTTCAAGAATTAAACTATAATATGCATAAGATACATAGTACCTGGCATATAATAAGTCAACAAATGAAGCCACACATTGTGTCCTGTGCACGTGTGTTTATGTATGTGTCTTTAGCACTTGAAAGTTGCTTAAAGAGTTTAGATACAAAAAAATAGCCAAGGTTGCAAGCTATGGCTCTGTCCACAGCTACTAGTAACTGTGGGACAATTTTAATTCTGTGTTTAAGGAACAGATCACTTTTTCAGGCTTCTCATTAATTTATTTGGACAATAATACTACCATAATTTGCAACATCAAAATTGTAAAAGAGGAAGAATGAAAAGAGGGAAGGAGGGAAAGAGGGAAGAAGGGAAGGAAGGAAGGGAGGGAGGGAGGTAGGAAGGGAGGAAGGGAGGAAGACAGGCTCAGACATTGATAAGCATTTAAAGGAGGTATGATGTCATAAAACTCCCACTCTCCTGATTCTGTCATTCTTCCATACTCAGGAGTTACCTTCTCCAGGGATCCCATGCATTCCATTTGCCCCTTCACCCTCTCTATAAAAGCGTGTATTTATTCAGGAAAAAAAAAATAATCTGATATCGATTCAGGAGCAAATGACTGATAATAGAGACAAAAGTTACCCTTTTTAGGGATATTTGCATTTTAACAGGAATCAAAACAGAAACAAAAGTAACATGGCTCAGGCATCAAGGAGAAAGGAAAGATTAGTGTTGGAGCACCTACTATGTGCAGGGAAATTAATATACTGTATCTTATGGAATCCTCAAAACTACATTGTGGGGTAGGTATTATACTCATTTTACAGATGCCAAAACACACTCAGAGTTCAACGCTTGCCAATGCCACATAACTCAAAATAGATGAATCAGAAATACACCTAGTTGCAATTGAACAAAACCCATGTTTTGGGTTAAGATTCTTCCTAGTGGCCCTGGAATTGTGGTTGTCACTAGCTGAGCATTGCACTGACTCTGGACATGGAAATAAGAGACACATTTCTGACTACTGACCCGGCATTAGGATGACTTGGAGGCAGGACAGAGGGCAGCAGAGTGACAAAGTAAATTTTATCTGAGAAGATACATTTTCAAATTCAAAAGCAGGAACCTCCCCAGCCCTTTTTTTAAACGTCAGTTAAACAGATTTTCTAAACTGCATACCAGCACCTAATAAGCTTGCTCTTTTTTTCTCTTTCCTTTCAATTTTATTTTAGCTTCTAGCCTTATGCAGTTGGCTGTGCAAAAAGGCAAAAGAAATTATCTGTGCTTTGTGACCTTTTTTTCTGTCACCCTCTGCTTTCTTAAATTGTAGTCTTAATTTGATCAGCAGTTATGAAAAAGAAACATTAATCCTGGGAAAAAGGACATTGTTCGCGGCCAGACAGTTTCGGTATTGCTTCTGAAGCGAAGTGTTTTGTACTTGGATATGAGTTTTGCCCCTTGGGACGCTGTAACTCCTTCATGTGAGAATAGAAAGGGGACAAAGTTGCTTAGTAGACAGAGGACAACTGGTACCTGGAGGGCCTATCAAAGATTATGGTAAATTCCGTACCCCAGCTGACCTTTGGGGCAAGAGGGTCCCAGAAGATGCTGTTGAATATGTATGTAGTCATGGGGGCACTGGTGATGGGGGGCAAATGGGGAGAGATGAGAGAAAAGAGGAAAAGAAAAGATGAGCTCCTTCCATCCATTGTGACAGGGCAGTCTCCTATGTCTAGGAATGTAAACATAAGTAGTTGTTTCATTATAGTTTTTTTTTTTTTTTTTTTTAGACGGAGCTTCGCTCATTACCCAGGCTGGAGTGGAATGGCGTGATCTCAGCTCACCGCAACTTCTGCCCCCTGGTTCAATTCTCCTGCCTCAGCCTCCTGAGTAGCTGGGACTATGGGCATGTGCCACCATGTCCAGCTAATTTTTGTATTTTTAGTAGAGACGGAGTTTCACCATGTTGACCAGGATGGTCTTGATCTCTTGACCCTGTGATCCACCCACCTCGGCCTCCCAAAGTGCTGGGATTACAGGCGTGAGCCACCGCGCCCGGCCTTGCTTCATTATGTTTATAGCTGTCATTTATATAGCACTTACTGGATCTCAGGTACCTTGCTAAGTGCTTTGGGTGAGTATTTCACTTTTAGTTTTACAGTAAACGTTAGGGGTAGGTACTATTGTAACAGTTGAGGAAAATTAGGTTTAAATTTTCAGCAACTTGTGCTTGCCATGCTCTTCATCACTACACGGTGCCGTCTCCTGAATGTTTATGATGTACCAGGCCCTAAAAGGAATAGGTGAATAGGTGAATGAACCAGTCAGTGCCTGGCCCATGGGAGACATTCAATAGGTATTTATTAAATAATGGATAGATGGATGGATATGTAGATGAATGGATATGTAGATGAATGAACAGATGGATGGATAAATGGATGGATGGATTGATGAAATATAATGCAGTATCATAGCTGCACTAATAGAGGTAATCATGGGGTACTGTGGGAGCATAGAGAAGAGGGAATCAAATCTATTTAAAATAGGTGATGTTTGGGCTAAGATTTGGAGCAGGAGTAGAAGTTCACCAGAGAGTAACTACCATCCATATAAGATTGACTCCAATTGTACTCTCACCATTACTCCGCTCCAGCAAAGCAGTTCTGAGTTTTCTCCCATCATCCAGAGAGCCAGAGGCTGTAGAGTAAAGAGCAAAGATCCCAACCTGCTCAGTCTCCATTCACTCTTCTCCCCAGGGCATTCCCAAGTCTTTCTCTGGCATTGGTTTTCTTCCTCGTCTCCAATGTGGGCAGGCCAGCCCCCAGGAGTGCCACGAATTATCTACAAACCTGGTATCTGTGTTTCTTAGGCTAAGGATCATTAACGTTTTTAAGAGCAGAGTATTACACTTCATAAATAATCATTACAAGAATCGTAACAATAATTAACAAAGCAGCAGCAGCAACAAAAATAGCTTGCTTACATTATACAGTGCTTTATGATGTACAAAGGTCTTTCAGTATATATTACTTAATGATACATCATAGCTACCCCATGAGAGAGAGACAAAGCACATAAACCTTCTACCATTTGACATAATTGGAATTGATTCTCAGGAGAGATGAGATAAAGCGTCTGGAGAACACCTCTATATACTGGTTTAACACAGGTGATTGGACATCCTTATCTCACTGAGACTCGGGGTAGCTTGGTAGGTGTTCATGTTTGCCATTAAATAAACCGAGGTTCAGTGACTGACTTTTCCAAGGGCACCAGGGGAGTAAATGGGAAAGCAGGGACTAAAAGACAAATTTTCTTATTCTCAGTGCAATGCTCTTTGTATTCCAATATCTTGCTTCTTAATTCCTCAAGAGATTCAGAGAAAGAGGATTAGAGTCCAAGAAGCCCACATTTTTAAGAGAGTTTTTCACATGGGCTATTATAAATGTTAGGAGTCTTGGCAGTCATTGATCCACCCAAACTCAGCCAACCCCGGCTATAGATCACAGACAATTGAGTCCAGAGCCAGCTTTTGACAAAACTGTGAAGTATTTGAGGTTTCAGAGTTTGTATTGTCCTCTTCAATTGTCTTTCAAGCCATTGTCTTCCATTTCTTTTTTGCCATTCCTCCACTCCATTAAATATTCTTTTGTTCCCTACTGCTGCCCTTCGTGTTTTAAACGATGTTTTTGTTCTTAGGAATGAGAGATGTGTGTGCATGTGTGTACATGAGTGTGTGTGTGTGTGTGTTTATTGGGAGGAGTCTTATTAATTCTTCTTAGAATCTCAACACATGTGAAAGTAGCATCCACTGTCTCTTGCTCATTATTTCTTTTTTTTCCCCCATTTATTTATTTTATTGCATTTTAGGTTTTGGGGTACATGTGAAGAACATGCAAAATTGTTGCATAGGTACACACGTGGCAGTGTGATTTGCTGCCTTCCTCCCCATCACCTACATCTGGCATTTCTCCCCTTGCTATCTCTCCCCAGCTCCCCACCCCCCACCATCCCTCCCCTATTTCCCCCCAACTTTGCTCATTATTTCATAAGAACCATCCACAGGCAATTTGCTGTCTTACCCTGAGAGCAGAAGCAACTTGAATGGTGAGAACAGTTATAAGAACAGCAAATGCAACTGAACTCCTTGGCTGCATCTACCATGTAGAACTGCTGCTCCCCAAGAGCTGGGTCAAATGCAAGAAGGGTAGAAAATCAAGGTTTAGAGATGCTCTGAGGGGCTAAAGTATCTCCCTTATTCCCTCTGCCTTCACCCATGAAAATGGTGCTGCCCACTTCCAGAGACAATGGGAAGCAATACATCTGCCAGTCTAGGGAAAGAAGAATGAGGAGTAAAACCAGAGAAACTATCAAGGAGTTGGCAGACGTGGTCCAGTAAGGATCCTGCAGGCAAAGGGAAGCACTGTGGGCTTCCCGCAAAGAGCAGTGAGATATTATATCAGGGTGGAGAGGACCAAGGGAGGATGGGAGACTAGTTAGGAGCCAACTGCTGCAGTAGCCCAAATGAAACCTAATGAGGAAAATCAACCAAGGCAGCAGCAGGGAGACTGGAAGAATAGGAGCCTTAGTGATGGGAAGGAGAGAGTCTCCAGCCGAGACAGAGCCTCAAGGCAGGACTAAATGAAGGCACTCAGCCCTGGAGAAATGAAGGTGGAAGCCAAGATCAGCTGGGAAGACAGACCCTGCAACACATCAAACTCATGTTATTAGTTGCCAGATGTTTGCAGGCAGATCTATACATGACATAAGGTGAGGCAGGAAGAAGATCTCCGTCATTTAAATCAGGTTTTTGTTTTTGTTTTTGCTGTTTTGCCTTGACAATGTTAGGGTGAACACTTCTGGTCTCATAGGACCACCAGGGGCATTTTCATGGTCACATCTTGTCAGGGCTTCTGATTTATGTCCTGTCGGGGAGATCTATTTTCCCAGTAATAGTTATGTTTCCACTGGTGATTTCCTTCCTCTTGGGACCTGAGATTGTAGCTAGCTCTGTAGTCTCCTGAGGCATATCGCCTAAATGTTCCCCTTGGAAATTGCTTCTTCGAATATTCTCTATCAAAATCCAATAACCCGTCTGAGAGCTTGTACTACCCTAGAGACTGGGAACTGCACACTAAAATCATATCCCAGCATATTAAACAAAAGGCCAGTTCTAGCCCCACCCCAACAATGCAGATCTTTGGAATTACAACTGGGCCTTAATCAATCAAAAGCAAACTTGATTATTGAATTAAGAACATTTCTCTGTAATCTTGACACATTTAGATACTGGCACGTGAGATGCCTTCAAACTGTATTGAGAGGTAGAGGTAGTTTATTAAAAAGTATAATTCAGAAAAAATTTCTTTTACTAGGATTTTATAAAAATCCCATGTTATACTTTCTACAACAGAACTTCATACAAATGGATATTTATACAGGCCACCCCTCCAAGAAGAGTGATATTTTCTTCCCAAGAAAGTAACCTCCTAGTGATTATTTGATTCTAGTGGTGTATTAATTAGAGAACAGTTTATACTGCTGAGACAGTATTAAACAGTTGCTCAAGCAGGTCAAAGTTTTATTTCTTTCTTGGGATATAAGTCAGAGCAGGTCGGTGATCCAGGTATCATTCTGAGAAGGGATTTCTTCTGCTTTTTTGACCTCTCATTTCCTCACATGCTGTTTACCAGCATGACGGAAGCTGAGTCACCAGCATCATTTTTATATTTGAACTTATGGGAAGGGAGAAAGAAGAAGCAGAGACAGAGTTTCCTCCTGAAGATGAGACCTAGAAGTTGCTCACTTAATTTCTATTCATAACCTGATTGGCCAGAACTTAGTTACATGTAAATATCTAGTTGCCAGGGAGCTGGGGAATGTGGTTATTGGTTGAGTGTCTATACGCACCCCCTTCCAAAACTCAGGGATGATAGGGAATGATTAGCAGTCTCTGCCAAAGCATTTTATTCCTAAACTTGGTCTTGTAAGCTGTTTTCTCTGCACTCTGGCCAGGCTGAATTTCTCGAGATTCTGAGCTTTCCCATCCTATCTTACGTCACTGCACGTGTGTATGCTGCACTCTTTTCCTGGGATACTTTGCTCTTCCTCTCAGCCAGCTCCACTCTTGCTCATCTTCTAAAATTGATCTCAATGCTCCTTCTTGCGGAAGAGCTTCCTTTGTATCCTGCACTTTCTCTCATTGGGTGGAAGGTATTCTTTAAGAGAAACCACACTTTACAGTAGAATGTTCTGCAATTTTTGCGTCTTCCACTAGATCAGAAGTTTCTCAAACCAGGCAGCATTTTAGAACGGAGCCTTATTACAAACTAGTTAATTAGACTCTCTGGGGCCAGGGGCCAGCCATCAGAGTTTTAAAATGTTTCCTCAGCTGATCCAATGTGCAGCTAGGATGTGGAATCACAGAACTAGCTTAAGAGCAGAATTGTTATCTCTGGACCATTAACAGTTGTACCTGGCTTTCTGTGAACACTTCAGTGAACCCTTAGTGAATGAACACATGAACGAATGAAAATGGCTTTCTGCATATCAGTTAAACTAGACCCCAAATAAGAATTAACAATTCATATCATTTTCTTGAATACAGAATATTAGCACCAGAAGGGACCTTTGGGATGATAGAAATTCATCACATTTGACAGATAAGGAAACTGTAATTTGAAAAGCCCTCATGGTGAGTTCACGGCAGAGATCATGTTCGTAGATGCCAAGATTCTAGGATGTCACACTACAAGACACCTTGATTGTATGCATCTATCCACAATTTTAAACATAGATGAAAATTCCTTTTGCATGGCCTTTTAAAGCAAGGCTAAGCTCCAGCTACCAGACCACACTCAATAGAAATGAAAATGTTTCCCATTCTCCAGACCTGTGATCATTTCAGGGCATTTATTCATTGTTTGGAAGCTGCTCATTATACCATTTTACTATATAATGAAGACAAATGCTCACAGTTTAGCTACAGATTTGGTTAATGACAAGATATATAATAAAACAAGATAATAGGGCCAGGCCATTGCATTCTAATTAAATATTTTTGTCAGATTTTTTCCCTCATTAATCTTCTTTTATTTGCCACGCTTTATGGCTATGTTTCTTTCTACCTTGAATATATATACACACACACACACACAAATTATTAAAATTTATACAAATACATGTATATTAAATTGTATATATATATATATATATATATATATATACACATATAATTTTTAAAACAAAAATAGTTTCAAGGGAATTGGGCTTTGTCCTCTCCGTATGTGTTTATCTGCAGACAAGCCATTGAGTTTAGAAGGGAAGACATCACACATAACCTAGACAAGGCCTCTAATTGGTATGCTAGCCCACGCAAAGCTATCTGATTGCATTCAGTAACTGGCAGGGACAGAAAGCATTTCTAAGGGAAATAATATCTTGCTGTGAATCTGGGAATATCTATGTAAGAACTGAACAGTAAACACCAGCCTTAATTTTAATGCCTCATATTATGCAAAATTTTCAAAAGACGAGGTCTCTGCTATTGAAGATCATCCCCCGGGAAAGTGATGCTATCATAAGACTGTTACAGGAGTCAATGTCAAATTTCCAACTGCTCAGGGATGCAGTCAGAGCTTTAGACCATCGACCTTTCCAGATCATCATTTTCTCTCATAAACAAAAGTATTTGCCTATTAAGAACTGTCAAGGGCTGAGATTCCATGATCTATCTGGCTGCTGGCAGTCACCTCTTTTAGGATGAGCTTTGATGGGACAGTATTTAGGTTCTAATGGCCCTTAAAAGCTGCAAGGTGCAAATGTGAAACGATGAAACCCGGATCACAATGGCCATTTGCAGAATGATCCTTGCAAAGCTGTAGAGAGGTTTGGCAGTTGATGAGGCATCTCCATCAAAATGCGCTCCCAGAAATGCGTTCTCCATGATACCTGTTTTATTTAATGGTGATCATTCTCACCCTCCACCTCCCTTCCCACAACTAAAGATGATTACTCTGATAGTAAGCTGTACCTCACCCATCATTTTCTGTCAATTTTCTTGCCTCTGGAAAAGATTCTGTTTGTGTTCTTAGATTAATTCTCAAGGCAAAGCACTCACCTCCCATTCCTGCTACCTCTGTTCAGAATAGATATCCTGGGAGAGTTAGCTGAGCAAACAAAACTCAGAGTATGATTTAAACACAACACATCAATTAAAGTTTAAGGGGGAAATAGGAAAGGATTCAAGAATAACTTTCCTGTGGAAACACACACTAGACATGAAACATTCTGTGAATTCAGCAATACACATCTGTTAGCTAAGCAGCAGGATTGCTGCTCAATCTCCCATCCAATAATCTAGATTGATGTCCTATCAGCATCTGCAGCATGAACTGTGCATACCTGATGACATTTAAGCCCAATAAAAAACAGAAAGTAATAATCATACAACAGCCACACAACCATTAATACGTGACTTTTACTAACCAGTTAATAGTGCCCCTTCTCTGAAGCCCCTAAAAGGAGCCCCAGGATGGCATTCAAAATATTTCTCAGGACTAAATTCCTCGGATTAAAGGATTTCATACATCTTTCTCTAAAAGCATTTCATTGTGGTTTTTCTTTCCAACATTGAGTACATTCAACATCTACAAAGATTATTAATCCTTAGTGCCCAAGACTTCATCCCTCCTCAGCTGAGCTCGGGAAAAATCTTGACCTATGCAAAACATATTGAGTGATGCAGGCAGATGTGACATTTAAAGGGATGATAGAGAGGGCCAGAGGCAATGGAGACAAAATCCAGCCTCATTTGCAAAAGGAGACTGGTTTCAATTGCAAAGCCCTCATCCCTTAATCAGTGGGTTCTTAGGAGAGTACCCACTTTTCATTACTTTTTTCCCACAAGGCAATCAGTTACTTGAGAAAAATCCAATTCTGAGGCACTAGAAAAAGGGTTTCTGTTGTTGGTGGTGTTAGAGCATGAGGCTATCATTTAAGCACATTAGTTAAAATGTATTACTAGTTTAAGTGCAAGCTGGGCGTGGTGGTGCACACTTGCAGTCCTAGCTACTCGAGAAGCTGAGGTGGAAGCTTTGCTTGAGCCCAGGAGTTCGAGGTCAGCCTTGGCAACATAATGAGATACAGTTTTAAAAATTAATTAGTTAATTAATTAAGTGCTTATTACAGTAAGCACTTCCCAAGTGGGAAGCTGGAAGTGGATTGGGCATTAAAGCCCACTTTCAAATTTGTCCTGGTGGCATAGTTGATAACCAGGGTATTGGTAATACCTGTGTCTTGGATAATGGAGTACCAGAAGATGAATGATCTATTCCACAGTCTTATGACAATGCTATGGTCAGTGGTGGAACATTTTTCCTGGGGCCAAAATATAGGTGGGGTAAAATTTCATCTCAGCAGTATATTTGATTTCCAAATACTTCTGAAATGACAGGTGAGAGGGACACTGGTAAAAAATGTTGAGTCGCTCTCTCTCTCTCTCTCAAACACACACACATACACAGCATTCTCTGGAAAAACTATTTTAGTGAAAGGCTCCATTTTTTATTCTACTACCCTTTTAGATATTCACCCAACAACACTTTACTTTTTATTATTAATACTTTTCTCAAATACTAACTGGAACCAGAACCCATCAATACTTTTTTTTTTTAAAACTCCCAAAATATCCTGCAGGAAGAAACTCACCAACTCAAATAGACTTGTCTGGCCATAGACACTCCTTTCTTTCTGCAAGCACCTGCGAATACCCTATGGATCTTGGGTCCTGCTGAAAAGAACTTTTGGGAAATGCTAAACTAACCTACAGGTACATTCTCCAGTCCTGCACCCCTGCCTTCTTGGTCAATCCTTTTTCTTCTCGGTTCTTTTCCCATTTTACTCTTCTTTGCCCCATTTCTCTTGCTTTTCCAGATTCTCTCCATCTCTTCTCCCTTGGCTCCTTCATACTACCCCCGGTGATCTTAATGATCTTCCTTAGATGATTTTTTCTTTGATTACCTCTTTGCCACCTTTCAAACCTGGATTTCTGTTTTTCATTTCACATAATCTCTTCTGCAGGTCAAAAAGTATTTCCTCCAAAGCAAGTTCAAGAATCCAATAAGTCAACTTGGTCTTTAGCCACTTAATTTGTGGTTTACTGCCTCTACCAACCATTCTAATTCTTTCTTAAGAATCTTCACATCTTTAGAAACATTGCTTTCTCAGCACATCCTTTTATTATTATTTCCTTAAT
>NW_016107333.1:15286103-15290961 GCF_001604975.1 Cebus imitator | reverse complement strand
AGACAGGGTGTTGCTCTGTTGCCCAGGCTGGAGTAGAGTGGCATGATCTTGGCTCACTGCAACCTCCAGCTCCTGAGCTCAGATTGAAACTCCTGCTTCAGCCTCCCAAGTAGCTGGGACTACAGGTGCCCTCCACTATGCCCTGCTAATTTTTGTATTTTTAGTAGAGATGGGGTTTCGCCATATTGGCCAGGTTAGTCTCAAACTGCTGACCTCAAGTGATTCACCTGCCTTGGCCTGTCAAAGTGCTGGGATTACAGGCATAAGACACTGCACCCGGCCTCACTCTATGTTTTTTATCTTTATTTTTTCCATTCCAAAAAACTGCACCAGAGACTATTTTTCCTTCCTTCTGTGTTACATCTCTGTCTTTGAAAACATTCACAGTACAGTATCACGTATGTGTAAAGAAATTAGTGTAGTAAAGCCTTCTACATATTTACATGTGATATTGATTTACCTGTTTTCATATTGAGAAGTCCTATCTATATTCCTCTAATCCTTTTTAGTGAAATCTAAAATGGTTTTTCCTATTTTTTGTATTCATGTAAATTATTTGGTGCCATATGAATTGTAAGATCTTTATTGTTCTGCCTAAGTGCTCTCAATTAAAAAACAAAAACCTCAGGGTGTTTTGTTTTCCTTCTAAAGTTAATATCACACAATAATATATGCCCGACCTCTTCCAGTTTCTGAAATTTTACTAATTATACAGTCTGCCACAGAGGTCATTCTTTATGATAGTGTTTTCTCTCCAAATGCACTTGGTACCTGTTTTTCATACAACAGTAAGTTTACAGCTTTGAGAGGAACTACTGAGGAGATAGACAGATAGATGATAGGTAGATAGGTAAGTAGATAAATAAATACATAGGTGGGTAGATAGAAGATTGTCTTTAAACTTTATAAAAAGAAAATAAAGGGCTGGGCGAGGTGGCTCATGCCTATAATCCCAGCACCTTGGGAGGCCGAGGCGGGTGGATCACAAGGTCAAGAGATCGAGACTATCCTCGTCAACATGGTGAAACCACATCTCTACGAAAAATACAAAAATTAGCTGGGCATGGTGGCGCACGCCTATAGTCCCAGCTACTCGGGAGGCAGAGGCAGGAGAACTGCTTGAACCCAGGAGGCGGAGGTTGCGGTGAGCTCAGATCGGGCCATTGCACTCCAGCCTGGGTAACAAGAGCGGAACTCCGTCTCAAAAAAAAAAAAAAAGAAAAGAAAAGAGCTACCATTTATGAAGCATTTACTATGTGTTGCCAAGCTCTACTCGTTTGCAGATTTGTCTCCTCTAATCCTTGTAACAATTTTGCAGTGTAGACATTTATATTCCCATTCTACACCAAAGAGAGCTGAGCTTTACGGAGATAAGGCAACTTGCTTAAGGTTACATAGTTTCTGTAATAAAGTGAGATTTGAACTCTGCTCTACCTAATTCCAAAGGCTATTAGGCCATGTATTTATATCTTTACCTAAAAACTACCAGTTATTTCCACTAAGATGTGTCAAAACAGCAACTCTAGTTAGTGGTGGCCTAGTCCCATATTTGGACAAGAAAGACTTTCAGGCTGTATACAACAACCAGCATGGGATAGACATTGGTCAGAATAGCTGTCTATATCCTAGTGAGGGCAAGTTAGGCTGGATCCTTAAAGCATCATACCCAACAAACATGGGGATGTGTCTTATAGCAGTTCAAGCTGGGGGCCAGATCGCACACAAGCACACGTTCGTCCCCTACACAGGAGAAGGCTGGGTTTAGTGGACTATATAAGCAAAAGCCCAATAGCACACTTGGCTCCAAACATGGATCAATGCCGAAATAGCACATAAATTATGTTGTTCAGAATGCTTTTCTCCCTCTCTCCATCTCTTGGCACAACTCTTCCTAATTGGGCTTCATTCTCAGGCAGGCTATTTATTCTCTTGCAATAGTAAGGTGGCCATTAGTAGCTATAGGCTTACATTGTGTCCCTAGTGGAAAAGAATCTTGTTTTTCCTTACTAGTTCAACACAAGTTCTAATTGAATAGGTCAGTGTGGGTGAAGTGTTATTTCACCAACTCAGCACTTATTCTGGCTATGGGAGTGAGCGTACTGATTGTTCATATCTGGACCCTGGGTTTGCTGCTCAGGTTGGCAGGAAGACAGGGTTTTGGCCCAATCAGAACCACATGAACTGAGAGTTAGGAGCCGATATTTCTGACAGAAGGTAAATTGGGTTCTGGGTGACCACAAGTAACAATGTTCACTACTCTTTCATCAGAAGTAATACAAAAACCTACTATAGCTGAGAAACATGAGTGCCAAGGTTCACTCTATTTCTGCACTGCTGAATTACGTTTCTTAAACTCCAAGTGACAAAGGACAAAATTAGTCATTTAGCTCTTTTAGGAAGAAACAAAAAATTATAAGAGCAAGGAGCCAGACATTCATTCATTTATAAATTCATTCATTCTGCAAACACATGTGCATTTATTCTGACACTAGACATTGATCTACTATGTGTCAGGCCCTGTGATTGGTGCTGGGAATGTAGATGAGAGCTAGTACTTTTCCTTAAGGAATTTACAATCTAGAAGAAGACAGAGAGGTTTCAATCAATAGCTGCAACACAAGGAGATAAGTACAATATTCAGTTTCCTCCCAAGGTGTCCTCTTTTGGTAGCATTGCCCTCAGTCTACGAAGTATTTTCTAAAAAGAAAAAAGCACCATTTACGTATTAGGAAAATGTCATAATCAATCATGTACCTGCTTCACTCATTAGGAATCTGTTTGCTTTCTCTGGGGTTCTAACAAGATTTTTCCTGTTTCCTTAGGAATTCCAAATCTAACCATAGTTAACTTTCCTGCAAGTGAAATAGAAACAGGGCACAGACATTCCCAAATCATTTCCACTTCTTTTGGAGTGACTAGAAATTGTAATTTGGCCTAGATCCTACTTTACTTGCTATGAGGACAGGGATAAGTCATTTAACGTCTCAGGGCCTCTGTATATACATCTGTAAAATGGAGATGATAATGCAACAGAGGATTGTTGGGAAAATTCAATGAGATATCATATATAAAGCTCTTGGAAAAGCGCATGACTTGGAGTGGATATACAACAATAAATAGTAGTTGCAATTATATTTTTATGTGTTGTTGTTATGATTATAATTGAATTGAAGATCAGAGAAGGTGAGAGTCTTGCTCAGATTTTTGCAGCTTATTAAGCCTCAGAACCAGGTTTACCGACTGTTATTTGAGGGCTGACTTTTATATGAGGGCCTCGCCATCGTAAAATTTACCTTCCTAGTCATGCTTGGCTCAGACAGGTCCTGAAGTTATTTGTATTCCTTCAGCACGTACCTGTAGGGAGGGTGAGTGTGGCATTGACAAGAATAATCATACCTAGCATTAGTAGAATATTTTATACTTTTCAAAGCTTTTGCATATGGTACCTCATGTGGGATTAAGTATTTGCCATGGATACTCCATGCATGGATAAGCAAAGTTAGAAATTTATGCTAGTTATGAGATTTGACTTCAGCTTGCTTTCTGAGAGACTTACAAATAAGTTTATTGAGTGTGAGTTGTATTTATCATTACCAGTTTTCAGGGAACTTAGGTCAACCAACATTGAAATTTTTGTTTGCATATTTTAGGGAAAAGCTGTGTTTCCAGGGATTTATCTTGTAAGTGTAGAAAGGGGAGGGGTGGTAGCAGAGAAGAGGCTAGGAATGTGATATAGAATTCAAGCTCTTGCCAGTATCCTGACAGGTACTTCCAGGAGATAGGATTGCCTTCCCAGTACCCCCAGAGCTCAGAGTGAGCCAGGGGGATACACTGACCATGGGTCACCCCAGAAGGGTGGATTGACACAGCCCCCATTGTCTGCCCCTTCTTTATGTGAGGCAAAGCATACAAGGCTATTGGCATGGCACCCATCACTTAACAAATGGCAGTTTGAGGGTAAAAGCAAGGCGTTTAAAGTCAGAAGAATTTCAGTTCAAACATCTACTATGCTGTCTACCAAATGGTAACCTTGAGCAAGTCACTTCGGCTCTCTGGTCCTCAATTTCCTCATACTTTAAATGGGTATTGGGGTACCGACCTGGTAAAATTATGGTAAAGATAAAATCTGTAAATACAGTGCCTGCACGAGGAAAGTGTGTAAAATGGTAACTCTTATTAATGGTAACTTATCATCATTAGCAGTAGTAGCTGAAGTCATCATTTATACAGTTCTGAAGGCTGGGGTGCTGTTTCTTAAGATTGTGTTTCTCACTGTGGCTACTAGAAGACTGGTTGGAAGCAGCTTTCTGGGATGTGGCCCAGAGTAGGCCCTAAGATTGCAGACAACCTGAGAGGTTTAAAGGTTGGTGCAGTTGAGAGGAAAACAGTCCTTTGCCATGCTATAGAAACCAGCATCCACTGTCACTGAAGGATGCTGCCAGGAGGAGCCCTACACTGCGTGGGAGTGCCACAAGGGCAGGTGTGGTGTCAGTGCCTGAGACATCCTGCCTACGGTAGGTCCATGAACAAGGAGAGGCTCTTTCGAGATGTTGCTGTTGGGAGGTGCCACTGGCACTGCTGGGAGGCCTACCTGGAACCAGAATTTATTTTACCAGAAGCAATTACAGAAAAGCCCAAGGGGCTGGACATGGTGGCTCAAGGCTGTAATCCCAGCACTTTGGAAGGCCAAAGCAGGCGGATCATTAGAGATCAGGAATTTGAGACCAGCCTGGCCAACGTGGTGAAATCCTGCCTCTACTAAAAATATAAAAATTAGTTGGGCATGGTGGCACACACCTGTAATGCCAGCTACTCAGGAGGCTGAGGCAGGATTATCACGTGAACATGGCAGATGGAG
>NW_016107333.1:15221382-15286006 GCF_001604975.1 Cebus imitator | reverse complement strand
AAAAAAAAAAAAAAAAAAAAAAAAGCCCAATGATCAGGAGTGACCACATTCCAGATTCAGGCGCTGTAAGAAATGTTATAGCTTAGGAGCTCCAGCTCACTCCAGTACCCAAAGACACTCTGGGCTGGGTGAGTGTGTGCTTTTATATGTGTCTGGGGGGTTGGTGATTTGATAGGAAGCTGATCAAAAAGAGTATTTGAGTGTTTCAATGCCCCATCTCCACCTCAGGAGACCTGAAGGGGCTGAAGACCCTGATTTGGATAAGACCCTGAGACTGCCAAGAGACCCTAAATCATATCCTGACTGCAGGTTCCTGGTATGACAAGTAGCCTGAGAAAAACAGGGTTTCATTCAGAAGGGAAATGAGAGCCCTCGTATTCTATTTTATGGGAAATAATATTATCATTCCACAAAGAGGTTTCAGAGGCAACATAGCTCTGAACTAAATTATCCTGCTGCAAGTGCAGCCAAACTTATTGACCCTTTGATCTGTGTAGAATAACCTTTGCCTGTTCTGGAATAATAAGCCTTTTGCAAACTTCACAGTGTTTAAAAAAATAAGTTGACAAAGAGCTTTTTTCTCCTCACCTCTTTACCTTGCTGTGAGTTGAGGTTTCCGAGTCAGTGCCTTCTATGACCTTGAACAAGTTTTTTATCTCTCAGAGCCTTGACTTTCCACTGGAGAATAAGTATATATATATAAACACATATACACACATGTGCACATATATCTGTACACATATATGTGTGTATATACATTTTTCAGCTACACATTGTGAACATATAATGTTTACACTTATTATGTGTACATATTCAGGTGCTGTAGGAAATGTTATAGCTTGGGAGTTCCAGTCCACTCCAGCACCCAAAGACACTCTGGGCCATGTGAATGTGTGTATATGTGTGTCTGGGGCGGTGTATGTGTGTGCATGTACATATGTGTGTGTGTGTGTACATATGTGTACATATATGTGTGTATGCATACATATATGTATTTCAACTGCACATTGTCAACATAAAATGCAGATAAGAAATTTTGTATAATGCTTGGCACTAACAATCATAACAATGACAATAATATTATGTATTGAGTACTTAATATATGTAACATGCTGCGATTACTGCTTAATCCATAACAACCCTGAGGTAAGGTAGTATTATCATCCTAATTTGACAGATGAAGATACTGAGACTTTGAGAGGTAAAGACATTTGCCCAAAATATCACAGCAAGTAAGTAGCAGGGCCAAGCTTCAAACTCGAGCATGCTAACGAACCTGCACTTAACCACTTTGATGTACTTCCTCTATATAGTCATGATTCTTACACTCAGTAAGTATTTACTGTGCCCCTATTATATACAAGACGCAGTAAGAGTCCCATCATGAACCTCTGGGAACAGCTTTTTCAAAGGACAGATTATTAGTTCGGTGTAAAGCACAGTAATTGGCAAGAAGGTGCTAAAGAAACACCGGTTAGCTGTTGTCTCTGCTGTTACAATATTAGAACTGGAAGCTAGAAAGTCAAGAAAGAGGAAGCAAATGGAACCCAAGGGAGGAGAAGCATGGGAAACTCAAGAAGCAGTTTGCACTAGGAGCTTTAGTTCTCTATTTTTTCTTTTTTTCTTTCTCTCTGATGTCGTGTATTAATATCATCTCCTTGAAATGATTTTGGAGAATAGAAATCAAGCCCAATTCTTTTGTGGGACTAGCACATCCAGGCCTTCAGAGAGCTACCGGTATCTGCTATATCCAACTGAACTGTGAGCATGTTTGCCATCAGTGTGCAGCAACTCCTCTGAGGTCAAGACTTTCAAGAGACTGGGGAAGGAACTTGGCACAAAGCACCATTTCCCAAATTAGAGACTGCCCTTTGGAGGTAATAAATCCAGAGGCCTTCTCAGTGACCAGCCATTTCTTCAGGTGAAATGGAGTCTTGCTCTGGTCCTTAAGGCACAAACACTGTGTCCTAGGGCAGCACCCAACATTCTAGCAAGGAGGAACCTCTATGTGAGATAGAGACCCAGGAAACCTCAGTTGGAACATGGATGTAATCAGAAATCCTACATCCTAAAGAACCTTGGTCCAAGAGCAAACTGCCCACCACTTCTAATGTAAGACCCCATGTGTGAGCTCTGCCTGTCAAGCAAGCACAACCCCATGACCTAATTGAAGGATAATTATCAGCAGGATTACTGTGCCTGAGACTGAAGGCACAGTGAAGTTGGCCTCACCGTTCCCCTCATTCAAAACTGGAATCCACACCCTTCTGTTCTCAAGGACATCTTTCAATGTCATTCAAACATGATGCCTATTAAGTCCATTTTTTTTTTTATCATTTTAAGAAGGAAATCACTCACAAATACAGGGAAATATTTCCACTTTCCTGGTGAGAACACAGTCTATGGCTTAAAGAAAGAATGAACTAATCCCTGGTAATATTCTGGCCAAGCAGAGAGGGTTGGCTGCACCTCCTGAGCAGCAAAGCCATGCTTTTCCCCTCTCACTTCACAGTCTCTGCTGCTGACATGCTCTGTAGCACCTGGGCCCAACAGCAGCGGCCATATTGAAATAGGGTCAGTTAGGGCCAACCTCTTGGATGTCCCACAGTCAATCCTATGGACAAGCTTGACTAAGGAAGAGGAATTCATTATGAATAGAAGAGGAGAAAGTTATTAGTTCCCAGAAAATTAGCAGCAAATCAGTGGATAGCTTATTAACTATCTTAGCAGTGAGCCACTGCTGATACTAATTGCTCATGAAATGTTTCAGAAGATTCTTTTTTTTTTTTTTTCTTTTAGGGACAGGGTCTCGCTCTGCTGCCCAGGCTGGAGTGCAGTGGCATGATCATAGCTCACTCACAGTCTCGACTTTCTGGGCTCAAGCAATCTTCCTACCCCAGTCTCCCAAGTAGTGGGACTACAAGCACATGCCTGGCTAATTTTATTTTTTTAAGTCTTTGTAGAGACAGGGTCTTCCTATGTTGCCCAGGCTGGTCACAAACTCCTGGCTCAAGTGATCCTCCTGCTATGGCCTCTTAAAGTGCTGGGATGACAGGCATCAGCTACTATGCCCTCCCAGAACATTCTTGATGAAGCAATGGAAGTTGAAGAAATGAGTCCCAGCCTAGGCAGTGTCGCTGACCAACCACTCCAGTGTAAGCTCTTTCCATTAGGAAGTTATATTGTCCCTTCAGTTGACTCCCCTGTGAGCCAATATATAAAGTCAGAGCTCTGACAATATTTTCTCCAAGTTACTGAGTTGCCAAATTCTGTGTGTTCTCACACAGGGGGCTGTGAGGGAGATCTGAGAGGCTGAGCAAAACACCATATTCATTATCACATCTGCTGTCCATGATTTGGAGAAATTTAGATCAATTATTTAGGTTTTTGAGCTCCATTTTTTATCACTTACACACTGAAATTAATGACAGTTATCTGATAGGGTAATGAAGCTAATATGTCTAAAGGGCCCAGCAGAGTCTGGCCCATGCTTAGCACTCAGAAGTCCTCTGACGAGGATGGGAGAGGTGATATCCCGTACCAGAACACCGCAGGGAGCAAAGCACCGAGAATCCAAGAGGGATGCCTCTGGTGACTCCCAAGAGTTAGACACCAGGGTCTTACAGCATTCCAAGGGAGGAAGGAATCATCCCTTCTGATTAGAATGTTTGGAAAAGCATCAAGAAGGAGGTAGCATTTGAAATGGACTGTGATTTTTCATGCAGTGATGAGAGGACAGTCATTCCAGGCCGGGGAAACAGTAGGAGCAAAGTCTAGGAGGTAGGGATGCATTGTGATTTGGCAAAAGTAGAGTAGTCCATATAGTTTGGAAAAAAAAAATCTTATATGGAGGGAGATAGATACAAGACTGAATGGCCAGGCTAAAATCAAACTGTGGAGGGCCTTAAATGTTGAGTTTATACATTTGAGCATTATTCAGAAAGCAACAGGGAGCTGGCTGTTCACAGTCTTTTAACAGAGGAGTTAAAACAGAGGACACCATTGTAGACATAAATGCTATAGTAATAGGTCCTTATTTTCATTAATTTTCCAACTAGGCATACAGCAAGGATTTCTCAGTTTAGAACAGAAGCCAGAAGGTGATACTTATAAGGTAGTAATGGCAAGAATCACCAGAAACAATACGGTTAGGATCCTATCAATTAATATTTGTAGCATAACAAACCATCCCAAAATTTTAATGGCTTAAAACAACCATTTACTTAGCTCTAGGGGTCAGTAATTTGAGCTGGGCTTAGCTGGGTGTGGAGTCAGCTGCAAGGTCAGCTGGATTTTTTTGTAGACCGGGACACCATGGATCCCGTCCAAATGGCTTCTCACCTTCCAGCAGGCCAGGCTGGGCTTGCTCACTTGGAGAAAGCAGGGATTCTAGGAGAGCGAGTGGTGGCATGCAAAGTGGCTTCTTGAAATCCAGGCTTGAGACTGGCACGTTGTAATTCCTGCCACATGCTGTTGGTCAAAGCAACTCATGGGGTAAACCCACATTTATTCTTTTTTCTTTTTTTTCTTCGTAACATCAGAAAGTCCTGCTTAGGGTCAACCCACATTTAAAGGGTAGAGGAAGAGACTGATTTCTTGGCAAGCGGATCTGCAAAGTCACATTGCACATCTGCCATAAAGGAAGAGTTCTAATAGGTAGCCATTTTTTGTAAACTACAACATGACTATCAGGATTTAACAAGTATAAGGACACCCTGTATATTCACATCTATTTCTGGTTACATATTCAAGCAAATAACAACAGTGAATCCCAACAGACCGTAAACATGGAGCAATCAGAAATCCTAATGTGAGTCTATTGCAGTAAGTTCTAAAGATGAGTAAGGGGCTTATGGCTCACTGGCCAGATGTAACCAAATGTGTTTGCAACTTCTTACTCAGGACAAAAAAAGCAAAATTTAATGGGCTATGAAGGAAGAATTGATCCATGAAGCAATTTGGTAGCAATTGCCAACAGCTTACCGAGAATTAAAGTAATAACAGAAAACTGTCTGAAATGGTTCAAGAGAATAACCACCAACATGAAAGAGAAATCTTTTAGCAATGAATAAAGAGAAGGAGCCAGCACAGTAGTGCTGAGGCTGAAAATTTAAAAGAAAATTTCAGAGATTCTTGATTCTCATCCTTTTTCTTTCCACTTCTTTTTTTTTTTTTAATGCATGAAAAAAAAAATCAGATATATTATCACCAAACTCAGCATGCAATTTAAACAGCAGCCAGGACCAGCCATAATTTTACCAAATCGATTTTTCAAAATGATGTTTGCAACCCCTCTGAGGTTTGGAAGTGGAGTCTGCTTAGCTTATCCATTTCTTTTTCCTCACAAGCATGTGCACACTGAGATTGGTATTGCTGGACTGCTCATGAATGCTAAGTGCCAGACATTGATTTCCGTTTTGGAGCGGGTGTGGGAGAAAGCGTTTCAGTCAATGAGTTGGTGGTCTCCATCCAGTTCCCTAGCATACTAGCACCCCTAGCCGCACTGTGCCATGACAATGGGACCCTTTGTTGACAGTCTTGGCATAAGCACTAAGGATTAACTGGGCATGCTGCCTCCGCGACTCTCAGCTGCAGCTCTTCTCAGCTCAGAACACAACTAAGGACCAGGAGACAGCCTGAAAGGCTTCATTTGTTATTGCCCATGGCTCACCAATGCTAGGGAAAATCTGTTATTGGAAAGTTGTACATTGGGTTTTTTATTTCAGACATAAGCTACACATGGCTCTTCTCACTTATGATGAAGGCAGTTAGTTCCATTATTTTCTTGCCAAAGATATTTACAGTCCAGAGCATACATGGAACATACTTTGTTGGGTGACCCACAGCCAAGAAGTGAGTTTCTTTATGCCATGGCATTTCCCGGTAAAGTGTGCAGTATGGAAGTTTAAAACAAGTTTTTGGAGAGTGACAGCAAATACATAAATGATTAGAGAGTAAAATTCAGTGTATCTAGGAATGTTCTTGGCTGGGTTTGCCCTTCTATGATATCAATCTGTAAATATAGACTTTAAAGAGACTTTAAAAGTAGAATAGATATCTTTTTGTGTGAGTGGGAAAGGGTGTTTTGTTTTCTTGTTGATTGTTTATTCTCCCTACCTAGCATACCTTCCTTTTTTTCTTAAAAACAGCCCAAGATACTTTTGAGAATTACCCATCACCAGCACTTCATCATACACAGACCCTCAGTTTACGTGAGGTTTATCCAATTTTCCCAGCTCCAAAGTTGAACATATGACTCAAGAATGACCAACTGGACTATTCAAACACCCAAATGGGTAATCAGACTCAGTAATTATTTCGCAAGTGAGCCCTTGACTCAAACCAAGACAGTCTGAGTCCATTGCAGGATTTTGCTGCCACTCTTGAGAAAGAGGCATTATTTCACTGAGTTAGCTAAAGAAGTAAGGTATAAGTTTGAGACTGCTGCCTGAAGCAATTTAATCAACAAAAAGAGAGCAGAGGGAGGATATGCAGATGAGTCAATTCCATATGTCATATTTTGAGTCTCTGGACCCAGCCATACCTAAAGCTAAATCTATTCCTTGACTTTTTAATTACGTAAACCAATACATCTCCCCCTATTTAAACTAGTTTGAAGAGTATCTCTGTCACTTGAAATTAAAAGTGCCCTCATCAATTTCTAAGCTCTATTTTGTGATGATCCATTGGGTCAAGTGAATGCAGAAGCCACGGGAAGTGATTTTATCAGATTGAGGAAGTTCTCTTCTAGTTCTACTTTGCTGAAATTTATATTAAGAATGGATGTGGGATTTTATGTAATGCTTTACCTATATAAATTGATATGCCATTTGACTTTTATTTTTTGTCTATTAGTGTGATGAATTACATTCATTAATTTTGAATGTTAAATCCATCTTGGGTTGCTACATTAAACTCGACTGGTCGGATTCAGTTCGTTAAAGTTTTGTTAAGAATTTTTGTACCTATCCTTCATGGGATATATTACTTTTGGGCTTTCTTTTTTTATTTTTTATTTTTGTAATGTTTGTCTGGTTTGGTGTCAGGATAATATTAGCCTCATAAAATGAATTTGGAAATATGCTATCTTCTTCAACTTTAAGGAAAAGTTGATATGCTATTGGTATTATTTAATTCCTTAAATATTTTATACAAAGCACAAGTAAAATCCTCTAGGCCTGGAATTTCCTTTGTGAGAAAGTTTTTTTGAATTCAATTGCCTTGAATTGACTTGGGCTACTGAGATCACCTATTGTTACCGTTTACTTCCAACTGATATTATATCGCTTTACATATATTACAGAAACTTTACAATAATGTACTTACATTTCTCCTCTGCTAGTCTTTGTGTTATTGTTGTCATAAATTTTACTTCTGCAAATGTTTTGAGCTTCACAATACCCTGTTACTATTTTTGTATTAACCAGTCAATTAATTTTTTAAAAGATTAAAACAATAAGAAAAGAAATCTCCTGTCATTGAATATCTGTTCGCTTTTTTTCAGTCTTTTTTCTCTATAAATAAGTTGGCTGATTTCCATTGCTGTTTTCAAGTTCTCTAATCTTTTTTCTGCAATGTCTAGTATGCCATTGATCAAATCCAGTGCATTTTTCATCTCAGACAATGTAGTTTTCATTTTTTAAATATTCAATTGGCTCTTTTTAAAACTATCTTCCTCTATATAACATGCTAAATAATTCCTCTATCTTCTTGAACATGCAGAATACTGTTTAAATAACTATTTTAGTGAACTTATTTCTATCATCTGTGTTTTTTATAGGTGGGTTTCAATTGATTGTTTTTAATTCTATCATCTGTGTCATTTGTAGCTGGGTTTTAGTCACCTAATTTTTCTTCTCATTATGGATTGCATTTTTCTGATTATTTTTGTGACTAATACTTTTTATTGAATTCTAGGCTGTTTAATTTTACCTTGCCAAGTGTTGTACATTTTTGCATATCTATAAATATTCTTGAGCTTTGTTATGAGTTGTGGCCAAGTTGTTTGAAAATGGTTTTTGAAGCTTTTGGGGCTCATTTTTAACCTTTATCAGTCTTGATTCAGAGCAGAGTTTAGGATTTTTTTTTTTCCTATTACTGTGCAAAACCCTTTTGAGAAATCTACCCAGTGCCTAATGAATTATAAAGATTTTCAATATTTCATCCATAGCTGGATGATCAGGACAGAAACTGTTCTTAACTCTGAGAGATCTCCAGGTATGTTGCCTCTGACCTTTTGGGAGGGTTTTTCCTTATACACGTACTAATAAGAAGTACTCAGCTGAAGACTGAGATGAATCTTCCTGATCTGCTGATCTCTCGACTCTGTTCTCTCTCTTTCTCTCTCTCTGTTCCTGCACTCTTCCCTGTGGATTCTAGCCACTTTGGGTTCACTGTGTCCCCAGCTTCTTCTGGTCATTTCAAGGAGACTGCCAGACTCTGCTAAGACTCTGCCTGTCTAAGCAATGACCTCTATGTGAGGTTACCTGGGGCAATCTTAAGGCTCATATTATTTGTTTCATGGCCTCACTCTCATTTGTTGTCTGATGTCTAATATCTTGAAAACCACTGTTTCACATATTTTGCCTGTTTTTTGTTTAATTGTTTATGCTTTTAGGCAGAAGAGGAAGTCTGGTCCTCATTATTTCATCTTAGCCAAAAGCAGAAACTGCATGTAAGAATTTAAAAGAAGTCAAGTTTTCCTTCAAATAATAATAATAAAAAAATTCAAGCAGGCAAAGTTTCAGTAAATTATAGGATTTCTTCCTAAATCTTTTTTGAAAAAGAAAATGCTTATAACTACATTCAGCCCCTGAAGATTTCTTAAAATAAACGATTCATAGGTGAAGAAATCATGATAAAAGTTGTTGTGATGAGCTCTGACTGCTTAAATTCATAAATTAAGGTTTTAAAGCATGGAGAACAATATTATAGAATCAAACATGATTGTTGTAACTGTTGGCAACCTGATGTAATAACAAATTAAGTAAAAATTAGGGGTTTGTATAGGAAAGAGGAGAAGAAAGACATATTTGTCTTGTTTTTAATAGCAGTGAGTCAATAACGATGTTTAAAATTGAAACCTTTGCTCATGCCTGTAATCCCAGCACTTTGAGAGGCCGAGGCAGGCAGATCGCAAGATTAGGAGTTCAAGACCAGCCTGATCAACATGGTGAAAGCCCATCTCTATTCCAAAAAATAAAAATAAAAAATAAAATAAAATAAAATTTAAACCTGTTTTTGAAAAAACAGAACAAAGATTTTAACCACTTACTATTTTTCCTGATCATTTTTTTTTAATTTTTGAATTTTTTTTTTTTAAAGAAAATAAGGTATGTGTGTGCATGGTGTCTGTGTGTGTCTGCGTGTGTGTGTGTGTGTGTGTGTGTGTGTGTGTGTGTGTGTTTCAGCAATTCTTTTGTATATCTTCTGTTTTTTCTTCCTTTTAATACAACCAAATGAACACAAAAGCTTTTTTTTTCTGAAATCCGTATCAGAATAAAAGAATTTAAAAACACATAAACTTCTCATAATAAAGAAAACAGAAAAAGGAATTATAAGCAGATAATACATTTCAACAATTTCTAGAAGAGAGAAAGAAGGGTGCTCACTGATTAAGAAAAGATTAAAAAGCTGCAGCCTAAACATACCTATCTCATGGGCAGGGAACAGGGGCTACAGTGGAGAGTACTGGAGGATTTTGGGAGGATCTTGATTTAGAAACCATAGAGCAAGTGAAAGGAAACCATAAAATTGAACACAGGCAACAGATTTAAGGTTATATGCATAGGTCAATCGATTCCCTTACTCCCTTAGCCCCAATTTAAAAAATGGAGGGTGAGTACTTAACTCTTTAGGAGTCTGTACTACTGTTACAGATATTTTTGTTCCGTGTGTGTGTGTATGTGTGTGTGTGTGTTACACTTGCCAATGCAAGAGTTAAGTAGCCTCATCCTGTTGTACTTGCTCAAGGTCATGTGATTTCTTTGGCAACAAACATTAGCAGAAGTGATGTGTTTCACTTTCAAGCAGGAGTGTCAAGGGCCAGCACATGGTTCACCATGTGTCTGTTCCCTTTGCCACAACACTGCCAATATCTCTGAGAAGAGCTGTTTTTGTTAGCCTATGTCAGATAATAAAGCAAGAGGAAGCAGAACATAAGCCAATGCATGGTAGACTTGTGATAATCTTTGCTATTGTAAACCATTGGGATTTGGAGGGTTGTTTGTTACTATAGCGTTGTTTAGCCTACAAAGTCCAATACAAAACAAGGAAAGAATACCACTCCTCCCTGACACACACATACACACACACATAGGGTTCTCCTTCAAAGAACAAAACTGGAGAGAATTAAAATAGCTATTGTGGCTGTCATTGCTACAGAGAAAAAACACTCATCATTCTCACCATTCTTGAACTTGGGAGTCCCTTATATAATAACAATGCTGTGTGCACTCACACTGAGGAAGAGCCTTCCTGCCAATTTTCTAGCTGTATACACAGTTCTCTCAGTCAATATTCATCTTTCTTCATTCTTAACCCTGTAAATAGACAGGTAAAGTTCATTATTCATTTAGGGAAAGTCCCAGTCTGAAGTGACGGAATAATATAGTCCAAAAAATATGATGCCAGGGGAAACAGGGATTATTCAGAAAATAGAGACAGAAAGATAGGGAGAAAGGAGAGAGAAGGAAGAGAGAGACAGGAGAAAATAGAAGAGAAATAAAAAGAGAAAGAAAGACAAAGAAAGAAGATCCTACTTATTTTTCAAGAAAGTGAAGAAGATATTTTATCAATAATACAAATACAGGATGGTGTAACAGAGCTCTAGTTTTCCTCCCTAAATACATTTCTACCCTTCTTCCTGATGACACGCAGCTAGACTATTTTTCATGTTCCTTCACAGTTAGTTGTAACATGTGACAGTTCTACTCTATTTAATGTGAAAGGAAGCAATGCATGCAACTATTGTCCCGGAGCTTCTTTTTTCCTCTCCGTATGGATGTGGCTGTGACCCAGCTTTGACCATGCAAATGAGAGTGACACCTTAAGTGATGACCAGACACAGTGAAAGATGGGAGGAAATTTGGGTTCCTGAATGGCTTTAGGAAACACAATCACTCCATCCATCTCATGTCAGTTACATGTGAACGAAATGGAGTTTGCTATTATTTAAGTCACCATATTTTGAGGCCTATTGTGACAGCAACCTAGATCTACGTCAATAACATAGATGATGTGAAAAAATAACAGAGAGCAAAACAAGTACATGGAAATTAATAAACAAAATGGCCAAAAAAAATGAAATAATGGAAGATAACATGAGGATCAATCCCAGTACATATAGCTAAAAAAGACAGGAAAAATACAAAAGAACAGATAATAAAAATATCAATCCCAAAGCTCCAATGCCTGAGGACTAGGAGTTCCAGGGGAAGGATGAAAAATGTGAACAGGAGAAAATTAGTAAAAGCAACAACAACAACAAGAACAAAAATTGATTCTATTTATACAAAAGAAAACAACAGAAAAATTGAACCTTCCTGTTAGATGTCAGGGTAATGGTTACCTTGCCAGGGTGATTAGAACAGAAAAGAACAGAACAGAACAGGAGGAAAGTTTCTGGGGTGCTGGAATCATCCCATTTCCTGTCTTTAGTGCTTGTGGAAAAAAATAGATTATACTCTTATGACTCATGGATTTTTCTCTAAGTAGATTACATGTAAATAAAAATTTTCAAATAAAAGAAAATGAAGAAATAGGAAAGAAACTTTCCAGCACTGAAGTGAGATGAATCTTTACTTTAAAAGAGCTTTTCAAGTACTGGAATAAGAATCTACAACAAGAAACACCATTCTATAATTTCTAATATGTCCTCACGCTAAAGATAAAGAAATCTCAAAAGTTACCAACAAGAAAAAAAAAAGTAATTTACAGAATAATAAAAGTAGGTCATCACCAAACCTCTCACCATCAGTCACACATGCTAAAAAATGATAAAATAGGGCCTTTGAAATTCTGAGATAATTAATTTGACCTAGAATTCTATACCTAATCCAACTAATATACAAATATGAGTAGTCACATTATTTTCAGATGTGTCAGGACTCACTAAGTTTGTCTCCTTATCTCAAAGTAGTTATTTAAGGATATACTCCAGTGAAACAAAGGTTAAGAACTGGAAAAGTGAAGACATTTTCCAGTTCTTAACCTCTGTTAAGGTTGAGACAATGAAGTCACTAAGTTTGTCTCCTTATCTCAAAGTAGTTATCTAAGGATGTACTCCAGAGAAACAGAGATTAAGAGCTGGAAAACTGGAGGAACTAAACCAAGAGTTCACTGAAAAGAACAATCAGGATTACTGTTGCGTAGCAGGCCAAAAAAGAATTGACTGAACGTAGAACAAAGAGTTGCTATCCAATAAGCATGACTTCAGGGAGAAGGGAATAGATACCAAAGAGTAGTTAGAATGATTAAGAGCTGGACAGTATCAATTAAATTTTTCTTCTCTCAAGGCAAGAGACAATTAAAAACTCCAGAAAGCAAACAAGCATATTGTGTCCTAAATATAAAACAAATTAGAATTTGGTGAGGTGTAAGAATAAACAATCATTTGACCTTGGTTCGGAAAACATTCTATTTTTTAGTGAAACAGGAAGAGAAGGAATCAGAGTGTTACATTGGTTCTGCAGCAAAACATTTACATACTCACAATAATGTAAATGCATTTAAATATTTTCAACATTTATGAAAAATTATAAAGATTCATCACAATTAGAGAACAAAGTGTAAATGCTATCAACCTTTATAATACAAAGTAAAGAATACAAGTACTTTTAGATCTGAAATGTGAAAAAAATGGGATAGGGAGGGGAAAAGATGACTAAAAGGTAACGTTGCTAGTATCTTTATTTAAAAATTGCATAGTCATGAGATATTTTTAAAAACTGTGTTAGAAAGAGATACATAAATGTACTGTGATAAGACTATCAAATTAAAACAGAGAATAAAAATGTATTACTTTTCTCTATTAATCAAATAAACAACTTCCAATAAGTTATGAATGAAAGCATTTGTTAAGTAATGTTACTCAATACAGTATTTAAAGGAAACTTCTGAAAACTAGAACGGGGATCTATATACTTATAGCGTGGTGTTTGGCATACAGAAGTTCAAAGTAAGTATTTGTTGAGAGAGCCAATACTTGTCTCTTTTTATTCCTTTATTTTCTATCTTGAGTTGCTTTTTTGACAGAGTTGGTTCCCATACTGCTAATGCTTGTTGGATATTTAGACTTGTTTGAAAATTGTTGCATAGTACCTGAGACAAAGGTCTTATCAAGGAATCAAACAGAGGTCATCTTAATTAAGATAAATGGAAATCTCTAATGAATGGTTACCATGAAAATAAAAGCCTTAGGCCAGGCATGGTGGCTCACGCCTGTAATCCCAACACTTTAGGAGGCCGAGGCAGGCAGATCATGAGGTCAGGAGTTTGAGACCAGCCTGTCCAACATGGTGAAACCCTGTATCTACTAAAGATACAAAAAATTAGCCAGATGTGATGGTGGGTGCCTGTAATCCAAGCTACTCAGGAGGCTGAGGCAGGAGAATTGCTTAAACCTGGGAGGTAGAGGTTGTAGTAAGCCAAGATCATGCCACTGTACTCCAGCCTGGGTGACAGAGCAAGACTCTGTCTCAAAAAAAAAAAAAAAAAAAAAAAAAAAAAAAAAAAAAAAAAAAAAAAAAAAAAAAAAAAAAAAAAAAAAAAAAAAAAAAAAAGAGAAAAGAAAAAGAAAAAAGAAAAGCCTTAGTTGTGCAATGGCTAATTTCCTAATTTCACTTGTAAATTTCTCTTACAAAAAAAAAAAAATCTAGTAAAGATGAAGATGGCGCCTCCCAATCCCATGCTTTTCTTCAGTCTGATCAGCGAATTAGAGACACACACTATTGTGCATCTGGGGTGGGGGAAGGTAGATGTTTAATCCTTCCTTAGTCCTTCCTTCCAGACAAATCCATTTCCTTTGACATCATTTCTGTTCCTCCATCAGTTGTGAATATAAAATTGGATTATCCAACAACAAATCCTGGTTTAGTTTCCCTGTCTTTAATCAACATTCCGAAGCTGTCTGTTTATTTAGCTTTTGCAAGCAACTTTTTCTCAAGCCTCAGAGAATGCTTTATGAACAGTAAACACACACATTTCTGAAAATATTAGAACAATGTTCTCTCTATAGCATTTTATTCATTTGGAGGACTCTGTTATCTTCATATATGACAAGGGGTAACTATTTCCATACTCTCATTATTGACCCCTTTCTCTCTATAATGGGCTATTATCAACCTGATTTTAAAGGAGAGATTCTGCAAGAGATGGCCTTTTCTTTAAAATGACACCTTTTAAAGCATAAAATAAGCAAGCAACTGATTTGAAACAATTAAGGAGTTAGGTTTTCTTCATAATGGCAATGTCATCAGTGACAGAATTAGCTGACTGTTATTTCTTTGCCTTCATTTAGTTACTGAACTACTTCAGCCAGAACCCCCAGGATTTTACTCCTATTAGCTGGTTGGGGGCTGAGGAAACTGGTATAGATTTCTTGCTGTGTAAATTCTTTGTATTTTTTGGCTATTGCCTTGAATAATATTCATTAATCAAAGAGAGTAGAGTTAAACAGACATTTGTGTGCTCCTACCTTTTCCAGATTTGGACTCTATGGTCCAAGCTCTGGGAAGCCGCTAGAGTTGCCATTTTTCAGGAATTTGCTTGTGCAGCGGCCAATTTACCTCAAGGCCCCCGTGGCTAACACTGAATGCAAGAAATGACAGGCATGCCACAGCCTGTCAGCTGCTACAATTAAGTAACGTTAATGACCACGACTGCAGAAAGGGGCAGATAAGAATCATAAAACATTAGACATCCATAGGACCATCCAACACCATCATTTTATATATGAGAAAATTGGGTTCAGAGATTAATGGGTTTGTTCAAGGTCACACAGGTATTTTATCAGGGCCTTATGGTATTGTGATTTCTTTATACTCCACCTGCTTACCACACTCAGCTGCTAGAACGATCCTCTGCCAATCCAGTTTTGTTACACTACTCCCCTGCTTTGAAACCTTTAGTAACCCCCTATTGTTTCTAGTGTCAGAGCTGTGAGGGGGGAGCAGCTGGCAGAAGCCCAGAGCTCTGTCAGGGACCAGGCGCCTGCAATGAGAAATAAATGGTCAGCTCTAGCAGCAGCTGTGGAAGTCAGATGACAGAGAGGCAGATCATTTGGGTTCCACTCCCACCTGCATCATTCTAACAAGCTGTCTTGACTTTGGATGAGCCCCTCTGACAGATAATCTGGACCTTGATTTTCTCATCTGCAAAATGAACAAGTTAGACTGGACAGACGTCCACGCTTCCCTTCAACTTGGGGACTTCAAGCCACTTCACCCGTGGCTTTCCCCAAATCTTCAAAGTTGAGATGTAACATGCACACAATGCCTTTTCCTCTGAGTGCTCTGGTCTTCCTTTCCTCCCAGGTAAAGAATGAGAAGGTTTTCTCAGTGAGAATCCTGTAGTTTTCCACTTGTAAAGGACAAAAAAACTAGGGGAATAATTGAAGTCCAACATTATCCTCTTCTGAACTAACTTACTGCCTGCAACCCTTGCCCATTATCTCTTATACCAACCTTATTTCTTCCCAGTTGGATTTCTCCCAGTTTCTTTCTCTCCCTTCTACAATTTTCCTCCTTCTCATAGATTGATCGTTTATGGGTAACCATATTTCCATTTCTCTTTCCAATCTTTCCCTCTTCCCCCTCCATCTTTTTACTTTTTTCTCTCATTCTTCCTTCAGTTTTTCTATTCTGGTGACAAACATCACCTGTCTGTCTTCATCATCAGGAAAATGATTATTTTCCAATCTGGAAAAGCAATTGATCTAGCAGAGCTTTTTTGTTTTTGTTTTTGTTTTTGTTTTTTTTTTTCAAGTTTCAACCAATCTACATCATTGTGGAGCAGAATCAAGATTTCCAACAGGATGAAGAAAGATGATTTTTTTCCAGGGTAGAGAAATAAAATTGTTGACAGAAAATGACCCCAGCTTTGTCCTCTACCTTAACAGAATACTTAAACAAACTGTTTTGTTCATTCAGAGAGAATTACCAGTGTACCTCTGCAGAAAAATATCCCACTGAAACACTCTGCAAACTTGCAGGAAATCCCATTTCTCTGGTTCCTCATTAGTCAGTGTCTAACAAAGAAAAGAAAGAATGAGTTTTGCTTCACGTTAAGAAAAGTTGGCAACCAAAGTTGAAGGCAGGTTCGGACGCTGTGTACTCTGCGTAGATTATCAATCACCCTGAGGCTAAAGCTTCAGCTTCCTCAAGCCTCTTTTACTGCCCCTCTTTGACCCTTAGCAAGTAGCTTTTCTCTGCAGTGAGAAATAAAATGGAAAAGTGGGTGGTGAAACAGAATACAAAGGGAAAAGGCAGAAAAAAAACACAACAGAGTAGGACATAGAGAAGGTAGCAAAAAGTGAAGGGCTTTCGCAAGGGAGATAGTGTTCTACGGGCTTTTTGAAAGGTTTTTTCAACATATGCATGCTGAAAATACAGGATCCGCTGCATGCCCGTCAGTGCAATTCCCAAGGCTCTGCTTTCATTAAATGCAATTTCCTTTCCTCGGGCCCTGCATTTGCGGCTGCACTGGTTACGGTTTGGGATGTTTCATCCATTTGTGACCTTTCTTTCCTGACACCCTGCTTACAGGCAAGTGTTCCTGCCAGTTAACCTTCTCTGTTTTCCCCAGGTGACCCTATGAATTTCCAACAGGAAAAATACAAAATCGCCAATTTGTTTGTTCATTACCCAGAGGATAAACACAAAGTGGAGAAGCCTTTTATCTTGCTGTACTGGCAAACCTCCTCATTACTCAGCATCAAACAAACATTTGCTAAGAGTTAATAAACCCAGAGTGTGGCTTTCTTTGTGCAGGGAATGTCCTACCATTGGGGCAATCACTCATTAAGGAAAAAGAAATAGACACTCTAATATTTTATTTATGGCTTCAGAAATCTGGGTGGGGTGGGTGGTGGTGGGGGGAGTCCCAAAATTTATAGACACAGAAACAAAAAACAAAAGGTTCCTACTTTCTTATTTCACATGATACCTTCTGACTCCCAGTTCCTTTGAGGAAATGCTGATCCACGTACAAAACGGTTTCAATATCATTGCCATTTCAGTCGATTGGTCTGACTGTTAGCTCAGAGCCCAGCGACTTTTCACCATGTCCCACCATTAAAAGAGACCGAGGTTTATTAAAACACAGCTCTGAATAAGTCCAATGGGTAATACATTTTGCAGTCATCAATCACAAATATCCTCTCAAGATTATTAGACTTCCTTTCCCAGCTTTCCTCTGTAGAGGTATCTGGGCAGGATTCACTTTAAAGGCATCAGCCTAGCAACTCCAGCAAGTGTTAATTTACCAATGATTCCTGTGTCTGCCAGCCTAGAAAGGCTCTGCTGATTTATTGGACTTGAGCAGAACTCTCATCCATTATAGTTTGTCTTAACTTAATCAAAGGTATCTTCTCCCTTCGGATTGTCCCACCTACAAACTCCGCGGTCACCATGATAAATGTGCCTGCTTGATTTCTTTTTCTGATTACAGTGAATGAAGTATCACAAGTAACTTGATACATTCTGTTAATGCTGTGGCTTCAGTGCTGAGATGGCTGGAGTTATGCTGTGCAGCATTGGCTATGTGGGGAGCTGGAAGGTGATTGCACTGGGGTTTTGATTGAGGGATGTAATTGATGATTGGAAGCAGAACAGAATTCACGGGGATTTCTTGGTTGTTTAAAAGATCAAGAAAGCAAAGCAATTTTCTTGTTTGTTAAGGGAGACCTTTTCATTCCTCTACCAACAGCAATACGCATATCAATCCCCATTCCCACCCACCGCATGTGCTCACACACGTACGCACATACCACAACCCACAGACAGCCACATTCTCTGCAGAAAACATGAGTGGCTTAGTACAGTTTTTAATCTAAACCCTCCCCAAACACAATGGTTGATAAAAAGAGGATAAAGGTGTATCTGAACAAATAAGAACTGGAGGAAACAACCGATACATTTTGAATTTTTGTGTAAGTAATAAATTATACCCAAAGGAAAATAGAGCCATTACATAACCAAGTATTTTTTTTGTATGGTAGAGTGTCTCGTTTTTGCTTTTTAAGTGGCTTATGGTAAGTGTTCGAGATTAATCTCTAGACTCTGCCTTAGACCTCCTTTTAATAAACAATAGTTTGAAACTGTTAACATGAATTTAAAATGTATTCTTTGACTAATTCACCTACCTCCTCTTCTTTGTAGATTTTGAGGTCTTCCAAGAAAGTGACTGTTATTCATCTTTGCAACCCCAGCAATTAAACTAGTGTTTGATCTACTCAGGATATTCGTAAAATGTGAATATTAAACTGAATGTTCACATTCAGGAGAAAAATCCCATTAATTTTTGTTGTCTCCTGTATAAGGACTTAGTTCCAAGGAAAAATATGGACTTATAAAGCCAAACCACAACCCTGTTAAAGGGCAAACTTTTTAAAATTTCCCTGGTCAATAACTGCTCCCCTTCCCCAGTCAACCTATAGTAACTGGTATCCAGAAAGTCTATATATATATATTCCTCTTCTATTGTTTGTGGTGAACATATTTTATTCCATTAAATACATCAGAATAAGTAGTATGTTTCTTTAATACTGTGTTTAAAACAAAGCCTGCAAAGAGTAGACACTGAGTGACAAGTTCAGATTTAGATCAGAAGTCAGAAAAACATGGCCCAGGCAAATCTTGCCTATAGCCTGTTTTTGTATAGCTTACAAGCTGTACATGATGGTTTTGACATTTTTAAAGGATGTTAAAGACATCAATAAAAAAGAATATGCAAGAAAAATCATATGTGGTACACAAAGCCTAGAATATTTACAGAATTTTAAAAATATTTAGAGAAAAAGATTGCTGACCCCTGGCTTAGATAATTTTAGACAGCCAACTTTTGAGCATTTTTGAGCATGAAGTAGTTTGATGAAGGTTGATTTTTAAGTATGTTGATAAAAAAACAATGTGGAGAAAAAAATTGTGCTAATAGTCCTAATATAAGATTATAAATTAGTGAAAAGAAATGAGAAAGTGAATGTGTCATCTTCTCTAGCAGCATATACCCTCCTTAAAAGTAAGATTTACATTAACAGTTTCTTGATTTTTCTGGGATGATCATGATTTTATATAATCTCATTATTTTCTAAACAGATGTTTTTGTTCATATTCTAGTAGGAGAATTTAGCAGATTATAAAATTTTAGTTTGACTGAAGATACTGTTCCTTTCTATCACAGCACCTTTTATAATGGATAAGTCTGCTGTTACTCGAATCCACTCTTATGAAGGTAATCTATCTTTTTCTCTTATTCCATGTCATAATTTCTATTTGCATTTCATGTTCTGCAGTTTCACTAGGATCTATGCAGTAGGTTTATTTTTATTTTCTGTAACAGCTTTCTAATCAGTGCTTCTTCAGTCTATGGGTTGATGTGCTCCTTCATTAAGAAACGGCAAAAAAAATTTCTAGCCATTTTTCTTTGAAATCACTTCTTTGCTTTTCTCATTCCTTACAACTCTTGATGCAGCTATCATTACAATTTTTTATTCTTGCTTTCACAACTTTTAAATGCTCTTCAAATTTTTTGCTTTATCATCTCTGCAAAGCAGAGATGATTTCACTGAATCAGTCTTCCAGTTTACTGATTCTCTTACCAGCTACCTTTAGTATATGTGCTAATCTGTCCATTTAATTTTTCTAAAATGAAACTATTTGGTTGTTTTTCAAATCTGTATCATTTTTATAAGGCCTTATTTTTCCATTATTGATTCTATTCCTTTTTTATTTCTTCAAATATTTTAAACATGCTTATGGCCAGGCATGGTAGCTCATGCCTGTAATCCCAGCACTTTGGGAGGCCAAGGTGGACAGATCAAAAGGTCAGGAGTTCAAGACCAGACTGACCAACATGGTGAAACCCTATCTCTACTAAAAATACAAAAATTAGCTGGGCATGGTGGTGCATGCCTATAATCCCAGCTACTCAGGAGGCTGAGGCAGGAGAATTGCTTGAACTGGGACCCAGGAGGCAGAGGTTGCAGTGAACCAAGATCATGCCACTGCACTCCAGCCTGAGCTACAGACCAAGACTCCATCTCAAAAAAAAAAAAATTATAAAAATAAAATAAAGAAAGAAAACATGCTTATTTTATTGTTTCAGAGTGTATTCTTCTATTTATAGTAGTGTTGTGAAGCTCTGGGGCAAATAACTTTTACGGGAGTGGAAAAAACGTAGTGTGCAATGTGGAACTAACTTACCATTTATGGATGAATGACAATTAAAAGAAAGAAAGAAATTATTAGAAAAATAAATTTGGACAAAATTGAAAAAGATTATTTTCTTTAAAAATATTGGAGTTTAATATGTAGGTAATAGGGAGCTATGGAAGGTGAAGCAGGGTAATCTGGTAAAAAGAGTGCTATAGGAGTCTCTGAATATCAGAATTTTAAGAAATGTTGGCATTTTTCTAACACGAACACTTTAATTACAGGGAAGGAAAGAGAATGTACAAGATAAGTTACTCTGCTCAAGACCTTACAGCTGAGGGAAAGTATTGCATAGAAGCAAGAAGATAAATAAAATTGGAGGAGACAAGAAGATTGATTAGGAAGCTGTAGTAATTCAGGTGTGAAATGAAGAGATCTTGTACTATGTTAGTAATATTGAGAATAGCAAGAAAAGGATAAAGGAATGATCTACAGGGCTCCTGAGTGTTTGTAATATATGGGACAGTGTATAATAGAAAGATAATTCCAAATTGAAAGCTGAGACAACTGTGGGCCCATTAACATTACTGTAGACAATAAAATGTTAAAAGAAATACAAAGATGTTCAAGCAAAAAATAATGGCATAGAGGAGAGAAGCCTTTTGGCACATTGTACACGTTTGACACATGTTTACATTATTTTAATATTATTAGTATTATTTTACTGTCCAGGGGAGAAGTATGGTTTAGTGGGGGAAAAAACTTGGGCTTTGGAGAAAAAAAAATGTATGCACTATAGGATATGCTATAATTTATTTGTCATATGAGGGACGTAATTATCTTATGCCCCTCACTTTCCTGCCTCACTAGAGAATTTTATGGGTCAGATGTAACAAGGTGACATGAAAGGCTTTGTAAGCTGAAAAGCGTTATTATTCAAATGTGAGATACTTCTTTTCTTGGTTATAGTATTGCAAGTAGAGTTAAATATCTTTCAGGCATAGATTTTGGAGTAAAAAGTAATGCTCCAGGCTTAGCTTAGCCCTACAAACTCTGCAATATTGGACAGTTTCTTTTGTTCCCCTGTATCTAAGTTTATGAATCAATGCAACATGTATAATTGTAGTATTTACAGCTTGCTGGGTAGATGATATTGGGATCATGTGTGTAAAACACATGACCAGGCATGCAGTTGATAATTAATGCTAACTCTTATCACCATACTGATTGTGAAGAACATGGATGTGTTGTTGTATGGCTGAAATTATCCTTTTATACCTCTGTAGTTCTTGTGGCTGAAGAAGGGGAAATTCTGCCTGAATTTTAAGGGCTAGAAGATCTGAAAGCTTTCATAGCTAAAGCCAAAGGATAATTTGATGAAAGCTGAAGGAAATGAACATAAATGTTCTTTAGTCCATCCGACATATATGAAGTGGTAACAAGAACATCATTGTTTACTCAACTTTTGTAGCTGGAAGTGAAAAAGTTATATGGGAGCAGGGTGCCATCTTTTATTTTGTATTCTATAATCTTGGATTGAGCACATATTATTTCTTTTTAAAGGTTCATTTTTAGAATGTGCAGTTCTGGGAATCACTTTCTGCCTATCTATGGCAAACACATGATGCTTACAATGAATTTTCTCAACCTCTGAAAGTTATGAAATGTAAATATATAGATGTAACATATTGAAATGAACCACTGTGGATACTAGTGAAGTTAGATAGAAATTTCAGAAATTTCACTGTGGCTTGAAAGCAAGGAAATCATTAATTTCTAATACTCCATATTAGCCTGGCAACTGTATGTACCTAGCAGGTGTTGCCCAGGAAGCTATGTTTCCTTAGAATTAATGACATGCCATAATTGTAGCCATTTTTCTAAGTCTCTAGAGTGTCTGTAATTAAGAAGTTTAACTGTACTTAAAATGATATAAAGTGTCATTAGTCCCACGCTAAATCATTTCAGCTTACTGCTATATTTGCCAGTGAAATTATCCAGGTAATTTTCTCAACCTGACTAATGTAAGGTTTCACACATGAGTACTTCAATTGAATAAAGCTTTGGGCTTATTACAAAAAAAAAATGTTTTGAAGTTCCACAAAATTGAAATGCAAAGCTTTGCTGTTTATTTTAGTCTCTCTGAGCTGGTTTCCTCATTGAGTGGTTTGGACTAGACCAGTGGCTGCCATTTAATTTTCAGAGTTATTTCTTTCCCCTCCATGTAATCAGTGGAACTTTCCTTCAAATAGAATTGTAATTGAACACACAGGTCAGCTCTAGCTGAAGAAAGAAATCAGAAGACCCCCCGCCTACCTTGTGCTCACCCCGTATGAAGACCCATCCCCCTTTAAAACCTCCAAAACTCCGCATACTAAATATTGGGTTAGTGCACAAGTAATTGAAGCTTGGGCCATTACTTTCAATGGCCAAACCCACAATTAGATTTGCACCAAGCTAATAATATTTAGGTCCTTTCTAGTTTTGCTATTTTACTTCTAGGTAAGCTTCCCATCTCAAGTGTTTAATTCATTATCATGTATATTTTTTTCTCTACAACCTTCCCTTAAAGACAAGTTCCAAAAAGTGAAGTAGCTTTAATTAATATAAAAAAGAAAACCAGGATAAAGATTCCTCTTAAGTCAATAGCCCAGTCCATTATCTTAAAACAAAACTGTGGTCAATTAAATGTTTAGAATTAGCACATCTTTTTTCATGTCTGCAGTTTCCAGTGTAATAGAGAAAAAAGAGGGTCAGATGTTCAACACAAAATAATTGTTTTTATTTATGTTGTCTTCAATGCATTGCTCTGTTATATTTCATTTTTCTAACTATTCCTGTTCTAATAATGTCAGTTTCTTAGGTTTATGGGGTAACCTGATAACCAATCCAGCCTTGTTCATAGATTTATCCCATTTTCTTACGGGGTAGTAAGAGATATGATGCTATAATTTAATTAGGTCAGAAACTGATCTATGTTATGCAAAAAGGAATTATAGGATTCATTTGAATCTTAAATCCCGAAATATATACCATCATAGCTTATGGCTACTCACCATCCAGCTATTAAATTGTCTCATATGAAGTGCTTACATTTTACCCTTTCTAGTGATTTTCGTTCTTCTGTCTTTTGTCTTTCATCTGGGATCAAAATGATCTGCCTAAATCCTTCTGTTAAAAAAAAATCTGCCTAAAACACTTTCTTTAGTATTTCTGTGTTTGCAGGTCTGCTCTTTTTATTTTTGTGCAAAAACATTATATGGCCTTCTTTTAAATAGATATGTTCATTTAGGTGTAGAATTGTAGTTTGGCAATTGTTTTGTTTCACCCCTTCAAAGATACCCCATTGTCTTCCTGCTTCCATCACTTTCATTTAGAAGTCAGCCAAACTCCTATTGTTGCTCCTTTTGAAGGCAGTAAATATTTTCCATGCTCTGGCTGTTTTAAGAACCTCTTCTCGTCTTTCATTTTCAGTCGTCTTTCTGTGATGTGCTGAGGTGTAGTTTTCTTGCATTTATCTAACTTGGAATATTTGAGGTTTTTTGAATCTGGTTTGAAGCCTTTCATCAATTTCGAAAACTTCTTACATCTTGAATGCTTATTGTTTCTCCATTCTCTCTCCTTTTCTTCTGACACTTCAATTGCCTGTATGCTATAAGTTTTTACTATGTTTCATATTCCTGATGGATGCTTTTCTATGTTATCCTTTTTTTCTGTACTTCTATCCAGGCATTTTCTATTGATCTGTCTCATAGTTTACGAATTCTCTTATCAGTTGTTTCTAATTCACATCTACTAAGTTTTTAGATTTTCTGTGCTATAATTTCCATCTATTTCTATTATACTAGTACAAGTTTTCTTCTAAAATTATTCATCTTTTTATCAAGTTTTTGAATATATTAATTATAGGTTTTTTTTAGTTCTCCTAGTAATTTTTTTCTTGTATTCTGACATGGCTAGCAATTTTTTATTAGAAGTAGACATGATATATACAAAATTATAAAGATAAATAGTGGTTCTGGGTAACATTATCTTCCCCCATATTTACACCATTCAATATAAGGGTAACAAGGCATAGGGAGCTATTTCAACTTAAATTAGCTAAAATTAAATAAAATGGATAATTCCTTCATCACACTATTCACATTTTATGTACTCAATTGCCACAGGTGGCTAGTGGCTATATCATTAAGCAGCACAAATATAGAACATCTCCATCATCATAGAAAGTTCTCTTGGACAGCTTACTCCAGAGGACTCATTTTTGCTTCTAGATGACAGTCACTCCATTGTGACATGAATAGACACTGGATTTTACTCTTTGGGAAAATAGAGCTATTCCTGGATGGTTTTATTCTTAAGGCAAAGCCCTTCATGGGGCTCAAGTAAAGACCTGAGTCATTTAGCAGTCCTCTTACCTCTAATTTGTTGTCTCTACAGCTGATAGACTGCCCATAAGTGTGGTCATCTTATTATTATTATCATTTTACTTTAAGTTCTGGGAAACATGTGCAGAACATGTAAGTTTGTTACATAGGCATACAGGTACTGTCATGGTTTCTGCACCCAGCAACTCGTTATCTACTTTAGATATTTCTTCTAATACTCTCCCTCCCCTTACCTCACACCCCCTGACAGACCTTGGTGTATAATGTTCCCCTCCCTGTGCCCATATGTTCTCATTGTTCAGCTCCCACTTATGAGTGAGAACGTGGTGTTTAGCTCTCTGTTCCTTTGTTAGTTTGCTGAGAATGATGGTTTCCAGCTTCATCCATGTCCCTGCAAAAGACATAAACTCATTCTTTTTTATGGCTGCATGGTATTCCATGGCATATATGTGCCACATTTTCTTTAACCAGTCTATCATTGATGGGCATTTGCATTGGTTCCAAGTCTTTGCTATTGTGAACAGAGCCTCAATAAACATATGTGTGCATGTGTCTTTATAATAGAATGATTTATAATTCTTTGGATATATACCCAGCAATGGGATTGCTGGGCCAAATGGTATTTCTAGTTCTAGATCCTTGAGGAATCACCCACTGTCCTCCACAATGGTTGAACTAATTTACACTCCCACCAACAGTGTGAAAACATTCCTATTTCTCCACATCCTCTCCAGCATCTGTTGTTTCCTGAATTTTTAATGATCGCCATTCTAACTGGTGCGAGATGGTATCTCATTGATTTACATTTCTCTAATGACCAGTGAAGATGAGCTTGTTTTCATATGTTTGTGGGCCGCATAAGTGTCTTCTTTTGAGAAGTGTCTGTTTATATCCTTCACCAACTTTTTGGTGGTGGTGTTTGTTTTTTTCTAGTACATTTGTTTAAGTTCCTTGTAGATTCTGGATTTCAGCCCTTTGTCAGATGGAGAGATTACAAAAATTTTCTTCCATTCTGTAGGTTGCCTGTACACTCTGATGATAGTTTCCTTTGATAAGCAGAAGCTCTTTAGTTTAATTAGATCCCATTTGTCTATTTTGGCTTTTGCTGAGTTTGCTTTTTGTGTTTTAGTCATGAAGTCTTTGTCCATGCCTATGTCTTGAATGATATTGCCTAGGTTTTCTTCTAGGGTTTTTATGGTTTTAGGTCTTACATTTAAGTATTTAATCCATCTTCAGTCAATTTTTGTATAAGGTATAAGGAAGGGGTCCAGTTTCAGTTTTCTGCAATATGGCTAGCCAGTATTCTGAACACCATTTATTAAATAGGGAATCCTTTTCGAATAGCTTGTTTTTGTCAGATTTATCAAAGATCAGATGGTTGTAGATGTGTGGTGTTATTTCTGAGCCCTCTGTTCTGTTCCATTGGTCTATGTCTCTGTTTAGGTAGCAGTATCATGTTGTTTTGGTTACTGTAGCCTTGTAGTATAGTTTGAAGTCAGGTAGCATGATGCCTCCTGCTTTGTTCTTTTTGCTTAGGATTGTCTTGGTTATGAGGGCTCTTTTTTGGTTCCATATGAAATTTAAAATAGATTTTTCTAATTCTGTAAAGAAAGTCAATGGTAGTGTAATGGGAATAGCATGGAATCTATAAATTACTTTGGGTAGTATGGCCGTTTTCACACTATTGATTCTTCCTATCCATGAGCATGGAATGTTTTTCCATTTGTTTGTGTCCTCTCTTATTTCCTTGAGCAGAAGTTTGTAGTTCTCCTTGAAGAGGTCCTTCACATCCCTTATAGGTTGTATTCCTAAGTATTTTATTCTCTTTGTAGCAATTGTGAATGGGAGTTTGCTTGTGATTTGGCTCTCTGCTTGTCTATTACTGGTGTATAGGAATGCTTGTACATTGATTTTGTATCCAGAGACTTTGCTGAAGTTGCTTATCAGCTTAAGGAGTTTTGGGGCTGAGACGATGAGCTTTTCTAAATATACAATCATGTAATCTGCAAATAGAGATAATTTGACTTCTTCTCTTTGTATTTGAATAGGCTTTATTTCTTTCTCTTGCCTGATTGCCCTGGCCAGAGCTTCCAATACTATGTTGAATAGGATTGGTAAGAAACGGCATCCTTGTCTTGTGCTAGCTTTCAAAGAAAATGCTTTCAGCTCTTGCCCATTTATCATGATATTGGCTGTGGGTTTGTCATAAATAGTTCTTATTATTTTGAGATTTGTTCCATCAATACCTAGTTTATTGAGTGTTTTTAGCATGAAGGAGTGTCAAATTTTATCAAAGGCCTTTCTGCATCTGTTGTGATATAGGCACCCAAGGGAATCTCCTGATCTGTGGGTTGCGAAGACCATGGGAAACGTGTAGTACATGGGCCAGATAGCACCGTCCATCACGGCACAGTCCCTCATGGCTTCCTTTGGCTAGGGGAGGGAGTTCCCCAACCTCTTGTGCTTCCTGGGTGAGGCAATGCCCCCTCTGCTTCTGCTCATCCTCTGTCTAACCAGTCCCAATGAGATAAGCTGGGTACCTCAGTTGGAAATGCAGAAATCATCCACCTCTGTGTTGGTCTCACTGGGAGCTACAGACCAGAGCTGTTCCTATTAGGCCATCTTCCTGCTCATCTTCTTAATTCCATGGCTGTCACTTTCTACTTGGCCTCCCAGCCTTTACTCTAGGTACCACTTATAAATAAGGAAATGCATTAAATAAGGGGGAAGAAACCAGCAACAATTACTGAGTTTTCTTCATTGCCCTTTCTTTCTCTCTGGATCATGGCCAATTAGTACTGTCAGTCTTAGCATCTCTCAGATATCTTCAAATAGATTTTTTTAAATCCAGCTTTTCTAGTTATTTCAGCAGGGGGTTAGTTTGATACAAGCTCAACTATAGCCAGAAGCAGCATCTTCACATTCTCTCTATAGCTCCCTGCTGTCAGGTTTTCATCTTTCCATGGAAATATGAAAACATTAAGCTATTCTTGTCAAGGAAACTAATGACCTCTCTGTTATCAAATTCAGTGGTCAGTTCTCAGTTCTCATCTCATATGGACTTTCAGTGGCAGTCAAATCCTCCTCTAAACGTATATAGTCAACTTCCTGCATGACTTTTCAAATTGAAAATGTAATAGTCATCTCAAATTTAATATGTGTGGTTATAAATTCTGGATCTCCCCTTTCTGCTTCTCCCTTAATCTTCTGTCATCTCCATAAATGATAGCTTTAAACAGAATACTAAGTGCATTGGCAAAATACTTTGTAATCATCTGACTCCTCTCCATTGACTTTTCATTTCACTCAGAACACCATCCAACCTTCATCCCACAGACTCTGGGCCATAAATAATCTGTTCTCCCTCGACTTCTCTGACTTCATTCTCCTGCCATAATTTGTGTCTCTTGATCTACTCCAGTTATGCTGGTCTCCTTGCTGTTCCCTGAAGATACAGAATAGCTTCCTTCATCGGCATCTTATACCAACTGTTCCCTCATCTTGGATATGCTTTGTCCAGTTATATAGGAGGCCTTTGCCAAAACATTACTCCCCACAAAAGCTTTAGCTAATTATTTCATGAAAATGAGTACCCCTTTCATCACTCTCTACCGCTTTACCTTGTTTTGTATTTCTTTTATGTTTTTATCACTACTTGTATTTACTTGATTTTCGTCTTTGCTAGAATGCAAGCTCGACTGGAACAGAGATATTATCTATTTTGTTACTACTGTATCCTCAGTGGCAGCCACACTAATATACAAATAATGCATCATCCCCATTTTACAGGTTATAAATGGAAAAAACAAAGAGTTTGTGCACTTTAATCCAGGACATAGAGCTCGTGAGATTAGGACTGAATCTGGTAGCTTGAGTCCAATGTTCATTCTCTTAGCTATTTCCTTGTACCCTCTTCTGATAAAGGATGTTTTAATTAATAGTCTGGGCTACATGAACTCACACAACTTCTTTACCTATAGAAGTTGGACTCAAAACAAAATAATAATTAAAAAAAAAAAAAACAAAAACAGTGTTATCTGGCATGCCTGCAAACCCTCCAGAATCCTTCTTGTTTTCCAAGAAGATGAAGGTGGAAGGGAAAAATCCCTGTCCCTAGCAGGAGCAAGACTGAGACCCCTTTCCTACTATAAGCACTTCCAGTGTCAAGGCAAAATAAGACAAAGGTTCAAGGAAAGAGAAGGCAGAAGAGGGAAAGGCGAAGAGGAAAGGGAAGAATGGAGGTGCAGAGGAAGAAAGAGGGAAAAAGGGAGACAGCATGCAGCCTTGTGCAGGTTCAGATTTTATTTTTTTTCACACATACCAAAACCATACCACAACTTAACCTTATAGTCGAATAACTATTATTTTCATTGATTCTTATTCAAGCTAAAGAGAGGCAGGAAGTGTAAAAGAGGCCATGAACTCTTCTTAGAAGACAAAGCACACACTTTCTCTTAATAGTTCCCATTGGTAGAATAGAGAGAAGAAAGCAAAGGAAAATGGAGGCCTAGCTGGACAGCAGAGGGACCATATGATGAGAAAATCTTTCTCTCAAAAGACCCAGAGCAAGCAGAGGAAGGACTAATCCAAAGAAGCTAATACTATCTGTCTCGTAATGGTTAAACTATGGAAGGGTAGCAAGCTCAGCAACTTATGAATAAAAGAATTTAGCAGAGTCTACTCAGGTTATGTTGTATGTTTAAGATTCGGGTTAAATACACTCTCACAGAAATAATGCAAAGTCTAGTTAGAAAAGAAGAAAGGCATTTGACCTGTATTTCACACGTGTTTTTAATTTCTAAATGTTTGCTCTGAAAAAGGGCCAAGGGATTTACTACATATTGAGGCTATCTGTTCTATGCATGGACAATTATTAATGCATTAGATAACTTATTTACATATGCAGTTAAATGCTTCCTCTATATAGCTTTGCCAACTGGTGCTACTTTTGCCTTACAGAGTTGTACAGGTAAACTGTTCATTTTCCCAAATACCACTTCTTTAGGTAACTAAAGACAAGATTTTTATTTCCCTTCAGATCTCTTTCGTTATGTTCTCTACTCTCCTGTTTCAGCTTTCACTATAGGTAAACTTCCAGTTGTTGGCTGGGCATTTGGATCAGGAAGTCATCTTGCTTAGATCTCAATTTCAACGTGATAAAAACGGAACATAATCACTCCTACCCCTAGAGTAACTCTTCTCTTGACTTTCCAGTACACCAAGAAGTCATTTTTGACTCTATTGTTTCTCTACTGCAATTCTGAATTAAATAGATCACCATGTCTTTGTGGGCATTATCCCATTTTTCCTTCCTTCCCATCTCCTCTGCCTCGGCTGGAATCCATGCCACAATGACCACTCCCTTTGACTTCTAATTGATGTCTTCTTACCTCCACCTGCCCTTTCTTTCAACTCATCTAACATTTTCCAGCTAAACCATATTCTTATCAAAATTGTCAGTGCTTTCTAATGGTCATTTAATAAAGCACAAAAACTGCACTTACTTTTGTACCAACCTAATATATCAACAAAAACAACAATAATTAAAATGCATTGACTATTTCTGATTCTCTACTATGTCTTGTATAAATCATACCTTCTAGAACAATGTTGTCCAACATGGTAGCCACCAGATACGTGTGGCTTATTGAGCACTTAAAATGAGGCTAGTTCAAATTAAGATATGCTGTTAATGTAAAATGTACACTGGCTTTTGAAGATTCAGTATGCAAAAATAATATATCTCACTAGTTTTATACTGATTACATGTTGCAATGATAATATTTAGATGTATATTAAGTTAAATAAAAATTAAGGCTGGGCGTGGTGGCTCACGCCTTTAATCCCAGCACTTTGGGAGGCTGGGGTGGGCAGATCGCTTGAGGTCAGGGGTTTGAGACCAGCCTGACCAACATGGTGAAACTCATCTCTACTAAAAATACAAAAATGAGCTGGGTGTGGTGGCAGGCGCCTGTAGTCCTAGCTACTGGAGGGGCTGAAAAAAGACAATACCTTGAACTTGGGAGGCAGAGGTTGCAGTGAGGAAGTTGCAGTGAGCTAAGATGGCACCATTGTACTCCAGCCTGGGTGACAGAGCGAGACTCCATCTCAAAAATGAAATAAAATAAAATTACTTTTAGCAGTGTCTTTTAAATTTTTATAAAGTAAATCTTAGAAAATGCAAAAGTTTAAAAATTGTCATATCAATCCCTCAAGATAACTCTTTCTACAGGAAGCCTTTTTCAGGAGTCTCAGCCAAAAGTAATTTCTTCCTCATTGAATTTCTTCTGTGTGTGATTCTGAAATGTGCTACACAGAGAACCACCCAGGGTGTGCCTAAAAAACCACCAGCTACCCAAGCCAATTCAATCATCATTTCTGGGGATGGGATCTACAAGCAATACTTAATAAAATCAACATGGAGAAATAGCAATGGGTCAGACAGTGGCACTTAGTAGATGCTTTTGTCTCCTTTACTAGATTTAAGGTATGCAACTTTGCATCCTCCATGCTACAAGGTTTTATATGTCACAGGTCATCAATAAGTGTCATTAAATAAATGCTGAAAGTTGAAAAGCATTTCCATAAATAGAATCACTGTAGGTAAATCTAGCAAATTCTGTCAATTATGGGGTTCTTACCACAATCCTATGTGGGTACTATTATTATTCCCATTTTTATGAAGATGAGAAAATGAGTTCTCTGCAAATGAAATAAAGTAGATGTGACATCCCACTAACCAGTGACAGGGTCAGGATTTGAACACAGATTGAATTGACTGCAAAGCACCAATGGGTAATTACCATTGTCCTGGAAAAATGGCAGACATCATTGTGCTCTATATTGACTATGACCAAAACGCAGTCTATCCAGAAAAGCGTGAGACTGATAAGACAGGAGAAAAACTTATACCTTTATGACAGGAGTTGAGCGGTGGCACTGAGTAAAGAAGAAAGTTTAGTTTGTACTGAAGGGGAGAGTACATTTGAATATGTTGCAAAAGCTTACATTTTGAGATTTTCTCATATTAGAATGAAAATCTTTGAGTAAATCGTAGCCAACTAAATCATATGTTGGGATGAATTCAATTCATCAAACATTTTTTGAGGGTCTCCTATGTGCCAGGCACATAGGTCCTTAGTACACAATAAAGTAGAGCCTGACACATAGTAAACATTAGGGATGCTGCATACATTGTTGAATTCCTGAATGCCTGAGTAACGATTTATAAAACACAGTTTCTGCTCGAAAGGTACTCACAGTTTGGTGGGGAAAACAGTTAGGAGACAATTACAGCACCATCTGATCTGTGCTATAAAAGAGCTAAATCCAGAGGGGAGAGTGGGCATAAGAACATAAGGGCCACCTAGCTGAAGACCCCCTGTGGAAGACAAAGTCCACAGTCCTTAATCTCTTGCATAGAGAGGAAAGTTTCCAGCGACAGAATGCTATGGATCTCTTCTACTTAAAATATCCAGGATCCAGGAGTATGCCCAGCTATTTTTAATTAGCACTGCCAATAGGAAACGTATTATCTCATGGAATGTAATGACATCCATGCAGGAACCCTAGAAACCTAAGCATACCCTCAACTCTATCTCCTCCTTCCCTGCCTGTGTTCAATTGGCTGCAAACTCCTTCCTAACAGTCCTCCTTAATGGCTTTCTAATCTGCCCCCTGTAGTGTCCATCTCCGTTGCTACCACTGTAGTTTGGGCCCTGATAAATTCTCTCCTGAATTACCGTGTCAGACTCCCAGTGCATCTCTCTGTCCCCATCTTACCTTTTTCTCCCCCCCTACAGCTGGAGAGATCATCCCAAGAAGCAAAGCTGATCACAATCCTCTCTGTCTCTGAATCTTAAGTGCTCTCTATTACACACAAGATAAAATATAACTCCTTATTTAACATACCTTTCAGGTCTCTACTTGAATCTTCTCTTTTATAGCCTGTGATTCTGATGTACAGAATTGATTACCTATCTTGTATCTTGTGGTGGTGGATGATGTTTCTAAGCGTACCCCAGGCTGCTGCTTTATCTTGAACTCTACATTCCTCCTTCAGCCTACTGAAGTAGGCTTTCTCCGACTTACCTTCCAAATCTCAGCTGAGATGTGACTTCCTTAACAAGCCTTTCCTTGCTTGCCAAGTCTGGGTAGGGGATAGCTCAATCTTCTAATATAATAGTTATCACACTGCATTACAATTATTTTCCCCACTTGAGCCTGAGCGTCCTGCATTAGAGAGAAGTCAGAGTCCTTCCAGTGTCTACCTCTTATGCCTAGCAAAGACCCTATCACTGAATAGAAACTCAATGAATGCGTGTTAGGGTAGCTTCTCTAGTCAGTCAACACCGTAACAAATACCCTCTCTCCTTGAGTACGTATGAGAATCTAATTAGCGAGGCTAACCTAAGAAATTTCTGCAAGTCAGAGGTCAGATGTTGGTGGTTAACAGAGATCTGCAGGTTGTCCCAATGGATGAGGACCAACTAAGCAATATGCGTTATATAATCAGTGCTAACTGAACAGAGTAGAGAAAATGAGCTTGGAACCAAAAGCTATCCCTTGGCCAGTCTAGTCAGTACAAAACTGTCTAAACCATCATTTAGCTAGCCATCTGGAAATACCTAGTTTCCCAAAGAATACCCTGACAGCCAAAATTGAAAAAATTTCCCATCACAAGTGAGGTTTTTTTTTTTTTTAATTTTCTGTTCCAAAGACAAGAATATATAAGTATGTAATCTTCTATACAAACGACAATAATCGAAAAGTCTGAGTGTGGTATGAACTTCATATCTTATTATGCATTATGTTTTATTAGAGTGAGTGATATCAAAGTTAATAATGTGAAGTTTTTGTGTAGGAACTGCTACTATTGTCAGTAAAAATACAATGCTGAAACAAAATTATACAAAAAGGAAATATCATACTTTTGTTTCTAAAGGATTTGCATTAAACTCAAAGAGAGCAAATAATGAAGAATGAAAGGAGGCTTTGTTATTCAGCAATTTCTGTGATCTGCCAAAATGTCAAATAAACCATTTAATCAATCAGAAAATTAAAGAATGTGGCAAACCTCAAGGTAGTTTGAGATTACAGCTGTGCAAAGTACTTCAACTGTAGCATGGAGCTATGTCACAATAACAATTACTTCATGACTCATTTTTCTATAACTTTGTTGATGCAAAAATGCAATTTAGGTTTCAAATTAATTGCAGCTGTGCTCCCATTTGAATCTTGTATACTTTATTTGAGGATGTTTTCACAAATTCTTCCAACTTCTACTTTAATGAGTCTCGCTTTGATAGGGAGGCTATGTCTATTAAAAAGGAATTATTGCCATATTTCAGCCCAAAATTCAATTATAATCCTCAAATATATTTATTTGTATAATTATGTAGTGAAATCGTGCTTGGGAGGCGATTTGAGGTTTTTGAAATAAACATGAAATATTCTGATAACTTATCCCAGGATGGAGAAATTATTCAAGCAATCATTCAACAAACATTGAGTTCCTTCTATGTACCAGGCCTTCTGATAAATGTCAGAGGAAAATAGGGACAAACCAGAAACAGTTCCTGCTTTCATGGAGTATCAATTATAGTTGAGAAGAAAAACATGGATGAATTATGCAAATGAATAATTGATTAGAAAGCAAGTCAAATGCTCTGAGAGAAAGAAGTATCCTTTGATGGGAATAAGTAACAGGTGAACATGACCTGGGCTAGAAAGCTAGGAGTGTGATAAATGGGAGGAGAATCTGAAGGCTGAGCAGATGTGAACTAGAGAAAGGTGAAGAAATGGGCCTGGAAATGCTTCCAGGTGAAGGCAGCTATGAGGGTGGGAAGAGGTGAGAAGGCATAAACATGTTTGAGGAAGCAAGAGATGCTAAGGTGAGTACAGTGTCCAAAGAATAAGGATAAGACTGGAGGAGTAAACAGGGCTGAAATCATGCAGCACCGATGGGCCATGGTGGTGACTTGGGCCTTTATTTTAACAGAACTGGCAAGTCATTGAAGGGTTTTAAGAAAGAAAGAAAGAAAGTCAACATGTCAGACTTGAATTTGAAGAGCTAAGCCTGGCTACACTGTGAGACTGGAGGCCCAGAGAGGATTCAAAACACATTGGAAATGGAGGCCATGGCAGCAGTTCTGGCATGTTGACCTTGGGTAGTGGTGGTAAGGACAGAGAGACACAGATGGATTTAATAGATATGGAAGACATAAAAATCAATATGACTTTCAATTAGATTAGAAATGGGTTACAAAATTATTTCAAGAATTATTCCTGGACTTCTGTTTTCCCCAAACAGCATAACCTGCTAAGATAGGAAAACATGTAGAAGGCCCAGGTTTAGGGCAGAAGATAACTAATCTGTTTTGAACTTGTTGTAAGTGATATACCTTTGAAGCATTCTAGTGGCAATGTCAAGAAGAACTTAGATATATGGATTTGGAATTCAGAAGAGATCAGGGGAAGAAGTTATTGACTCCATGGACCTGGAGGAGATTTCCCAGGGAGAGAAGAGGAAAAGATCTAGGCCTGGGAAAATACCCCAAATCTTAAGTAACTTCAGACTAAATATTTGGGAAAAAGTGAAAAAACCTGCTAAGAAGCTGTAGCTAGAGAGATGAGAGAAAAACAGAAAATTATTGTGTCATAGAGACCAGAATGACGCAAAAGAGAATATATATATGTAACGCCACTGATCAGCAGGATAGATTGCTACGGAGAAGTCAGTAAATGAGGATTTAAATAGTTCATTAGATTTAGCTACACGGAGATGATTGGTGACCTTAGCAGCAGCTATTTACAGAGATAAGTCATGGGTTATAAGGCAAATTTGACTGAACTGAGAGCAAGGAGGAAAAAAGTAAAGATGGTTATAATCATAATAGTATTAGCTTACACGTGTATAACATTTACTATGTTCCAGGCGCTATTTTAAGTTGTACCTCACTTAATCTCTACAACAACCGTATGAGAAACATCCTGTGGAATTACCATTCCTCTATAGAGAGGTTAAATGACTTCTCCAAGGTCACACATGATGACAATTCTCTGAAGAAGTTTTGTACATAAAGGGAGGGAACATTTATTTGGCAAAGTAGCTGAAAATTGAGGAAAAAGACTGAAAAGCTTTAGAGTTGACTTGTCCTCACCCTTTAAGGAAAACCCCCCTGGTTTGTTCATGTAGAAATAGAAAATGTGTTTGTATCCCCTCAAAGATAGAGGTGCGGCTTCTATTTTTATACCCATCAAGAGAAATGGGGTTTCATCTCTCAACCATGGTTCAGGAGATACTGAGCCCTGCTCAGCTAGCCAAGGAGGATCAGAATGAAAAATGTTCTGTGTAAAAGTTATCACCCTCAACCTAAGAATTCATTTGAATTTCATTTTTATATCTGTAAAACAATAATAGGAGGAACTACTTTGAATCCTTATTTAAGATATGGATATGGAGACTGGAAGAATGTCAACTCTGTGTTCTCTAGTTTTATGATGTTCTCTAGTGTTGATCATTGTGGCCTCCTTCCTCTGAAACCAGAGTTCATTCCACTTCTCCAGGAGACCTTCTCTGATTCCCCCAAAGGAATTGCCCTATATATCCATTAAACCCTGGGCGTCCCTTTTCACAGCGTTCATTCCACTTTCACCGCTCACTCAGTCTGTTTCCCTGTCACCCCCACAATGCCATTCGTCCCCATTGGGGACCCTGCCTGCTTTGTTCTTGGCAACATCCTTAGTCCCAGGCACAGGACTTGGGACATCAATCAGCAAATAAATTTCAAATCAACACATTACATTTCAAGTGAAATGACATTTTTGTCTTTTTCATGTCTGCTTCCAATCTAATAACGCTGGAGATATTATATCTTCATAGTCTCCATAGTGCTGTTATGGTTTTCAAGCATTCCTACTTATGTATCTCTTGAGCAGAGCTTCAAAACAACCTGAAATGGGAAGGATGGAAATCACCCCCAAATTAGAGGGTTAATTTGGATTTGGATTTGATAAAAGTGAAAAAGCTATTTATTGAAATTAGTTTCTATAATTTGAACAAGAAGGGGCCATAACCAAAAGGTATACATTTTAAATGAAGATAACATTTGCAAAAGCAAAATGAGGAACTTGGGCTTCAAAGGAGTAAGTTTGGCCACACATCTAGCCAGAAGCAGAGGAGGACCCTCTCACTGTATTAATAATCCCACTGTCCTGTTTCCCAGCCGCCATTGAACACAACGTCTTCTGTTTCATTATCAAAAGCTTCTGTAGATTGCCACAGGGTGGTTGAGCCTCTTTCAAATATCTACTTCCTCAGTTCCCCTTCGGTTTTGATGTAACACCCTAGTAGAATTAGATTATAAGACTTCCTCACCTGTGCTGCTGCATAGGAGGTGGAGAAAGTCTGAAAATCCTCCCCACAGAGACCTAGGGATCCTTGACACTTTGCTCCCTGCTGGGAGGCAGGAAACCTACTACACGGGTGCTCAGAAGCTTTTGCCCAGATAGGGCAATCCCTACCTGTTCTAGCATCATTCTCATCTTTACCAAGAATATGGGGAAAGGCTGGCAATATGGACAGAGAGAAATGGAGGGGCTGAGAGGGCTTGCAAGCTTTCCCTCAACTGGGCAGGATCAATGGTCAGAGGCAACAGGGAGAGGGGAATGTATACGAGAGGTGATGAGCACTCACTGTTTGACCTTAAACCTCTGATGAGAAGTAGAAGTGAAGCAATCTGACTATATCCCCTTACACAAAGCATAGAAGGTAAGTTTGGAACTGAGAGACAGTATCTTGATAATTGGCACACCTAATTTGAGTCATGTTCTGGGTCTGAGGACTGACATCAGGGTTATGATGAGAATACTTTGAAAAACATCCCAGGCAATTGCAATCTCTAAAAGCCTTACTTTCCAAATCCTGAAGAAAAAAAATGAGGGCAATAACTTCCTAGCGAGTTGAGAGAATTAATCAAGAAAATTTATGTAAAACATATGGTGTCTAAAAGGCTATTAGTGGATTATTGTCTTCTTAGTTTCAAAGCATCTCAGAGAGGAAGATGGTGCAGAAATGGAATGAGAGGCAGGAAAGCCACAAACATCTTAAAGAAAAAGTTGTTTTCTAGATTTGAGAGGCTACAACTGATTACAGATGGTGGGGGTCTCATTGGTTAAAAATTTGTATTTGATAAAACTGAGAAAAATAGTGACCGAAATTAGTTTCTATAATCTGGCTAAGAGGGGGCCATAACCAAGAAGTATATATTTTAGGTGAAAATAGTATTTGCAAAAGCATATGCAGTATTTGCTTAAAGCCTGGTTTCCTTTTGAGCCACATACCTTTCTGTCCTTGAATTTAACATAAATTTGTGCTCCTGAAACAAATGGATATGATCATATGTACACATCTACACACACAACCATAGTGAGCATCTATTCAATTTATTCATTATCATTCCCTTTTGATTTATCCTGTCATTTTGAGTCATCTGTTTACTTTACCTAGGCTATTACAATTTCTTTAGAGACATTACCACCTATTTGTAAATAATAGTGTAGTCTCCATAAATAGAAATTTCAAACATCCTGCATTTAGAGTAGTCACCAGTTAAGAATAAGACATATTTTCATATACTACTGATTTTTATCAGAACACAGTATCCTATTTAAACTCTTAACCGATTCATCCTTCAAAATCCGGGAATAAACAGCTCTTGTTTACTATGGATATTAACTACCATTTGATCTATGGCATTCATTCCTCTAACAATTAAATTCATGAGTAAGGTAAGAACATCATATCTGACAAAAGTCTTGTTAAGGCTTTTTTAATGCAGTAGAGAACCACAGGACTAGTCTTGAAGATTTCAAAGGAAAGGCAAAATATAATTTTAAGTTTATCATTAATGTATATTTCTCTACAGAGGAATTAGAGACTATATGTGCTTATCTGTGAAGATAGATGTTGGTATGTCTCCAAAGGCTTATATACACGTACATGCTGGTGTGAATCGTCATTCCCACAAAGTCTCCAAATGGCAATTTGCTGATAGCTCTGGAAAAGCCCAAGACCTTTCTCTTTAGTAGGAACACTAATTGTTTTAGTTTTATTCAAAGAAATTTAACAAATGCTGTTCATTTCTTGGTTGCCTTATAATTTTATGAAATTCACCAAAACAAAATTAAAAAAAAGACAAATGTGAAGGAGCTAGATTGTGCAAGAGGTTTAGATAAACAAAAGATTCTGGAGCAAGTTAACACAGTAAGTAGAACAGGAAGTGCAACTTCAAAGTTATATCATACACACCACAAACAGAGCTAATCTCTCAACATCTAGAGATACTCTCGTGGACATTTTGACCTTAATTATAACCAGGAACAGGTAGACACTGGTATTTAAGAGTTAGCATTGTGTACTATAATTTCGATTAGGTGACTCATGATTTTCAAATATTTTCAGGTGCTGACGTGAGTCACCAAAGTCTTGCGTCCCTCACTCCTACCCTGGCTAGTGGTCAGCAGCATGAGCTATGAACTCCATTTCCTCATATGTAGAATGGGGGATTGAAAAATATAACTTATGGTTTCTTTCCATTTCTAAAATGATGCTTTCATTCTAGAAATGTAAGATCAAAGTTGAAAAAGTAAATTTAAATAGCACATTTTAATAGACACTCCCAAAGAGAACAAAGGAATGGAGACAGCAAGGGAATCTGGTTAACTTTGTGCAAAACAACATAATGCTGATGAAAAAAAGAAGGTAAACAAAAATTTTCTGACATTTACTTCTGCTAGGAGTGTAGATTGGTACATTCCTGGAAAACAATTTGGTAATATTTATAAAGAGCCACAAAAATGCCCACTAATTTCTAACTCGGTAACTTTACTACTAAGAATTTATTATAAGGAAGAATAGAGATAAAAGTTGATGGGCAAAGAAAGATCCATCTCAGCATTATTTATAAGAGGGAAAACCAGGAAAGCAAAACTATGCCTCTTACAAGAAGATAATGGTTATAGCATGGTGAACTCAGGGAGAGAAATGTGATTCTTTGTTGTCATTACATATAATAGTGGTGTCTTGACACATTAATGTCAGGAAGTGCCATATATGTATTACTTCACTTAACAGATATTTGAATGTCTACTATGTGCAGACATGATTCTAGGCACCGGGGAAAAAGTAGTAAATACAGAGGAAGATTTATCTTCCAGCCCCCTGGGAGCTAGTGAGGTAAGACTATAAACAAAAAAAGAAACAGGTAAATATGTAGCATATCAGATGATGGAAAGTGCTATGGAGAAAAACAAGGCAGTGGGAGTATGGAAGAGGAGGAGACGTGGTTTTATAGCCACAGTGAGTGCAAGGCTCATTGATCAGAGACTTTGGAGCAGAGATTTGAGTCAGTGAGCTGGTGGACATGTAAATATCCAGGAAGGGTATTCTAGGTCAGGGAAACAATTTTTTTTTTTTTTTAAGACAGAGTTTCGCTCTTATTGCCCAGGCTGGAGTGCAGTGGCACAATCTCGCCTCACCACAACCTCCACCTCCTGGGTTCAAGCAATTCTCCTGCCTCAGCCTCCCAAGTAGCCGGGACTACAGGCTCATGCCACTGTGCCCAGCTAATTTTTGTATTTTTAGTAGAGACAGGGTTTCACCATGTTGGCCAGGAGGGTCTCGATCTCTTGGCCTCGTGATCCACCCGCCTCGGCCTCCCAAAGTGCTAGGATTATAAGCGTGAGCCACCGTGCCTGGCCAAGGAAAAAATTTTAAAGGCCCTGAAGCAGAAGTACATTTGGTGTATTTATGAAATACCCTAAAATCAGCAATGGGAAGAGTGGCAAGAGATGAGGTTGGAAAGATGGGGTGAATGCAGGCCATGTGAGCCTTGGGGGGGTCACTGTAAGAACTTTGAGCTTAATTAAGCAAGCAATTAAGTCATCAACATTTATTGAGCCCTCATTGTGTAACCTAATTTTGGACAACCAATAAATTGCTTATGTATTCCCTGCTAAAACACACTCTCAGAATGTTTGTTATCTCTTGGCTGGAAAGATTTTTTAAATGTCCAATTAAGCAGATGAAAGAGAAAAAAGCTAATGGAATGAAACAATGAACTGTAAGGGCAAACATGATTACCTTGAACCAACCAATTTATTTTGCATTCTTCTTAATAAGGATAAAGGTGAAGAGAAAGGTAAAAAGGCCTGGTATCCCTGCCTTCCATCTCTGAATTATCATGTTTCCAAGTCTCTATGGAAGGTTCCGAGGGCCATCTAATAGAATCAAGAGAGATTTTCCTCAAACCCCATCCCGCTCCACCTTTTGGCCAACAGTGTTTCAAATCCAAGAACAGTCTAATCCATAAAAACAGGGCCTTGGAAAACCCTTTCTGGAGTAGCTACCTTACAGAGATATGATTCCAGGAATTGGCTTAGAAGTGGAAACCCTGAGGTTCATGACCAAGAGGGTCACTTTGGTGCTCACTGAGGTTCTGGGTCCTGCTCTCCTCGTAGACCCCACCCTCACCCCAAGCTGTAGTTCTGTTTCTCCCTCAGTCATGCCTCACTGCAGATGCGGGTGACTTTGCTGATAAAGATGGGTAAGAGGGAAGGTGTGTGCCAGCATGAGCTCATTTGCATCTGAGCAACACAGTGTACATGCCTACTTGGCGAGGTCCAAATTGTGATGAAAAAGACCAGGCTTTACTATTTGAACCATGGATTCAATATCCCTGTTAGCACTCAAATAGTGAGATAAGATTTCCAAACTCTCTATTTCACCTTCTTATGAGGCCTACCAACTCCATAGCACCATTTTGGGATTTGAATATGTAAGACAATGTATGGTTTTTTTCTTAAGCTGCCCAAACCCAGATCCCATGAATATTGTCCTCCAATAACTAAGACAATGTTTTCGGTGAGAACTCTGATGAGAAATTTCTCATAAGGGCATGGAGTGAAGCAACGTGAGAAGGATGGCTCTGCCCCGTTGTCACACTCTCATTTTTTCCTGATCCTCGTGTCTCCTGCTTGTGCCCAGACCAGTAGCAAGATTGTGAGATTTACTCATTCTCTTGCTGAGGGAGATCACCTTTCATCGCAGCATTCTGCTCCACTGGCCAACATATTTATATGCACCTTACGTAGGAATACCCTGTGAGATTTACTGCCAGCCAATACCTTAAAAAAAATCAGAATCTGGTGTCAGGATCAATATCCAGAGCTATTGGGAGCCGCTGAGCCCTTCTTGGCAACCATTGCTTTTGCACAAGTTGCCTCAGAGAGGCAGCAAGTATTGGAATTCAGATACAACCATGTAAGGGTACAGGGAAGGGGAAAGCAGGCAAATGCATGGCCATTCCTGAAATCATGGGCATGCTGGAAGCTTAGACTTATCTCATCCCATATGGGTAATAGCTGATTGCAGCCCACTGAGACTCAGCAGTAATTAACTAATTAAGTAAGTGTGTCCATTAAAACCTACTATCTGCTTCAAATGGTACTTGTGAAGATATTTAGAAGTAAATCTATTCTCCGGGGTAGAATACTTTGTGTGCTGGAAAAATTCCCAAGAACCACTCAAACTTTTCATGAATTCCTTGACACATTAATTTTCAAATCCTTGATTCTTGTCTATGGAAATTTGGCCATCTATGTCCTGACATTAATCTTTTCTTTCCCTGATTCTAGAAAACTTTCTTGGCATGAGGTCCCTACAGTAATTTTTTCTATGTCACTCATATTACATTTTATCTTGAGTGGTGTAGTAATATCAACTCCTAACTTCAACTCTACATATTCTTTCAGTAGGCCTTTGTGTGTGTGTGTGTGTGTGTGCGCGCGTGTGTGTGCACGTGTGCACACTCATGCATGTACATGTCTGTCCTGCTTTCCTAAATATACAATATATTTCCTTCGGTGATATGGCCCTTTGCTTCTTTATTCTTCTCATTGCTCTCCTTCCTCTCTCCCTCCCCCATCATCCTTCTCTCCTCTCTTGCCATTCATTTGTTCACAAATATTTAATGCTCTACCAACAGGGATACTTCTGGGACCTGGGGGTATAGGGGTAAGCATGAGATTTAAAGAACAAATTCAATGATGATAAAATAACTCTGGATACAAATGTGGTGTCATTGATTTTCACTGCATTCTATTTTTATAGCAATACACTTACATTATTCTGTGATTTTAAAAACTTTCTGTTACTAGCAAAGTCCTTTTCTTTACTGACAATTATTCCCAGGCTTTAGTGATAAAGTCAGGTTCTAACTTTTATATATTTAAAAGATAAATGAGCATCACAGCTACAACGAAATTGATAAATGTCCCCAAACACAGATAGGCAAATAGGAGTGGAGAGTAGTGAGGGGATATAGTTCTTTTGGTACTAACAGTGGGTGGTTTTTAAGACAACAGCATCATTTGTCTTACTGGGGCAGCCTAGATCCAGGCTAAAATCCCACGTGTAGAAGAAATAGAGAGACAAAGGATAACAAAAATAATTTTTATTATGATTTTCATTGAAAAAAATACAGAAAATCAATAAAAATGAGTAGAGGCAAATAATATTAAAACAATTCAAGCAAAAATAAACATACAGAAACAGTAAAAGTGAATATAGGTCCATAGTCAACATTAAACAGTTCAATACAAAAATTAAACTATTGACCCAACCTAGGCATTTAGGCCGAATATGGAAAGGAGGTACAACTAGACATTCTTGAAGGAGTCTTTTCTTTCTCAAAGGTGCAGCTTAGATCCAAGGTGGTGTTTTAGGTTAACATCTGAAGGAATGAGAGGGCAGAGGAGGGAAAGAAAGGGAACGGGGAGAAAACAGAAATGGGAAGGAAGAAAAACTAATATTCCATGAGCTTTTAAAAAATAGGATGTCAAATACTTTGTTAGGCACTGTATGCATTACTTCATTTAATCCTACGAGGTAGGTATTATTTCTCTTCATTTTAAAGGCAAGGAAAGAGGCTCATAGAGTTTATATCATTTGCCCCAGATCACATAGTTGCCGTGGCAGAGAGAATGCAACTCCACCCCAAAGCCCTCCTGCTTTCCTCCAACATCAGGTGTTCCGCAATGCACCACACTCTTAAATGGAAAACAACTCTGGGCAGATTTATGGCTCTCAGGAGGTGTTGATCTAGCCCATCCAATATATACCTTTTTTTCTGGAGCTTGGGAGTAGAGAAATCTGTACCACATTTCCAAGAGGACAAGTCTGATTTGTCTATTTCTTCTTTGTTTCAGAGGAAAGACCTCAACAGGTGGCAAAAGAAGGCGTAGAAGGATTAAATGCTGCCTATCAGACTGGTGGGCTATTAATAATTCCCCTAGAGCACGTTCATTAATAGAAAAAGGAGAAAAATGTATGATAAACAAAAATGTGCAAACCCAAATGTGCATGTTAATCAATGATTACGAATATGAATCCTCCTAAATTCCTTAGCTGTCAAAATCGAAGGAAAAAGGACTCAAAGGAACACCAAGCATGTAGCAGAGCTATACACTAAATCATGTCTCCATCACATTCACAGCTCCACAGGCTAACGTTCTCTATACTGATGGCCCCTTCTTAGTTGATGATTTTTCACAATGTATTTCATGGCTTCCATCCCTACATGAGACTTTATTACTATCACATAGGAATAAAAAGCCATAAAGCACTAGAGTGAATTTATCTTGGTCGGATGCAAAACTTATTTTCTTCACATGACTTCACAACCATTTCAAAGCTAACCAATCATTTCATGCTACATTAAGAAACATTTTAAACTACACACAAGTGACAAGAAGCACACTTAAATTGTGACATCACAAATTAACAAGATTTTATCCTTCCACGACATTCTTAGCTACAAGGACCAGGAAACAACACCAAGAGACACTCAGAGACATTCAACCATTGAATTCACCAAAAACAAAGGACACTGGGGAGAATTCCTGGAGAAAAGCTCATCACTTCGACATTGAACTTGGAAACACATATGGAAGGACAGAAGACAGACAAATCACTGATGCAAACTGAAACCAGAGGAATTATTTCAAGCCTCTTGCTTCAATTTCTTTCCCAGATAGCTTTCTTACATACCCATGCTGGCTTTTATACTTTTCTTTTGGGGGCAGGTGGGGAGTGGGGATCTTAGTACCTGTTTGACTATGTAAGCGTTAGCTTTCTCTACACCTAAATAACAAAAAGGAAATTAAAAAGTATAGCGTACTAAGGGACCACACAAGTGCTAACTGCTCACCTACAGCCTTTTATAGAGATAGATCCCCCAACCCATCTGCAAAAGCGAGAATGATGCCAGAAACAATAATATGCACTGAAATCTCTCAGTGATCTAAATAACTCAGGTCCAAAGACCAAGAACATTCTTCATGCTTCATTAAAGTGACATTGCTCTTGGTATTATTAAAACACTTATAAGTGACCATGCTGAAACTCATTTCTCTGGTACCACTGAAAACTCACTGCCATAAATCCCAATGGTTTTTTTCTGGCCTTTCAAAAATAAACTTGAGGTGCTTATCTACCAACTCCTGAAACAGCATTCCAGACTATTAAGCACTGCCCTCTGCTTTTTTAAAGATGCATTATTCAAATTCAAATAAAAGAAACAAGAACTTGAGTTCCTCCATAGGAGTAAAGGCTAGGCAAGCTATTTCCGTCTAGAGGTTACTACCATGACATCTTGGATTATGCGAATCACAGGGAAGAGACTGGAGATAGTTAAATGAAAGGAAGTGCATACATAAATTCAATTATCATGCAGAAAACATGCAAATGATTTAAGCACTGCATCTGAAACTCTAGTTTATATTCATTAATCTCAGGTTGCACTTTTGAAGGAGAAAGACATGCTAATTGGGTCCAGATTAATGCACTCCCAAACCTCTCCAATTTGTTTTTAGATGAGGGTTAAATGATATGTTTTAAAATAAACACAGCTGCTCATCTGCCTCCACCTTCTACCTCCTAGACTCCACCTCTCCCTCCTCCCCCAGCTGGCTCAGCTATCCCCACCCTGAGCCCCTCCAACCCCCACTGCTCCTCTACCACATCTCTCCTTCCATTAGGGAAGGGGTTCAAGAGCCCTAACATTTTCCTTTTAAAAATACACTAGAAGGATGATACTGTTTCTTAACCAGCTCAACGCTTTCCCTTTCTTCACCAGCCACCGAACTCCAGAAAGACAGTCAATCACATATCAAATCCTGCTGATGCTTAAATGGTGGCATCAAGAATGTGGACACATGGAAAGGCAGCTTTGCATTTTCTCAGGCAGTGCATTCTTTCTACAAATTTGGACCTGCATCCTTTGGATCCATACTGATGGGCAGTTTTAAAGTGTGAAGACACATGCTTGCTGAAAGCCAACATTGCTGAAGGTTGGCATGGCAATCCTGTGACTCAGTTATGTGGGAAACTAGCGACTCAGGAGAGAACTTGGGGGTTTTTGTTGCTGTTTTTCCTCTGTGGCTCACTCAGCCAGCAAAAACTGGCACTGAGCAGAGGGCACTCAAAATGCCTTTCAAAAGGATCCCTTGCTTCCTTTCTTCCTCCTCCCTGGCAAAATTATCTTTTAAAAAAGAAGAATGTGATTACTGATTAATTGATAAATTGATTTAATGTATTAAAACATTAGTTTGGGAGACAAAGAAATAACATGTTTCAGGGAGAATCTTATTTTGTGAGAAGTGGAGCTTTTGAAATAGTAAAATATTCTTTTCCTGGACCTCATCTTTAGAAAAATAAACCAAAGGAAGAGGAATTGTGGGCTACAGGAACGGAGCTGGGAGGGAAGAAATCCTCTCTGAAAAAGCAGCCACCAAGGAGTTAAACCAGGCACACAAAAAAAGAGGCCTTCAAACTAATTTCACACTGAAAGTGATGTTTAATTTGAATCATGCTCCTCCCAAAGGGAAAAGGTTAGTCTTGTCACTTGACTCATATCTCCTCCCCTTCCTCCTTTCATGTGAATTGAAAATTCAGATTCACCATTAATCATGATGTGACATGTTCTTTTTTTCCCGTTCCAAAAATCAAATGAAAGCCTGGGACCACATCTGAGAACCCAATGGTTGGCTAATTCTCCCAACCTGCGTTCACAACAGAGAGAAGACAAGAACAAGGGCACATACAGACACAGAGACATAAATTACTGGATGTGCACTCACAGCAATACACACAAATACATACAGCTAGTAGCAGGCATTGACTTAGAGGAGAGCCTTTCCACCTAAATTGATTTTTGCATATTTGCAAACATAAAATTAGTCATAGTAAATAACAACATGGGCAGGACTGATATTAAATCTGTCAACATCCTGACAAATGCTCTGAGCACTCTTTAGTTAGGAAATACATGTATGATCGTCATTGCTCCTAAAAGAGAAAATGATTATACGCTAACCAAACCCTAAGTACAAGCTAAAGATATTCACCTCATGAAGCCATTCCTCAACTAGCCCCTTGGCACTTGCTGGAATTATTCACAGCACGAGCTCTACTTTCTCATTTTCTGCTGACTCCGTGTGGGTAATTTCTTTCTCATGATTAAAAGTGAGCTTGGCAGATCCTTCAAAGCGTAGCTTTAGGTGTGGTGGGGCTGCAAGTGCATTCTTTGTCTAAGGCAGGTCTCTAGTAATTCATTACTGGACCATTGGATGAGCAGGTCAAGGGAATATTCCTGCACCTAAAATGATTTTATAAAAGGAAAACTTTATAGATATCTTTATATAAACATATTTGTATATTGAAACATGCAGCTGACAGATGAAATGAACTATTTACCTTGGAAAGAATAGGTAGGCTTTTCTCTTCCAAGTAATCACTCCAGCCTTTCTGAATGTCATCCCAAAGCGATTCTGCTCCTTCGACTTATCCAGCATCTGAGGTTGTGAGATAACCCTGGTAGCACTGGCCTCCTTCCCGGCCCCTTCATTATTAGCCTCCTGGTGGGTGAGATAGAATACAGTGAATGTAATAACCCTACTTCACACAACAGGCTTGCTCTCTCTTTTAAATTGAAAATCCCCTTATTACAAAACAAGGGGTGTTCTTTTTCTTCTACCTTTAAGTAGGACTGCCACATTCATTGCTTTTTACAAAAACGCAGCTGCTTTTTAAGCTACAGATAAATAGAATCTGCTAGGCGGTAATTCGACTCGGTCTGAATGCATTATTTTCTAAGACACTTTAGCGAGGGGCTTTTTATTATAAACTGGAATGAACAAGGAAAGTCCTTTTCTCTTCTAATTATGAATGTGTTTTGTTCCCTACTATTAACCTACAATGTCAGATTGATCTTCTTCTTCTTCTTCTTCTTTTTCTGCAGTCAGTTCAATAAATCAACTTTTTTTTTTCTGGAAAATTAGAGGGATAATGATTAAGTCTTCATGAGCTTCAATGACAAAAGTAAAAATAGCACATGGGAAAAGCAAATGCTGAAGCCATAAATAAAGACAATGAAACCCTCTGATGTCCAAGGTAACAAATCCTGTTTTGACACCAAAAGTTAAGATAAAGGGGATTTACTTAATTTTAATGAATTTAACTTTAATAAAGTTAAGGCTTTCCAGGCATCTTACTATATTTGTTGACCCAGAAAGGATGAAGGTATTTTTAAAATAACATTTCTGTATGGAGTGCCCAAACCAGTTGTATTTGTTGTTTGCTTGTTCATTATGGATAATAGTTGGCAATGTAATCAGTCATCCCGACACTTTTAGAAGCAATGAAATGAAGAATTAAAACGGAAGAGGAAGCACTGTGATAAAGCGTCTTCAATTTGAGCTTCTGCAGACATTTTTTTAACTTCAAAGATAAACACTGAGAAAATGGTGAGTTCCTAATAATATCAAAAGGCAGTCTGGAAACTGGAGGTTGGTTTAATTTTGATCCCTGTGTTGATATTCCTGACTATAATATTAAAATAGACCATGGCGGTTATGATCTAGGTCTATAAGGATATATTGCCTTGCCAAGGGGAGGAGAGTGGGGGGAATCCCACAGGATATCAGTGGGGTTCCAATTAAGGAAAAGTAAATACTGCTGCAGCCTGGACAGTAAGTGGAGATTACCAGTATTTCACAGAAGCACAGACAGGTGCCCACTAGTAAATTTACAGATTTAAAGCCAATGCTGTCATTTCCCTTCCTTCAGCAATAATGGAAAGCAAAGTGTTGAAGATGAACTCTGTGTGGCAGATAGTTTCAGAACAATTGCCTGTTTGTTCATACAATTTTGAGTTTATTTCCAATAATGGTGAGAGTGGAAATCAAAGGGGCCTTGTGCAAAACACAAAGTCATTCATGAACCCTAAACTGAGATCACATGCACATTTGAAAGACCCCAGACCCAAGGTGTATCAGAGAGGGAGAGAGAGAAGGAGAGAAGCCTTGAAATAATATTTGCATCTGAAACCATGCGCCTTCCTTGTGTATGTGTGAATTTTTTTTAAAGGGGATATTTAACACAAGTGAGATGCAGACCACATTTTCAGAACACTCACTCTAGAAAGAGTATATTTGCAGTGAGTGTTGGTGACAGAGCTTTTGAGATTCTACCACTCTGCTTAGATTTGAATCCATTTTCGATCCTTCTGTTACACGTGGGAACAAATGAGGCCTCATCAGGTTTCTGGCCTCGGTATCAGGAATCTAAGTGATGCTATGGCAACACAAAAAGCCCAGTTTACCCAGAATAAATAACCAAGCACCAAGCCCCTTCCCTGAGACACAAATTGAAGTATATTAGGCATCACTGTAAGAGTGAAATTGAATCCCAGGGCATCGATATCTCCATTGAGCTAATGTCACTAAAACGAGCCTGCTCTAGCAATCAGGAATTTATCTTTGTAATATTGATGTGTGAGGAAAATAGAAAAAATAATCTCAGTTGTATGTTTGAAAAAAATTTTATTTCCTAGATATCCTGATACAGTAACACATTCTTTTTATAGAAACAGGTTTTACTAAGTTACTCACAAAAATATCTTTGAACATCTACTATCCTCAATTCATTCTTTCTTCCTTTTAACCCTGAACAATCATTGACAAAGATAAAAGATAGAAAGCAGACTTGAATGTGAGCTTATGAGGGATGGCATATAGTCACCATACTCTGCCACCTGTGATAGTCTTTTAAGTTAATTAAAAAAAAAAAAAAGGATGTGATGATAAATAAACCACCAGCCAGAACTCTCAGCCCTTATCAAACTTTCAAAATAACTAAATAAGTAGCCCTACTAAGAGCAGCTCCATGATGAAGGAGAAAAAAGCGGCTGTTCCTTGTTGACCAAGACCCAATGGGACAGTGCTTTAACAACATGGTCACATTTCACTCTCTGTTTGAGAAAAGAGAACTAGAGAGGAGGAGAAGCTAAGTAAGAAGAAAGAGGAGGAGGTGATGAAGGAAAAGGATAAAAAGGAGAAGAAAAGGGTAGAGGAGGGAAAAAGAAAACAATTATCACAATGAATAGATTGTTTCATTCCTTTCCACGTAAAAATAATTCTCTTCACACAATCTCCCTCTTTAAGCCTCACTTTTTCTCCCTGTAAGTTGAAGATCGTTGTGTCTGTCTTATTGGGCTCCTGTAAAGACTAAGTGAGGCTGTGTGATTTATCCGTGATACACCCGGCAAATAGTAGTTATCCAATAAGAATCAGACATTATTATTATTGGCACTGGTCATTAGGTGACCTATTCCCCTCGTGCCTCTCTCAGACATTATTATTATTGGCACTGGTCATTAGGTGACCTATTCCCCTCGTGCCTCTCTACCTGATTCATTCCATAGCCATCTTCCAAACTCTAAGCATACCCAGCAAAGCAAAACAACCTCAGTACAAAGTGACCTCCAGAATGACTTGACTTTGTTCTTCTACCAGATTCAAATCACTTTACGCTTGCAATGGAAAGTCTAAACTTGGACTTTGTTCTACTTCCAGGTTCTGAAGCAAAGATGATATATCTCAGAAATGAGAAAGAGGAGACACTAAACGCGTAATGATTAGACTCAATCAGCTAAGCCACTCTGTGTTCTGAAAGGTTTTCATAGCTATAGCCAAATTTCCATTTTATTAACAGGTGGCATCCGCATGGAGAAACTAGACTCTGTTTTCAGACTTGTTGCCTCCCAATCCTGAATTTAATATACACACTGACACATGGCTGCACACATATGTGCAGACATACACACATCTGAATTAACAACCTCTCAGGTGTACTGTATCTCCACTCAAGAAACAGACAGCTTTAGTTATTGCACCTGAAAGTCTTCACTCTTCCCTGACTATTGATAAAAACATTAAGCTGCATGGCAAATATCACGTAAATCTGATTTGCAAAACTGCCACAATACTCCATCTTTCCTAAACAAAATGACATCTAACCACACCCAAGTCATAAAAGAATATCTAGGACTGTGACTCTATTATCAAGATAGATAAAATTTCAAATGATGAAACAGCAGCTTATTCTTAAACATAACTTGGTATATTCCATTTTAACTTTGACCAAAAACTTTAAGCACATTGTTTTCAGTGAAAAAGACAAGCCATATTATGAAGATGAACTTTGGTATGAATATACAGTTTCTTCAGGAAAAAAAATACAGTGTCGTAAATATTAAAACGTCTGCCCTTCACTTCCTTTTCCCAAAGTCTATTTTCTAAATAGGGTTGTTTGAAATAATCTCATTTTTATAAAGTAAAATATCTTATGACAATCAAACTTGAGAATTGGTGTACAAGAAAATGCAAACTCTTAAAAGGCTAACTTCAAAAAGATTTATTCCTTCTGGTGGCTCTTTGCCCACGAACATGACTTCCAAGCCAGAAAGAGGCTCCAAGCTCCACTGACCACAGGAAATTCCAGCCAAGATTCTAATCTCCTCTGCAGAAGGCAGTACAGAGGCAATGGATGAGAACAACACAGCAGAGAATGCTATTGAATTTTGTGTGTCCTACAAATGAGGAAACACTGATATCTCCCCAGAATCATAGTCAATATGGAGATGCTCTAAACATAAAAAGTAAGACAAGCTTTTTAATTTCTTGTCAAGGCTTCCTGACATCCAACGCTTTCATGAGGTCAAGAAATGTGTCCCCAGCTTCTGTTTTCTGTTCTCCTTCAGGGAACACGGTGGAGAGGCCGCCCAGCTGCTTTTTAGCATGTCACACTTGGCTGACTCCCTTCCTTTCTAGGGGAGTATGTCTGGTGCATTTGGACTCACAGAAGAAAAAGCAAAATTAATTTAACATAAAAGAAATTCACCTATTTTTGCCTCTTTAATATTCGAGAGAACGCTCACGGTTTGGTTAAGTTTAAAAAGTTTTACAGAACAAATATTACAGAGGCATAAATCATATAGGTAAAAACCGAGATGTAAGATGGGATGAAATCTAAAAGCTAATTAAATTCAACAAGGGCTTCTCAAAAGACAACATGCCCACTAATCTTCTCGTCCTAATATTTTGCTTTTCAAGGGGGCCATAAGTGGAAAGTCGTCATGGTTGTAGATTCCACAGTGTGATCCTTTAGCAAGAACCTGAGAAGGGGGAAAAAAGATTAGATGCACGGATTTCTGTGCTGAATGGATGCTGGGGCCAAGATGCAAAGCATAGATAAGTTAGAGCTTCAGAGGACCTAAATTTGAAGCCAGCCAGTAAAATGGATTGAACCTTATTATCTCTAGTCACTGAGAAATTCCCAAGACAGTTGGATGCAATTTGAAAAGGTCAGAAAAATATTTCCTACACAGCATTACTGCTTCATGGTTTAACAGTGTACATTTGTGAGATGCCAACTCTAATCATTTTTATTGACTTTGCTTTCCAGAGACAGACAGACGGTCTGGGAGGCAAGACCAATAGATAAGAGAAGGCAATCTTATAAATGAAAATCTCTCTTCTTTTGTTCTCTCACTTGTGACTGTGAACAATTCCAGATCTCGCCCATTGGAAGGGAAATTATACCAGCTTCATTGAGGACTGACAGAATGGAAATGAAATCTAGGAAACTGTGGCTATAATTCTAGTGAGATTCCTTTCTTTTAACTGCTATTTTTTAAAATCTCTACTATATGCTAAACATGTGAAATGTAGATGATGTGGGATTTTAATTCAAGTGTGAATATTTAATGAAACACCATAAAATACACCAAAGCATGGATGTTAATTTACTGTCAGCATTTCCTCAGGGGAAAGACTTCATGAAAGAAGGAAATCCAGAGGTAAGGGTAAACCCTAATGAAAGATATCAATATACAGTCAAGACATTTCAATAAAGGCTGTACTGTCATTAGAGTTCTTCCAAATACAAAGAGAAAAGATTTTTCTGTTTACTTGAAATGAGTCTTGGACGCAATAAGAACATTTTAGCACATATGTTTACAGGTCTTTTGTGGGGGACATGAAATTAAGTCAAAGCTGACTTTTTAGTACAGAATGGCATGATCCATTCCAATCCTGCAAAGGTTTGATTAACATCTGACTTCTCCTTCTGTGCAATGCCATATGCTTTAGAGGCAAACACAAACCTATTTACTCTTCTTTTGTTTAGCAGCAAGACCAAAACTTTTCAACGGCCCTAAGACCCAGCTGCATACTTTCATATCATGTTCTGGCCCAACGAAGATGTCCTGGATGCTAACTAGGGCTTTTCAACCAGCAAGATGTATTTTCTTACGGAAAACCTTCATTCTGATCAGTTCCATTTCTCACAATATTTAATGATTTTTAAATTATATCCTGGAATCACTACTACCAGCAACATAAGCAGCCAATAACAAAACATTTCATAATATCAGGCACCCAAAAAAAGGGAGAGCAAAATCATTAGCTAGACACCTAGATCCTTGGCAATGATGGTAGAAATATCTAGCTTTTAATTGACTTCTTATTTCTATCTCACCTGAATAATTGATATTGGAGATACAAGTAATAACATTTTCTGAATCTTTAAAATTTTCACCTTTTGAACTATCTTAAGACCTTTTTTTATTAAAAGAAAAGTGTTTTCTGAAACTTTTGTGATGATACACAGGTCTCCAGTGAATCACATTGAAAACTAGAAATTGTTCGCATGTAAGCCCTGTTTTATTGGCAGAAAAGTATCTAATATATGCATCTTTTGATTTCTACTACTTAAGTTACCCATAGGAAAAAAGTTTGAACCTTCTGCAGAACCATTAATATGATTAATAATGATAATAACAATCCTAGAAGTATTATTACTGTTAAAAGCAATAATGATAATGCAACAGTCACCATTGGCTGGGTGCGGTGGCTCATGCCCATAATCCAAGCACTTTGGGAGTCTGAAGCAGGTGGATCACCTGAGGTCAGGAGTTCAAGACCAGCCTGACCAACACAGTAAAACCCCATCTCTACTAAAAATAAAAAGTTAGCCAGGCCTAGTGGCACATGCCTATAATCCTGCTGAGGCAGGAGAATTGCTTGAACTCAGGAGGCAGAAGTTGCAGTGAGCTGAGATTGTGCCACTAAACTCCAGCTTGGGTGACAGAGTAAGACTCTGTCTCAACAAAAAAGAAAAGAAAAGAAAGAAAAAGAAAAGACAGTCACCATTAGGTAAGCATTTACTATGTGTGAACACTATGCTATGCAAATACATCAACTAATTTTTAGTCCTTGCAGGCAACTTAAGGAAATGTGATTTTTTTTGAATTAAATATTACTCATGCAAGGAACGAGGCTTAGAAAGGCTGAGTCCAATCTCCTCAAGGTCAGAAAACTAGTAGGTATTGATGCTGGGACTCAAACCCAGGCTTATTTGATTCAAGTCTCTATTATTTCAAAGCCGCGAGCTATTCATCATGCTCCAGGGGCATTACAAGACCAGGAGTGTCAACTGTTGAAGATCACACAGCATTTTCTGAAGTTGTGTTAAGCCAAAGTTCACTGCTCATTTAGACTGGGGCATGACAACACATCTGCTGAAAGTCCACAACCTGAGGCCACCTTCTAGAGCTATGAGCTAAGAATTGTTGATAGACATCTTTCCCACCCTCATGGAACTTAGGTCATGAAGAGAGTAACACACTCCTGGCAGTCTCCTTAATCAGGCTGCATAGCTCAACAGCACCCCACAACCCCACAAATTTTGGAGCCTAACTGCACACAAATTACTTTTCTATCTGAATTATTTTTGAGTTATGTTCTGAGATGAGCAAGAAGGGGCCATTTCTTCTCTGCTGGGGCTGCATTAAGCCAAATGTGTTAGTTCAATGAATTCTTTTCTAAACACAACTTTAAAAGGTAAAACGTGCAGCTTTTTGGTTATTACCAGAGGGAAATAAGTAGAATAAAAAGAAAAAAACTGTTGGGTCACAGGGTTTTAGCACATAAACTATTATAGGTCTTTTATTGTAACAAAAGTTACCAAATATAACCATGTTTCAACTGGATAAAATAATATTTTACCAATCATTTATTCTAACAAATTCATAAAATGTGTCCCCAGCTATTTTTCTTATTTACGAAGAGATTATGACCATCAGTGTTGAAATGCTGGCAGGCTGGCCTAGCACATGTTGTCCAGGTACCTGTCTTCACCTGCCTTTGTAGGCTCATTCTTACTCCCTTCTGTCTGGAGGAGAGCCTAGTTTGCTTGTCAGGACTCCTTTCAGAAGGAGAGCTTTCTTCCAACTCTGAGAGCAAACTTCCTACTAACAAAGCTGTCTAGTAGCTCAAGAGGCACTAAAATGAGCCAAGAGGAGAAATACCAGTAAGCTGTGTTGAATTTCTTACAGAAGGAAGTCACTGCTAAGGTCTAAAAGTGAAATCATTTAACAGCAACAACAACAAAATAGAAAGGGATTTAGGTGCAGCTACTGAAAGGTAGGAGAACGAGTAAAGAGGGAGCTGATACACAAAATGAACTTAAACCTGGAGCACAAATTCCTCAGTGTTGCAGACTCCTTGCTTAAGCACAGAGCAGGGCAGAGAACAATACAGAGGAGATGAAATGATGCCCTTTCTTTACACCCCGGAAGAGCTTTGGAACAAAAGGAGTCCAATTCTCAATCAAGGGAGAAATGAAAAATACCCTCCAAGTAACCTAGGAATCCTAGGAATTCGTGTCAAGGAATTCGTTTTTAAGCCTTGATTTATTTAAAAGACGATGCCTGAAGAAATATTTTATGTCAGGTTAATTAGCTAGCTTTACTTTTTTTGAAACAGCAATCTGTTTTCAAAATAAATTATAACTTTATAAAAAAAATCTCTGTAATAAAAGTTCTGGAAGAAAACATCAAGCTAGCTTATTATATGAGATTTCTATTTTATCTGATTCTTCCTCTGTGCACAAACTCAGCTTCAGTCATTAGTATCATTAAAATTAACTTTCTAGAAATTATGCAAAAGAAGGATACCATACAATTAAAATACAGTATTTACAGCAATCGAAGCAGATAACACATCTCAGAGGCTGGGGAGAATGAAAACAGCCTTGCCTTTCTCTTCTTTGGATTAAATGTAATAATTTAGCAATTTCTTACAACCTATTACTAGATTCAGTGTCATAATGTTAAATATTCTGGGCAGCTAGCTGTTCTTCTCAAGAGGATTTTGGTAGCATAAAACTCAAATGTTATCCCAGTCCATTTTCTGGAAATTACAGAACTCTCCAGAGCATAGTCTTTCCTATGTGGGGAGATTGCATGGCTTAAATTTTTCTGAATTTTCAAAATCAAATTTGAAAGTTTTTATGAGATATGATCCTCCCCGGTGGGTGATATGAAGCATAATCTAAGGGACAAACATGAAAATAATAAGCATAAAACATATTAGCATATAGATGCTTTTGAATTATAAACAGCAGAAACCAAAAATCTTATCCCCAAAAGAAAGTTATGCAAAAATATGAAATTAACGTACACTTCTCGCATGGCAGCCCTAGCCTGAAAGCCAAACAGCATGCACTTATTCAGTAAAGAGTGGAATGACCAGAGAGATGGAGGAAAAACTCCCAAATCAATTGTTCTTTGTTTTGTTTTGATCATTATTACCACATCGATATTCTCTATTTATCCTTCACCTCATGCCATTGTTTTCCTCCTTTAAACAAAAAAATAATTAGCAGGAAAATAAGCATTTTTCTTTTGCTTCCTCTATGAGACACTGCCAGGTAGACACATGCAATAGTCTCTCTTTTTTTGTTTTTATTTTTTTCTCCTTTATCTACCTTTCTAAATTTCCCATTGATGGTATACACAAGTCAGGTCTTGGTTATTTAATTACCAAGAGGACTAAGGAGGTTTAGTTGAAAATGAAACGGAACTTGTCTTTTTTTTTTTTTAAACAATGAACCATGAATGCCATTAATAGTTTTTCTATTTAAATTAGTACAACCTCTCAAGATAGTAAGAGAGCATACTGTGGTGTTATAGAAACTATGTTCTTTGGAGTCAGCCTCATTTAAATGTCTGATCTAAGTAACTTTAGAAAAGTTGATTTGCCGGGCGTGTAATCTCAGCACTTTGGGCGGCCCAGGCGGGCGGATCACGAGGTCAAGAGTTTGAGACCATCCTGGCCAACATAGTGGAACTCCGTCTCTACTAAAATACAAAAATTAGCTGGGCGTGGTGGCGCGCACCTATAGTCCCAGCTACTCAGGAGGCTGAGGCAGAAGAATTGCTTGAACCTGGGAGGCGGAGGTTGCAGTGAGCCAAGGTTGCACCACTGCACTCCAGCCTGACCCCTGGCGACAGAGCAAGACTCTGTCTCAAAAAAAAAAAAAAAAGAAAAGTTGATTTGACACAATTAGTTAAGTTTTCTTTTCTACGAAATAGTGATAATGTTGTCCACTTTTCTGGGTTGAGACGATTAGAAGTCATTTATGTAAGCTACCTGAAACAGAGTCAGCGTTCAGTAAATGTGGCTCTAGACACCTTCCTCAATGGCTTTATAAAGACTTCATAAATTTGCAATTCTAGAAAAACCAAATACTTTCCCACTTTCATTTTGCATGTATGTGAATGAATGTACGGCCCCAAAGACAGTTATGAAGGAGGGATGCCAAGAAGTATGATGCTATGTTCTCGATCCGTGGTGCAATGGGATTACGAAATAGTTCCAATCGTACTAGGAATAATAAAGTCAAGAAAATAAGATACTACAGAAATATTTTATCTCATGGAGCCAAGAATGGGGTTTTAAATTTAACTTTGCAACTTCTGACAGGAATCTATGAATATTTTATGTGATTCCAGGAAAGTAAGAGTTTGCTAACTACACCTTAAATTACCTAACACAGGTGAATTCCCTCAGCAAGTTCCTGTTGAATTTTTGAAACACAATATTCCTGTATCTGGACACAATGGACATTATTTCAGTCCTTTTAATATTTATTTGTAATGGCTGACAATACAATATTTAGAACACTGAGAAAGGGTGCTTCACCAATGGTACCGTAGTTTGATATTCTCCATTTGTTTTTAAACTTTTAATTGATACCAATTACTTAACAAACATTGTATGTTTTGGTCTCTTGGCATATAAAATGGGAAAGGAAACATTTATTACAAAATACTAAATTCTATAGGTATTTGAAAATCAAATTTAGTTTATTTCACTTTGTTCTCTTTCTGTGGAGCCCTGGTCTTAAACCTACCATTCACTAATTAACACCTGCTTATATGTGAACAGTTCCATTTCTATCAAAATTGACCCATCTATTCATTAATGCTTATGATTTCTCCTCTGTATTTCAGACACTGCTGACGGTAATGAGATTGAAACAGGGGAAAAACTAAGAAAGAAAAATCTTTATATATATTTTCTTGGACACCCGTGCTGCCTCATTGAGTTTGTGAAAAGCATGTTGCTGAGAAAGTTTTGACTGCTCTGCATGAACAGAGTGATGATCCTATGTTTACTTTTTCCTGTTTAAACTTACCTCATTGGGTGTACACCTTGAGACAGACATCATGTGGAGGGCATTCTTGCTGAATGTCCTGTAATCCTCATCTTTCTTATTCACTCAGGCCAAAGAAAGGCCTAGTTTATTGCCCTTTGGGGCTAATTTTAAAAATAATGTTTAGAAAGACATACCCCAGTAAATAAACCAAAAGCTACTTCTTCTTTGGCCTTCAGGCTTTGAGAATATTTTGATTGCCCACATGTCCTCTGAGAATGGCACTTTTGGCTACAAAAAAAAGATTCTGTTTCATGAATTAAGCAACTGCATATCTATACATAATGTATATTCTGAACTCTCTGCCAGTGATTTGGTACAGCAAAACATACTCTTTTTTTGAAAACCATAAAGGACTTGAAGTTCTACCAATGTTCTCTTAAGGAGATTTTGACTTCTTATGGAACCTCGTTTGAATGCTAATAATAATGCAGACATATATGTTCCATAGTATCTCTCAGAGTTCAAAACCACAAAGGTGCACAGTAAAAAATAGTCAGGCCAGACTTCCTGCAAATTCTAAAATCTTTTTGTTTTGTTGATGTTTTCAAGTCATTCTTCCAAAAGTTTCTGCTGTCAGATCTTAGAGTATGTTAAAGCTTGACAAAATATCTATTGCAAGGGATAAAATGAAAATAAACCTTTTCAAGTCAATCTCCATTAGTTATTTTAAACATTCAATTGCTAGACTTTTATCTATTTTTTATGTGATCAAAATATGTTTTCTGCATCCAAATTGGAAGAAGAAAGTAAAATTGTCTCTGTTTACAGACAACATGATCTTATTTATAACAAACTCTAAAGATTTCACAAAAAAACCTGTTATGCTAATAAACAAGTTCATTAAATCAGCAGGATAGAAAGTTAACATGTAAAAATTAGCAGCACTTCTATAAACTAACAATAAACTATCTGAAAAAGAAATTTTTTTAAATCCCATTTATAATAACTCTAAATAAAATACTCGGGAATAAATTTAACCAAGGAAGTGAAAGACCTACACACTAAAAACTGTAAGACATTGATGAATGAAATTAAAACAGATAGCCCATGTTCATGGATTGGAAGAATTAATATTGTTAAAATATTCATGATCTACAGATTGAAAGCAATCCCTATCAAAATTCCAAGGGCATTTTTTACAGAAATGTAAAAAAAAAATCCCAAAATTTGTATGGAACCACAAAAGATTTAAGTAGTCAAAGCAATCTTAAGCAAAAAGAACAAGGTTGGAAGCATCAAACTACCTGACTTCAAAAGATACTACAAAGCTATAGTAATCAAAGCAGCAAAGTACTAACGTAAAAACAAATGCATAAACCAATGGAATAGAGTGATCAGAAATATACTCACCCATTTATGGTCAATTTAGTTTTGACAGAGGTGCCAAGAATACACAATGAGAAAAGAACAGTCTCTTTAAGAAATGTTAAGAAAACTGAATATCTACATGGAGAAGAATGAAAGTTGGCCCTTATTTCAAACCACATACAAAAATCAACTCAAAATAGATTAAAGATTTAAATGTAAGAACAGAAAATGTAAAAATAATAGATAAAAACATAAGGAAAAAGCTACATGACATTGGTGTTAGTAATAATTTTTTTAAAAATATGACCCCCAAAACACAGGCAACAAGAGCAAAAATAGACAAATGAATACATCAAACTAAAAAGCTTGTGCACAGCAAAGGAAATAATCAACAAAATGAAGAGAAAACCTACAGAATGGCAGAAAATATTTGCAAACTATACATGTGATAAGGGAGCTAATATCCAAAATATATAAAGAACTCAAACAACTCAGTAGCCAGAAAATAAATAATCTGATTTAAAATTGAGCAAAGCACCTAAATAGACATTTCTCAAAAGAAGACAGATGAATGGCCAACAGGTATATGAAAAGAGGCTCAACATCACTAATTATCAGAAAAATGCAAATTAAAATTACAATCAGATATCACCACAACCTGTTATAGTGGCTATTATCAGAAAGATGAAAGATATCAAGGGTTGTCTTGGATATGTAGAAAGGGGAGTCCTCTCACATCATTGGTTAGAATGTATATTAGTATAGCTATTATGGAAAACAGTGAGGATTCCTCAAAATATTAAACATAAAACTACAATATAATCCAGCAATCCCACTACTGGGTATATGTCCAAAGGAAATAAAATTCATATGTCAAAGAGTCAAAGAGATATCTGAATTCCCATGTTCATTGCAGCATTATTCACAATAGCCAAGATGAGGAATCAACCTGTATTCATCAACGGATGAATGGATAAAGAAAATGTGGTACACATACACAGTGTAGATGTTATGTATACATATTATTATTATTTAGAGATTAAAATAGGAAGAGGGGAGGGTGGGGAGGGATAACATAGGGAGAAATGCCAGATATAGTATGCACCTAAAGTAAAATAAATAAATTTTAAAAAAAGAAGAATAAAATCCTGTCCTTTGCAGCAACATAGATTGAACTGGAGGTCATCCTCCAGTTGACTTCCAATTCAATCTTTCTATACCTGGCTATTTCATGTTAAGTGAAATAAGCCAGGCACAGAAAGACAAACACTGCGTATCTCACTTGTATGTGGAATCTAAAAAAGCTTAACTCATAGAAAGATAGAGAAAAATGATGGTTACCAGGAGCTGGAGAGTGTGAGGGGTTAGAGAGATGTTGGGCAAATTATATAAAATTTCAGTTAAATAGAGGGAATTAGTCCAAGAGACCTGTTGTACAACATGGTGGCTATAGTTAATTATATACCTAAAAAATCACTAAAAGAGTAGATTTTAAGCGTTCTCACCACACACCAAAAAGATAAGTATGTGAGGTAATGTCTATGTGAATTAGCTTCATTGAACCCCCCCACAACTTCACATGTATACATACATATTTCAAAACATCATGTTGTACATGATAAATATTACAATCCTAATTTGTCAATTAAGAAACGTTTTTTACCTTCCACCACCATAAAATAGTCACAAAATTTACTTTGGCATCAAAATTTCCTTGGTTTATTTATTATTTTTATTATTATTTTTTGAGATGAAATCTTACTCTGTCACCCAGGCTGGAGTGCAGTGGTGAGATCTTGGTTCACTGCAACCTCCACCTTCCAGGTTCAAGCAATTCTCCTGCCTCAGCCTCCCAAGTAGCTGGGATTAGAGGTGCATGCCATCATGCCTGGCTAATTTTTGTATCTTTAGTAGAGGTGGAGTTTCACCATGTTGACCAGGCTGGTCTCAAACTCCTGACCTCTAGTGATCCACCCTCCTTGCCCTCCCAAAGTTTTGGGATTACAGGCGTGAGCCACTACACCCAGTCTCTTTCCTTAATTTAAAACATAGATGTGAAAGATTAGATCTTCCCATTTAAAAAAAAAGTAGTATTTTTCTAATATTCTCAGTAACAGTGAAAAATTAAAAGTCATAAAAAATTGTAATGCACCTCAGGTATAAGCCCTTCAAGGATAATGACAACCAAATTTAGAATATACCATAAAAAACAACAACAGTTGGTGGTAATAATGATTGAGGCATATCTCCTTCAGCTCTACTTAAGTCATCTTCTTTTTTTTTTTTTCCATGGACCCTATTTTTTTTCTTTTTTTAAGTTATACTTTAAGTTCTGGGGTACATGTGCAGAACACATGCAGGTTTGTTACATAGGTATATATGTGCCACGGTGGTTTGCTGCGCCCATCAACCTGTCAGCTACATTAGGTACTTCTCCTAATGCTATCCCATCCCTGACCCTCCACCCCCAGAAAGGCACCAGTAGATGAACTTTCCTTCCCTATGTCCCAGTTCCTACTTTCGTTTGTGCCAGTGATGACTAAACACTCGAAATGACACCAGCAGATAAATCCTTCCTGTTATCTGGAGTGTTTACGTCACTCGATGAACTGTTGTTTAAATAAGAAACTGGCATATTCCTGTTTCTCATCCCATCCAGTGACACAAGTAATTTGTAAAAAGTGTGCCCTATCCATCTCTTCTTCCATTCTAAAGCTGTTAGACATATTTATGTGGAGTCATAGGTAACCTGCAGTATTAGAAATACTGCTAGAACTTGCTCATCCCTAGGATTTTTTCCTCATACTATCCCATGACCTACAATATTTCTGCCCTTGACATGTTACAGTCCAAGTTAAAATGCAGATATCCCTAGCCCTGTCCCCTGATTATCTGCTTGCATTTCTGCTTTCTAGAAGAGCTTGGGGGTTACTGGAAACCAAAAACTGTGAGCCTCTTTCCAAAGATGCTAACTGAAGTTAAAGAAGAGAATATTCACGTTTCTTAAGGTCAAGCTCAATGACTGATTAGTTAAAAAAAATTGTTATCTGAGAGTGGGACCTGTCTGCAGAGTTTATTCAAAATTATCCACAACATTAATAATCCCACAAATCTCTTATTTATCATTGTGAAGGACATCAAAGAGTCAGACTCAACTTTAAATCCGTCCCTCACTAGCTTCATGATGTTTCCTCTATACTTGATCTCAACCACTGTGGATTGCGGAAAGAAGAAATTATATGTAAAGGTGCATTATAAACTACTCCATAAATGTTGGTACTATTTTACGGAGATATGGATATCATGGTGACAATGATGGTGATGATGATGGTTGCTAGTTAAGCACCAGTTGCCTTCAGAATATAGTATACGAAAGGAAAAATGAGAAAATAGGCTAGAGAGAGTCTGAAGTTCAAGAGTGTAATTTAATGTAAATGTCACTTTGCTGATCTGACCCAGGATGGGAAAAACCATGGTCACATCCAAAAGTTATTGTGAAAAATGATTCTCTTCATTTCTTTTCCAACGTATTGAATATGTTTACAAGTTATAGGTGCCATTTATTGGAATGTGTTACCCTGTACTTAATATTGCTAAGCATTTTAAATGAATTATATTATTCTGTTAGTGGGGTCAGAAATTGATATTCTATCATATTAGGTAATATCAACATTATGTAACATATAAATACAAATTACACAGGAGGTATTAATAGGATTATATAAACCCAAAAAATGCCATGTGACTTTTTAATGGGATTTCATGGAACATTAATTCAGGAAAAAAAGAGATACAAGAAAATTGATTTGAGCATCTGGACTGGAGTAGGTTGTGGGGAAATGAATTGATAAAATAATATTGCTGTGTGGATAGACAATAGGAAAGGTTTCAAGGAAATTTATAGGTAATATACATAATTTACAATTCTAATGAAGATATGGTACCTCTGGCTATGGAACTTGATTCCCCCAGTACACAAATGCGTGCTGAAAATTGTGTCATTCTTCTGAAGACTTAGCCATTACATTGTACATACTGTCCACTCCGATTACCTCTGTGCCTAGAGGTGATTTTCACCAGTTTTTAAAAAATTTACAATTCCACTTTAGCTTCTCCATTTTTCCCGGCACTAACCTAAGACAAAGCCTACACTATCATGTGAGTTCTCTGCTGAGGTTTACAAACTAATTTTTACAATCAGGCTAATCAAACCCAATTGGGAAGGCACAATTGTTATTAAAAGTTATATTATATGTCTTAACTTCAAATCTAAATCTGATTATTCTATCACAATTTGTATCAGTAAGAATGAACTTGAGTAACCATGAGTAAGCCAAGATAAAATCCCCAATACCAATTTTTCCATTTAGCTTGACAATATGCTTTGGTCTTGCTAATGCAATATTTTAACTAGCATTAAAATCTGGAGTGTTGCCGGGCACGGTGGCTCAAGCCTGTAATCCCAGCACTTTGGGAGGCCGAGGCGGGTGGATCACAAGGTCAAGAGATCGAGACCATCCTGGTCAACATGGTGAAACCCCGACTCTACTAAAACTACAAAAAAAATTAGCTGGGCATGGTGGCGCGTGCCTGTA
>NW_016107333.1:15119057-15221368 GCF_001604975.1 Cebus imitator | reverse complement strand
AGGAGGTTGAGGCAGGAGAATTGCCTGAACCCAGGAGGTGGAGGTTGCAGTGGGCCGAGATCGCGCCATTGCACTCCAGCCTGGGTAACAAGAGTGAAACTCCATCAAAAAAAAAAAAAAAAAAAAAAAACCTGGAGTGTTTATTTACAGCATCTAGTCTCCTCTTCTTCTTTCTTTCTGATAGAAGGGCAAGTAAGTAGGCAAATCACTGAAGAGATATCATACAAAATAACAAAAGTGAATGCCTCTACAGATTCCTATTTCTTAGAGTAAAATGGGAATAATTACCTTTGTACCAGTGGGCTAAACAGAATTGCATATTTAAGAATAGCACAGACCTAAGAGATCATGGTTATAGGATGCTTTGTTCTGCTAACTGAAATGATGACTACATTCCTGAGATGACTTATTTTTAAACCCCAGAAGCCACATTTTAGCAACATGAGATGTAGAAGTTCATATTGATGAGTTTGAATCCTGGCTCTATCAGGTAGGATTTGTGCTTCCATTTTCCCATTCATAAAAAAGGAAAAATAGCAGCCTCCACCTCCAAGGGTTGTCAGAATTAGATGTAAAGTACTGAGAACAGTGTCTGGCATATAGTAAACATCATATAAATGTTAGGCAACAGCAGGAGCATTATTCATAGTCACATGCACATCACTTAAGAGACAAAAGAAAACCTCCATGTTATGCCTGCTTCAGCAAAAAGGGAAGGGAATTAAATATGATTTTATTATCTCAGTGATTGTGAATTTACTCATTATCACACATAAAGTGCTCATTATGTGTCAAACACTAAAGTATTTAAGAGGGTAGAAAAATTTCCAGTCTTTACAGCATTTACTTTCTAGAGGGATGACGGATAACGAACAACTTTATGGTATGAAGTCTTACAGTGGTGAGAGCTACGGAAAAAACTAAAAGAAGGCAGAAAAATGCAGAATGACCTTTACTCGGTGCCCACATTCAACCCTTTTTGACAAAATGGCTTGGTGCTGGCCCCACTTTTCCCCTGGAAGGAATGCTTGTGCTGACACTCTAAGTAACTGCTTCACTGAAATCCCAACCATTTGGATGCAACAAAAATAATCCAGCATATGAGCACATCCAGATAGACATATGTACACTGGTTTTTTAAAATGTAATGTGTATGTAATTTCCCGAATGGCTGGTTGTCACATCCATCTGGTCTTATTTCCATAGCACTTGAATGCACCACGAGGATATAAACCCTAAAAGCTAGAAAACAGAATTTAAATACCCAAACACATACGAGGTGTGTTTTCAAAAGCAGCAGACCTCAAATGAACACTGTGGTAACTTCATTAACTTCTCAGCCACAGTTGAGAGTAGCTGAGACTAAGCATAAAGCCCACAGAACATAAAAGACATTCCATTGCAGACCTCATTAAGTGGACTTAAGAGAAGCTTGACAAGCTAATGACAAAAATCTAATTTGGACTTTCGGGATGTAAGAATCCTGAACAAGTCTAAATACACCAAAATTCTGCCATGTGTGGCATCTGAGAAGGCAACAACCTGATGTCAATCAGGGCCATGTAGTTCATGAATCAAAGCCTCAGGGATGGATGTGGTCTTATTCAGCAACACTGAATAAAAAATCATATTCTATGTGTTTTGGGGTTTGGGCTTTGGTTCTGTTTAAATTGCACAGATGTTGTAGGTTCCTAAATTCACAGTGCTCACCAGGAAAATGTTCATCAGGCTGCAAATATTGAACGAAGACATGGCTAGATCTAGACACCACATGGTACAGAAATCATTTTTGGTTTTATGTTCTCTTTTTCCAGGAGCCCCTTCCTATTTCTAAATTCATCAGCACCTGTAGAGTCCAGGCCAAGTGAGGTTGCAATTATTTCCATGTCATATTAAAATTACCTAGTTGCTTTAGGTGTGTTTATTTCACTCACCAACTACTTGTATATCCCTTGAGTGGAGAAGCATAATAATAATAGTAGTAGTGCTTGTGTATGCCATACACAGTATCTTACAAACAATAATTCTCATATCAATCTTATGATCAACTCAATTTTATAGACACAAAAGCTGAACATTCATATAATTGTCCCTACCTCTCATCAGTGGAAAACCAAGGATCTAAACTCAAGCCTTCTGACTTCCAAGCTCACATTCATATTCCACTACCTGGTGCAAGAAGGAATAAGTGCTTTTTGAAAGAAACATGAATGAATGTGTTTCTTAATATCCTCAGAATTAAAAGACAAAGAATTTATCAGTTAATGATATCATTGTTGCAATAAGCATATAGTAATTATTATATAATAAGGCTAGGTATTTAAGATCCTTGAAGACATTGTGCCTTGTACATTTTATGTTCCTGTGATACCTTTTCAATAGCTTACATACAGATGGCATTTGTAAGATAATTGTTGAATCAGTAAAATATTATAATCCAATGGCTTCCTTGGGTCATTTTCTGTTTCCTGCAACTAACCCCTTATAAAAAGGAAGAATCTTCTTCTTCTTTTTTTTTTTTTAAAATCTGGCTCCATGTGCTAATTTCTTAAGAAATCTCTAGACGTTTTCCCATGTTTAGATCTCTCAGCTTTTGTCTGAGCCTGATGGAGACCTAAGTTCCTGGTCCCAGGTTTCCTAACTCACCTACTCTATCCCATACAAGCCCTATTAATAAGAGTGGAAATGAGAATGCTTAACTGTTGTAAGCAATGCAGTGAGTCAGCGTATCTTAATAAATGTTTACTGAGGAGAAACTAATTCTACCACCTTTCCAAACCTGGATAATATCTGGATTTCATAATATACTCACTTCTGCGATCTAAACTTAAGTGTAGTATTATTCATTTAAGACATTTTTGTTTGCCAATATTCCATGGAGAAATAGCATTATTAGCTTGTTTTTCCAAACAGCCTGGAAAAAGACTTCAAGTGTATTCTCCTACCTTCATCTTTCCTGTTTTCACCGAAGTAATACCAGGTAAATCACTTAACATCTCTGTGTACTTTTAAAAAAATGAATGCAATAGCACTTGTCCTGTCTTGCTGCTGTGAAAATCAAATACGATAATATGTATAGAATTATTTTTGAGCTATGAAATGTTGTATAGCTATTAGAAACTATTGGAAAAGAAGAAAGCCAAAAGTGTATATACTATATACTTTCAGTAAGCCAGGTATTTAGTTTTGTCCTTACATAAATGATATATGTATATATACAAAACACATACATATATACCTGGGACAAAATAGGCTTGTGTATCTATCTATCTATCTATCTATCTATCTATCTATCTATCTATCTGTCTAATCTATAAATACACTCACACTGATTGGAAATTTTACTGCATAAAAGTTTAAGTAAATTAATGAATGCCAGATTTTAAAACCTTCCCTAATTGCCTCTGTTGGTTTCTAAAACAGAGCTACTGTACGTCATGCAGTAATTATACTTATTATTTACTGAGTGTTAGCTCAATGCTAGGCATTGGGCGAAGGCATTTATATACATTATATAGTTCATTCATAACACGACTATAAATAAGTATTAGTTTCTGTCTTTTCCAGTTGGGTAAACTAAGGCCCAAAAGAGCTAGGAAGATGCCTCACAGTCACATTGCTAGCAAATAACAGAGGCAAAATTTGAATTTAGATCTGCCTGTCTACAAAGCTTTGCTTAGCAATTCAAATCCCATTTGTCTGAAATTTGCATTAATCCAAGTGTATATTAATTCATGTGCTATACTTAGCAGGGAGCAAGTTCTAATGAATTCCATTCTTTGTGACATGTTAGTTTTTTTGACCGGACAATAAGCCAACCATAAATATACAGCTTTTTCAAAAACAAGAGCTTTAAATTTTTTTTAATGTCTTCAGGGGGTTTATTGACCCTACGGCCAGGTAATACACTGATCATGAAATATAGGTGATTGACAATTACAAATGGAGTTAATGGTCATGGTTTTTACTCATGGTAGCCACTGTTCACTCTATTAGCTCTTCAAGCGTCCCTGCTGTGTGCACACTAGTCCACTACTCAGTGGTAAAGCTGTGGCTGTGGCTGGGCAGAAGGTTAACAACAAAAGAGGAGATTTCCCTCAAGGGGCCTACAGTCTATCCTTTGGAAAGGAAATCAGGATACACTAAGCAGTCAGAGTCAAATTAATTTTAGAATATATTAGCAACACTTAGAAGTAATAAAACTAAATCAAAATTTCTTCAAAGGATTAAGTCCTTCAGCCTTTAACTCAGTCAGACCTGCCTCCCTCACATGCCAATTAGAGTTCAAAGACAAGATTCATACACTTCATTTACAGATCCGTTGAACCTTAGGCATGAATGATAAATCCTTAATAAGTCAGAAAGGTAGCTATATTTATTCTTAAAATTAATTAATTTGCACACAGAGGTTGGGTGATTTGCCTAAAGACAACTCATTGAAATGTCTGATAAAATTCTGTAACCCTGTTTCTGATTTGATATCACTGAGCTGTTTTCCCATTTTAAAGTTAAAATGTATAAATGCTCATGTGTGTCAAGAGCCTTACGCAAAACAAGTTCAAATCTCCACATGATTTCCTTCCTTTGTGCTGTAAAAGCAGACTTAGGTTTATTTAGCAGTTGCCTTAGTGAACTCAGCAGCAAGCATACCTGACAAATCAAAGTGGTTGGCGATTCTAGTGTCTGAATTCAGTGGTTAGGTGATTTTATGAATACATGTGCACATACATTTACATACACATACACTTTGGTTCTGTAACAATGAACTCTTGCACTGTCCATGGAGAATTTACCAAGCTACCATCAGCCATAGGAAAATGAAACTTTCCAAATTTTCATCTTCAAGAATTAAGGAATTTTATATTAAGCACCTTTGAAAGGCCTAATGCTTTTAAATGATAATCAAAGGCAAGATAATTCTGAAGGTAACTATACTATTCTTTTTTTCCTGAAAGCGTACCATTAAATAATCATAACTGTAATGCACACAAATTTTATTTTTAAAATACTGAAATTAGCTTCATTGATTAGACAGCAAATAGCAAGAATATGTTAAAATTGGTATTGATGTAGAAAACGGTAATCAAATGGCCCAAACAGTTAACACATAATGCCCTTTATTTCTATTTTTGATTTAAGCCATTTCCAGACCCTCCAGTTTTCCTGGGCCCGTTAGCAGTACATCAACATTTTGGTAGCTAAGGTGTGACTAGCTGTGAATCATTTTTGAATCATTTTCACAAATTTTTTATTTTTAGTATTAGACTCCAATTGTAATTCTGCAGAATCTAAACCTGTTTTAGAGAACCCAAATTACACAAAACTTTGGGGATAGAAATTAGCATAATTGAAATAATTCAATTTTTGGTAATTATAATTCTCACTTAAACCTAAATTAAATGTGCCAAACTATAATTATGTTCAAATTTGCATCATGAAAATCACCCCCATTTAGCTCGTGGCATCTTAAAATATCTAATAGGGATCTTAAACTCTTCAGGTTGAGTCAAGAGGCCTTATTTTCACAGCCTTTGGGAAGAGGAGACTTTTATGCATTAAGCACAGTTATTTCGCCTCTTAGGAGAGGAAAGATGGGTCCATTATGTCTTCACTATCTGATGTGCAGGATTTGTACTCTAAGCTTCAGATACCTCTAACTTACAGTGCCATTACTGAGCTCTAAGTGCTACAGCAGAAAGTAAACGTTAATGCTTTCTTTCAAGAATAACTTTAAGCAAAGCAGGTTATGCATTAAGACAAAGGTAATGGAAACCAAAAACAAAAATGGCTGTTAACACTATAAAACTGGGCACTTGAAAATAAGCACTGTTTTGCTGTCCATTTTTAAATGATTAAAGATCCAAAACAACCTGAAGTCCATGAGAATTCACCTTTCTGTGTCCTGTGAATTGCTCACTGATTCTTAAGAATCCTAGGATCAAATATTTATCATTATTTTTGGGGTGTGCAAAAGGAAAACATCCATAAAATATTATTCAGTTAAGCTGCCTGTTTAACTAACCTTTCTATTATTTAATTTTATTAAATTAACCAGCTGATGTGATTAAGCTTGCAAGATGGCTTATTCATCTTCATCTTTGGGATGGTAGGTGGATATATTCTTCAAATATATTGATCAAAAAATAGATGTGTCTGGATATACAGGGCTGGCATATTGTCAAAGCACATGATGAGTTTCCCACAAAAAAACACATGAATATATCTCCAGTTGAGCAAAATATTCACATTAATACCAGAATAAGGCAGAAGAACTCTGGCTGACATCCCATCTGTTCTTATGAATTAAATTTAGAAATCATATATAATATAGACATTTCTGTCTGAATATCATGAAACCCTGACACATCCAGGCTTTCATTAGAAAGCTCCACGATGTGACTTGAATAACAATCTGTCTTACCTAATTAGTATTTTCAGTTTAGCATATTCACTTCCAGACATATTGCTGTTTGCACATGGTAATTTGGGTAAACAGATACCATCCACAGCTGCATCAATTAACACTGCTAATCAAAACTGAATTCAGGTAATTGGGCACATTTATGCAAAAAAATGTGTAATTTTGCAAAAAAAGCGAGATTCTTCAGTAATATGTCAATAAGTAAAAACCTCCTTTTGCTTGTGAAGATAAAGAATGAGACAAGAAAATCATCATTAATGTATACATCATGCAGAGTAAAATTCCTAAATTAAATCTCAGTCTTTAATTGGCCTATATTTCCAGAAATTGGATCATATTTTTCATAAATGTTTTCCTCAATGTTTCCACATAGTAAAGTTGATTCACATCTGCCTAAGGGTTTAACCATCAAGCAGGACTCAAATGGTTAATGAATTCTCAAGTGTTTATATACTTAGAAAGGATGTTGGTCAAACTTGCTCTTCCATCTTGTCTAGCAGCTCTTCGGGAAGATTCTCTCAGTATGTTTCATTTTATTACATGCTTTAATTTTCTCTGCTACAAAACACTTTCATTTGTAATTAGAATCACTATAGCAATTTATTTTCCTGCAAATATTCTTCAAATTCTCTGATTCTACACAATGCCCTTTAGTTACTTTTTCATTCATTTTCAGAATGAAGACTCTAAGCTGTTTTTCTTCTCTCTCTACAAACATAAACCAAACTGATCATTTTGATTAAATATTTTAATCAGTTCAGAAAAACTAATTTTATTGTTGTGAAGTAGTAAGTGCCTAACTAGTGACTAACAAGTTCTGGCTAGGGAGATATTTAGGGGCATAAGTTAAAACTAAAGTAAAGAAACCTGGAACCTTTTAAAAAGCATCTGAAGCAGATACAAGAATTACCCTTTGGGAGGCGGAGGCAGGTGGATCACCTGAGGCCAGGAGTTTGAGACCAGCCTGGCCAACATGGTGAAACCCCATCTCTACAAAAATACAAAAAAAAAAAAAATTAGCTGGGCATGATGGCGGGTGCCTGTAATCCCAGCTACTCAGGAGGCTGAGGGGGGAGAACTGCTTGAACCCAGGAGATGGAGGTTGCAAATGAGCTGAGACTATACCACTGCACTCCAGCCTGGGTGACAGTGTGAGACTCCATCTCAAAACAAAACAAACAAACAAAAACAAACAAATTATCTAGGATGGAGATTATTTGTATATAATAAACACACTCACAAATTCCTGCTTCTTTTTTCTCTTTCAGACTTTGAAGCTTAAGTTTATTTCTAAGTGTAAGCACGAGGCCTTTATAATGGAGTACTGGGCTCAGTGTCCCTAGCTTTATCTTAATGGTAACTTTCAATCCAAGTTAACAAACACTTCCTCAGTGTCTACCACATATCAGGGTCTCTTCTAGGCCCTGAAAATAAATATAGAGATGAATTTAGACTGATCACACTTCTCTGTGTCAACTTCGGAGAGTTTACAAACCAACAATGAGAATCAACAATGAGAAGGGTGATGAAATCACTAAGTGAAAATGCAACTGCAACTGTCAATCCCAAATTTTGCAGAAGTCTATTTTTTGCATAACTCAGGTTAATTATTTTATTCTCATAAGTCAGAAAAGGAGAAAAAATGTTTCTAAAATTATTTTGCATGATCTCTTTTTTTTTCCACAATGCAGCAATGCTGTACTTCTATATTTATTTTTTGGTATTTATCAAAAATATTTTTTCCACATATTTCTTTAAATGCATTTGTCATAAACAATTGGGCAATTCTTCACAGAATAGACATCCAACACACTTATACTCAGTTTCAAGAGCAGGAACTATAAAATATGGAGACACATTTATCAACAGGTTGTCAAACTGCTCACACCAACGAAACCATATGAGGTAGGACAGATGCCTCTGACTTTAAGATTCTGTTAAACAACATTATTTATGAATTTTAAAAGATAGGTAAACAAAAGATTTTAAAGACAATTTTTTTTTTTTTTTGAGACAGAGTCTTGCGCTGTCATCAGATGCTAGGTTGCAGTGCAGTGGCACAATCTCAGCTCACTGCAACCTCCACCTCCTGGGTTCAAGCAATTCTCCTGCCTCAGCCTCCCGAGTAGCTGGGACTACAGGCATGTGCCACCACGTCCAGCTAATTTTTGTATTTTTTTAGTAGAGATGGAGTTTCACCATGTTGACCAGGATGGTCTCGATCTCTTGACCTCATGATCTGCCCACCTTGGCCTCCCAAAGTGCTGGGATTACAGGCATGAGTAAAGACAATTTTTTAAAGAGCTTAATGATTGGTTTTCAATGAACTAAACTATTAATATTTGGGGAGGAAAATTTCTTCTCTCTGTGAAATGAGCCCACTGAGTAATGTTCATTGCATGGGTGTACCAGTGTATTGCTCAAAGCACTCTAAACCCCCTCTTCTCTTACTTCCTCCAGAGGAAATCAGTAGAGAATTAATTATCTCTTTGTAGTTCCTCAGTTTTAGTAAATTCCTTTTTCTGGGGAAAGGGTTTAAAGAATCCTGTTCTCATGGTCAAGTTTTAGCAAAGTGGAATGTTATGATTATCCCAAAGACAGCTTTGGTGAAGGAAAGGCTTGAGCTATGTCACCAGCTTCCAAACCAGGCTGTGCCACTGGCTAGCTATCTGACTTCAGATAAAACCTTCACCAATCTGAGTGTGAGTTTCTTGTTTATACATGGCTCATAGGGTCACCTCACTGGATTAGGGGGAGTACCTGAAACATAGTAGGTGCTTAATAAAGGCTTGTTGAAACTGAATAAAGGTTAGTAAATGATGGCTCTAGAAATGCTAATACTGAAGACACTTGAGATAAAAGTATCTTTTTACAAAGTTTTCTGATTCCAAAGTAATATATAGAGATAGTATGATAAATTTAATACAAATAGCATAGATTGTATCAAATAGGCCATAGACTACCACACTATATTAGGTCACCTTTCAACTCACTTGAAAACTAGCCCTAGAAAACTAATCTTCCTAATTAAGTTGGAAAGTTAACAATGGGACACTTATTGTTTCTAGAGCATTTATTATTATTGTATTAAACAAATTACAAGAAGTAATTTCATTGGCCATTATCAATCAAATAATTTTATTTTAAAATTATTGTCTGTTAAAGAGGATGATAATCTTGAAAATTCATATGTGACTACTTTTTTACCATGAATAATTTTAAAAAACTAGAAAATTCTTGAATCTGACACTATCTCTTCTTAGTCTAGCAGAATAAAATTGCTCATAATACAACTACTCTAAATTTCTGTAATATTTAACTAAATTGCTGACTCATAAACAATGCATAACCAATAAAATAACACCATTAGTCACTTTTTAAAAGTCTGCTTTTTAAACAGAAGTACGCCAGCTAAAATATGCAGTCTATGAAATATCAAATGGATTAATCTTGGCTTATTCATAACAAAGAATGTTATTTCACAACTATAAGAGAAAATGTCAGGACTGGGACTGGGTGGATTAGATAGACATCGATTGATAGAAAACAAATGCAACATATAGAAATAAAATGTCTTCGAAGCACACTGAAGCAAAATAAATTACTGGATTTGGGATTTAGCAAAATATAATCTTATTTTCCTTTGCTCTTTCACCAACACTTTTTTCTACACTGAGACAATATGAATTTCACTTTCCAAACCCATGATTTTCTTGAATAAAAAGACTGCGAATTGTTAATGACAGTGTAGAGAAGGATGTAGTTCAGCACATTAGCTTTTTGTACTTTAGAGAATGTTGTATTTAGAGCAAATTTTAATACTGATGATTATTTTTATTTAGTTCTGGTAAGAGGTAAAATAAGATTAATCCAAATTAAAGAAGATAATAAAATTATGTCTGAAGAATTAATAGTGTTTATATTTTAGAGATATAATTCAGTGGTCATGTTTATCTTTTAGGTTAAAATTGTCTTTAATAAGAAAACAAGTCTTATCATGAAACAACTGAGTTTTTTAAAGTTTAACAATTCAATGTACTGACGCTAAAACTGATAATCTACACTTTATCAGACAAGGTACAGAACAGCGTATTTGTTTACAGTTCATGGTTGAATACTTGTACCACAATTAAGAATTAGGAAATTATCCTTACAGCAAACAGATCTTAGTTAAACATATTATTAATATATGCTTCAAGGTATTATTCAACTCTCTGGAGGATGCCAGAGTGACTTTGCCCGCTGAATAATCTCAGTCACTCTATCACAAGTTTTTCATCTTTGACTTTCTTCACAGGCTTGGAGTAGAAGCCTATCTTTCAGAAGGATGTTAAAAGAATACATGAAAAGCTTGCGCAAAAATAAACTATAGCACCTCAGGCTTCTTAATTTTTACACTATAATGCCTTGGACTTTTCTACCTTGACAGATTCAGAGTGAATTCTTTGATGAAAAGAGAGAAATAAATTACATGTGGAAGGAAGAGAACCTTTATTATCATTTTAATAGTTCACAGACACATAAAAGGAAGACGCATTCACTATATGATGGAAACTAAAACTAAAAATATTCACTGACTTAGAACTAAAAAAAATTAATATGATAAGAAAAATGGAAACAGTTTTTGAAGCAATGTGAATACACAACTACTCATAGAGGCTTAGAAAATGTAACAAATAAAAATAAAAATAAACCATTAAATGGCATTGCAAATAATTAGTTAGCGTCTCCTATAGCATTTTTGAACTTAATGAAAGTACTGAATACATTCAGAAACTATCAGAGATCATGGAGAATGAAATTCCAGACATCAGAAATAATCAACTTTTAGAAATTGCTTCATAAGCAACTGTACCAAAAAGCACGCATTTTCAGGAGACATGATGTAGATTTAACACGGATATGATCTGCAGTGTTAGCGGTTGGCACTAAATTAGAATAGAGAGGCCATTGTCACTTACTCCTAACCCCTTCAGGACATCCCTAGGTTGTTTTTCTATTGGGAGCATGCATTTTCAGTGTGCAGAGATTGGCTTCATGCTCCCTGCTTTTGTTGGGATGGTGATTTAAGATGTTTCAAATGCAGAGAGTAGTGCTTGGAACTCTTCCTATATGTTCCCAATTATCTATAACGTTATTGTATATTTTCTGCCACCAGGATGCCTTTGTCAGAGGTACGGTCCCTCTAAAGCAGCATACCACTCAGAGGTGCAAAAATGAAAATTAAAATAGGAAGGTTTTCTTCTTATTATTATTTGAATGACATAGGACCTGCTCGATGTTTGCATTTAAATTGAGCAGAATAATTCAGCTCTGGCTTTTAATTTCAGAAGGGTGAATCACCCTAACAAAGGTCAATCAAACTTTAATCTTCAATAAAATTGCTACAGCCCCAGTCACCTGCAGGACATTTATTATATTCCTATTTCCATGCGAAAGAATGCATTGCCTTCCTTATGTGTCACTAATCTTCTAACTCTTTACATTAGCACATTTTACCAAAAAACATTAATTCCTTTGAAACTCTGACAACAGTTCATTTCTACACATCTCAGGAGATAATCCTGTTTAAAAACAAAGCAAACAAACAAGCAAAAAAAAAAAAAAAAACGGGACATCAGCTGTGAACCACTTTCTGGGCACTTTCTAATCCTCATAGACCTTCAATACTCCAACAGAGTTCTGACAATACCAAATCTCAATTACACAAAATATTATGGTGGTTTAGATTAAAATAACAATATATGATTTTAGGAACTTAATCCTCCCTATTGTCTGTGATTGTGCCTTTCATCTACTTATTTCTATTCACAATGTTTGCTGCATACAGAAGTTACAGATTTGAAGGAAGCAAACGTCAACCATCTTTGAATAACAGTGGAAATACTTAAATTCATTGATTTATTCATCATAAATACCTACCGAATGCCTATTATGTGCCAGATATTGGGCTAGAGGTAGGGAATCAAAGTCAAAGAAAAGAAAGAGAAACAAAGTTATCACAAGAATAACATTCTCCTGTAAAAACTGTGTCCAGAATATAATAAAATAATGATTTAAATCTCCACTTCCAGTTTCTCTTATCAATGTCATTAAATTTTAGCGACGGCTAGAAATGTGTGAAGTCAAATTTCCACCAAAATTTTGATAAACAGTGTTTAAAATTATCTGGACACCCAAAGGCTTTAAAATTCATAATCTCATAAAATGATTCATTTCTTATTTGAGTATATAAAATGTGATCTTCAAATTTTAAAATGAATATATTGATAATATCTAGTCTCCCATGATTAGAAATAAAACCATGAGAAACTTTAAATGAGCTTATTAAAATATACATGCTGTGCGAAATTTGTTTCCAAAATGTTATTTCATGACATTTAAAAACTGCTGTGAACACAAACAACAATAGTAATAGGCAAAAGACAAATTATTGCATTTTGCCATGATATAGTGGCTCGGATGACCATGGAGGGAAAGAACCTTAATGCATGTCCCCAATTATATTGTAAACTGATTGCCTAGGTACTGTAACAGTGGTGTGACATGGCATAAATAACCCAAACTTGCTTTCTGCATATTTTTTGAGACCTCTTCCTCCTTCTTTGTACTTAGATTAAGTGCACAGCCACATACACAGACACGCGTGCCCTTCCTCATCAATATTCACATTCATTAATTAGCAATACAGGAAGGCTATGGTTTGGGAGACTCCTCAAAGCCTGAATACTCAATCAAGCAAAGCAAATCACGGTAAAAAGAAAATACACGTAAATAGTCTATGACCAGACTGACCGTGGAGAATAGCACATAATTTCAAGAGATAGTCATCCTTATAAATGTTGTTTTAAAAAGCCCCAATTACTTTGTGTAACTTAAAGTCAAGACCTTAGCCTTCCTTTGAGCACATATTGAAACTAAAATAGAATCTCTACATATTCCATAACTACACTTGCTTTTTTTCCTGTCCTAGAACTAGGTTGACACAATAGAATAATGCAGAGCAACGGCTTTTACATTGTTGAGCAAAATAAATCCGACGCTACACAATCTAAATGTACCATTGATATCTGTTACCAAATACTTATTCGGAAAACTGATAAAGATTAGCTAGACCCAACAAGCAAACTATTGCCTTATATTCCATTTTCATCATCAAAAGCTGCTTAGTTATATTATAAATTTACAGATTTAGGAAAAATAAAAAGGTTTCAGAGAATATGCTATAAATGCCCAAAAAGCATCTGGATCTTCTTCTGACTCAATTCGGTCAAGAAACAAAAAAGGAAACCATGAACCATCAAACAAAAATCTTAATAAGAAAACCTAGGATGTGGAATTATGAAAGAAACATACCTTTGGCTGAACAAGTTCGTAATTTCTCATCTTGCCTACACAGCTCTGTCGTTCCACCTTGAGCAAAAGTCAACTCCATGTCCCTTGTGATCTCTGAGACAATGCCATCATATCACTGGCAAATTTTTCGATTAAACTTTGCAGATGTAGTAGCAACTTTGTTAATTATGACATTAGCCAGCTGGCGGGTACGATCAGTCACCCACTGTAAGGAAAGCCAGACAAAGAGACATCTAATCATTGCAACCAGAGCAGATAAATTTTGTTCCTTTCTCATACGTGTCACAGATTCTATTCCTTCTGACCCTCTCCTCAGCCGTCGACTGTCACATTTAGATTCCGAGAGCTTCCAGTTTCCCTTTATCCCTGCCTTAGATCTGAAACTCATGGTTATCAGGAAGACATGCGTCACCAGCTGTCTCAGAGCAGGAAAGCAATCAGGTGAATACTACTTATTATCTTGCATTGCTTTCCGAGGAGTGACAAGATTGATTTGGAACCAAGAATACACTCAAATCTCAGTAGTTCCTAGGGTTTTGAGTTCAGACAGCAGGGTATGTGCTAAGTTGCAACAGGGAGGACTTCAATCCCAATGTTAAGGCTACAGGATATTAGAAATTTAAGGAAAGTTTTAAAAAATCGATCAAAGCTCCTTTTTCAGATGCCCTTGTATTAATGTTTTCTTCTCTACCTCTGTGCTATGTTGGTGATGCCCATGAGTCGACTGTGATCTGGCAGAGCCAGTTTCACAATGAGGTAGCCCAAGTCAACCTGTGGAATCAGTATTCTGACATTATGAAATTAGCATTAGGAGAAATATCTAATGTAGATGACAGAGTGATGGATGCAGCAAACCACCACGGCACGTGTATACCTATGTAACACACCTGCATGTTCTGAACATGTACCCCAGGACTTAAAGTATAATAAATGAATTTTTTTAAAAAAAGGAAATTATCTCCATCTATCCCTTTTTTGTGAAGACAAGTACTCTATAAAATCCAATTCTTGAAACTTATCTTTCCTAAAAGTTCAAATCTCCTTATTTTTATATAATAATGTGAGAAAACTAATTTAGGCATGTTAGCTAAAAATAACATGCAAATTTAAGCTGGGGAAGATATCATTATATTAATACAAATTTTTCCTTCAAAAAGTCAGTTTACTGAAATCATATGTAAGTGTGTATGTATTGGTTGATCAATATACACAACACATGCATAATGAATTTACTGAAATTTCAATATATATTAGGTAATGAGTAGAAACATACCTACTAAATGATATAACAGTATTTTTCAGAGCAAAGCATCCAATGGAGCAGCAAAGGGCTTGATCTACATGGTAAGTCATTACCTTGATGCAATTTTTACTAAAGAATTACCACTGAAGTGTTTGAGTATCAACAAAATAAAAAGTTTGCACAGCAGAATTTGAAAGAGAATTGTGTATCATACAGTAATAAAGTTCTATTTATCAACAAATTAGTAAGTCTTTCTGGGATGGAGAAATTTAGAGAAAAGTTGAAATGTAATTCTGAAGTTGATTTTGCCTAAGAATTATGTGTTTTTGGCTCCTGAACAAAACCTAAAATGTTTTACCTCTATCTGTGAAAACGCAGTTATGGTGCACTATATTAATAATTCATGATACACATCCTAAATTACATTTTATTTTTACATGAGGACTTCCCTGCCATGGAGAACCCAAAATCTCTGTTTAGCTTAAAGCGCTGCAAAGATAAACCGATAAATGTATGTAGACACAACCTAAGATACCTACAATGAAGATGAGACGATTTAGGGATTCCTAAAACTATGAAGCAAGATACTTTCATCCTGGGAAGACAAAAGGGTTTCTAAAGTCCCACCAGAGCTGGCATGGGAGAAAGAAAACATGATTTTAGAAATTCTTAAAAATTATGTATCTATATAGATAAAGATATCTTTTTGAGAGTAAGATACTCTTTATCCTTCATGTTTTGGGCTGATAGTAAGAAATGAGTCCGATTCCATACAAGCAAAAGAACAAAGAAATCAGAAATGTCAGGACAAGAGTATGCTGTGGCACAATGTCAAGGACAAAGAATCCGTGATATGACTTTCAGTGATGTTCTATTTGGAGATGAGCTGTTTGTATCCCATCCATTATCATAGCCTTGGCAACCACTATATGGTCTGGCAAAGAGCAGTTTCTCAAGAAATACATGTCAATGAAGAATAAATATTTACCTTGCATATATCATCCTCCTCAGCCCATTCACCTACTTTTAAAGTTAAATGATGCAAAAATTCACTCTTTAGGTTTTCTATGGATTACCATATATTAATAACATATCTATTCAAAATTATATCTTTAAAATACTGGAAAGAGTTTATTCCTGAAGAGTTCAAAGTAGACATTTCTTTTAAGATTTTAAAATAAGCATTAATAATGCTCACTATTTGTTCCTGTGAAAATGACTTTGACTCAGGAAGTTAGAATGAGTCAGAAAGATCTTTGCTCTTTGGCTAGAGGGAACATCTTCCTAGGAAATTCCCAGAGAATAAAATATGCTAAGTACACAAAGTTTTTCATTGCAATCATATCTATAAGAGAGAATGGAAACAATGTCTCCAAAAAAAGAAATTAATAAGTAAATTTTGGCAACTAATCATAGGCAGTCATTATATGATAATAAGGAAGGCAGACAAAACCAACTTCTTATGACTATACTGAATTTAAAAAGCAGAATACAAAATTGTACACATATTGATTACTGAGTATATTTGAAGAAAGACGAAGAAGTGTTAAACTAGAAACTATGTTTTGTAGAATTAGAAAATATTTTCTTCTTTTACAAAAGTTTGCTTTAGTGCCATTCTAATTGTTACTCTCAAAATGTAGAATAAAAGACTCCATCTATAAAATGGGAACAACAATAATAATTGTAATACTTACCTGACAGGTTCTTAATATTAAACTACATAATGTATATAAAACTGCATATTATCTGACTCACAGGAAACACTCATTATATATCTTAGTTATTATTTTTATTATAACCAGCATACAAATAATTCTGGCATATTTGTGCTACACATTTTATTTTTTTCTTATTATATATTACCAAAACTTCACTGCATTAAATAAGATATTCTGAAACAAGGAAAATTCAGTGTTCAAAACTTAAGAGGCCAAACACAGAAACGTGGTCTAAATACTAAAATTGATTTATAAGATAATAACAGCAATAATAATAACCAACAGCTATAGAAGACTTCAGTTAAAATTATACTTTGTATAAGATCTACATGACTTATAATTTTACTAGACCTGTAGGTCTTAACAATTTTGCCTTTTTTAATGGCTGCTTATGGCACACCTACAAAGATGCACAACTGCTAGAAACAGAGATTAAAATACAAGAAATTGACCTGGAGAAATTGGCATTGCCTTGAAGAATCTCAGTGCTCTATTTTTCTCGGCACTCTTACTTTTATTTTCTAATGTGGGCACTTGCTCCCTATGGCCACAAAGTCCAACTCAGAGCAGTCATCTAAGGCTATTCTTTCTCTAGGGCATGCAAGTACCATGTCACAATGAGTTGTTGAAGGTATAAATACAATGTACAGGTGTGGAATGTTTTAATGGATGAAGTAGTTGGTGAGAACAAAGCAATCTAGATTTGGAAACATTTCCCCTGAAGACTCCATTTGGATCCACAGGGACCAATAAGCCTTCCTCTCTGCTACAGATGCTTTTATTGTTGTGCCACCAACTGTTTTTCATTGGTCCTTGTGACAGCCCTTCCTATCCCTCTTATCACTTCAATATGTTTAATTAAGTCTCATATGTAGATTAGTTTTCTTTCTGTCTTCCAGCCTGCTAGATGTTGAATCAATACCTGAAACTCCCTTCTCTGTTGTGCCTTAATCTCAAGAGTCAGACATCCTGCCTTCAGGTCATTCCTACCTCCTTGCTTGCTAGGTCTGGGACTTTGGACAAGATACTAAACCTTATTAAGACTGTTAAACAACAACAACAACATGTCATGGTTCTGTCATGAAGACTGTGACTAATACATGTCATCTGCTTAGCACATGGTAGATAGCCAATAAATGCACTCTCATTGCCAAAGTAGCAACAGAATCACCAAGAAACAGTCTAGCAAACAAGAGCAAGGGATCGAAAGCCAAGCTTCTTGGGTGAATTCATATCCTAGCTTTCTCACTTAAATCAGTAATAACGATGACAATAATAATAGTAATTAATATAGTCTCCAGATTTATAAGAATTAAATGTATACTTATAAATTACTTCCCATATAGTAGAAACTATTTTCAATTATTATTATTACCATGCCTCCTATGCTACTTGGTTATTTTTTCCCCATTGCTTACCCAGTTTTAGTAAAAATAAATCAAGACTTTGAATGTGAAGACCTGGACATATATATCATCACATATGCTTGATAATACATGGACAAGGATCCTAGCTGCAGCACTATTCTATGATAGCAAAAGACTGAGACTGAGCTAAAATGTCACCAAAGCTAACTGGTTAAATAAAATATGTTAAATTTATACTGTGAAATGCCATGGAGCCATTAAAATGAATAAAGTATAAGTAGGAGTAGCAATATGAAATTATTTCTATGATATATTTTAAGGGAAAGAAGAACGGTGCAGAACAATGTGTATTGTATATTACAGCAGTCCCCAACATTTTTGGCACCAGGGACCAATTTCATGGATGACAATTTTTCCATGAACCAGAAGTGGTGTGGGGGATGGTTTCAGGATGATTCAAGTGCATTACATTTACTGTGCACTTTATATCTGTTATTATTACATTGTAATACATAATGAAATAATTATACAACTCGCCATAATGTAGAATCGGTGGGAGCCCTGATCTTGTTTTCCTGCAACTAGATGGTTCCATCTGAGGGTGATGGGAGACAGTGACAGATCATCAGGCATTAGATTCTCATAAGAAGCGTGCAACCCAGATCCTTCACATACGCAGTTCACAACAGGGTTTGCACTCCTACGGGAATCAAGGCCACCGCTGATCTGAGAGGAGGCAAAGCTCAGGTGGTAATGTAAGTGATTGGGAGTGTCTGAAAACACAGATGAAGCTCCTCTCACTTGCCAGCCACACACCTCCTGCTGTGCGGCCTGGTTCCTAATAGGCCACAGACATGTGCTTTGGTTTGTGGCCAGGGAAGAATTAGGGACCCCTGGTATACTATCCTTTTGTTTAACAAGGATTTGGCATATAATATTTATTTATGAGGATATTTCATGTCTCTTTATGAGGTATTTAGAGGATATTTCTGAAAAATATACAGGGAGCTGCTCATAGTGGTTGTGTTAGTAGGGAAGCTTGGGTCTGGGGACAGAAGAGGGTAAGGAACTACCTTCCACAGTATACCCTTTGAAGTTGCATGAATTTATGTTATATATGTAGCTCTCCTTTTAAACCAGTAACCAATTTAATAATTTTTAAACATTCATTATTCCTACTTGAATGTACAATTAGTCTATTCTAGTTCATTTATAGAAATTCTTCCCTTTCCCGTGCTAGTGGACATGATCCATCAGCTGAAGTCTACCTAGTTGATCAGCAGTACACACAGCATTGCTTTTCTTTACCATAACATGACCTCACTACTTGTTGCTTCCAATTCCCATTTCAATGCTATTTTCAAAACCATTTGTTGCATGAGCTGATTTTTGTCACCCAATAAATGTCAAAATGTTGATATTTCTGCACCTCCTTTCTCAAAAGATGTCTTCCTTTAAAAGGATTTAATTTAGCACATGAGAGACAAACTGCGTTTCTATATTCTGTACAATTCTAAAGTCGCTTCAAGTAAGGAGTCCTTTCTCCATGTTACAAGTATACAAATATTTGTCCTCAGAAAGGAAGCTCATTCTCAAGGCATCCTTTAGATGTCAGTAAAATGTCCAGGGCTAAGAACCTCCAGTGGGGCTTAAGCTGACACACGGCACATAATACGTAACAAATTGTGATCTGATAGACTGAACATGTGATATGGGCTTCAAACAGAAGGATTTCCTTATTTTTTCAAATAGGCAAATTGAAGAACATATTGCTCATTAGAAATATTATCTAAACAAATTTCAATGGACACATTCATAGGAATATTTCAAGTGTCATGTTTTTTCTTTATCTGAAACAAATAGTCTGTCTAACTTTGAAAAGGTTCAGCTCCCAGTCACAGGCTCTACCTTAAGCATACCTGATGCTAATAATCAGAATGCTTGTATTTATAAGGAGGTGGTGATGCTAGACAACCTGTTGCCTCAACTGTCTTGTCTGTAATATAGCATAAAACTCAGGAGCTAGATGATAATTAAACAGGTTAGTTGACAAGTTGACATATTAGACAAAATGGCCAACACTTGGGAGCACCTGATAGTGGGTGTTACCCACAGCAGAATTAGTGTCATTGGCAGCATCGTAATTTTAAATGTCATTAGGTGGTCAATCGTAGCTTTAGGGTATGAAAAGTTGCTGGCCCTTTCTATTGGTTAATTTTTCTTTTCCAGAGCAAATGTTATTAACATAGGTCTATACAGCAATTGGTAAGACTTATCCTGTATACCAGGACTTCTCAAACTTTAATGATTGTGTATATCACCTGGAGATCTTGCTAAAATGCAGATTTTGATTCAGTAGGTCCAGGATGGAGCTTGACATTCTACATTTCTGCTAAGCTCTCAAATGCTGCTGCTGCTGCTGGTGGTTGTGTAATAACAAGGTTATATTTCACCATGGATGTGACAGAAAGAATGATATACTTTGTAAAGAACACAATGGATATTCAACCATATAGTTATGTGAATTTTTATCTTCTCTCTCTCATGCTTACCTTGCTGAACAGCACTTAAATATTTCTCAGTCATGAGATAAGACGCAAGCGTGCAATAGTAGTACGATTAGAACTTCATCCCTATGTTAACTTCTGGTGGATACAGAGGCAAGGAAAAAATTATATCACTCTTCATAATTGTTTTAATTCACACGTAATAACTATTATGGAGTACAGTCTGATGTTTTAATACATGTATAAATTGTATAATAATCAAATTAGTATTTAGCATATCCATCAACTCATATCTCTGTCATTTCTTTGAGATGAGAACATTCAAAATCCTCTCTTCTAGCTATTTTGAAATATACAATACAAGGCTGTTAACCGAACATAACACTTGAACTTATTCTTCCTATCTAACCATAACTTTGTCCCCATTGACTAATCTCTCCCTATTCCCCACATATTATTCCCAATAAAAACAATGGTCACATTTACAAAGCTGTTTTTACATGAAAGGCAAAGATTTTAATCTTGAGATATTTTAAAAGAGCAATAATTGTTATTTCCTTTCTTGTCATAACACAAGTATACAGTCATAGTTTATATTCATTCTGCTTGGCCCAACAACAAAATAAGGTATTAACACAATCCTTTTTCTGTGAACTGTATGCTTTGTTTGTGCAACTAAATGCTCGTGTCTCTTTCTTATACAACTACCTAAAGCCAAATGGTTCAATCAGTAAGAATATTTTACCTTTAGGAAGCTGATACAGCTAGCTTACAACAATTCTGGAAGCATTTACTAAGCTTCCATTATTATTTGCCTATTGCTGTGAGCTAATGCCCTTGATTTTGTGGAGGATAATTGGTGAAAAAAATAATCAAATTTGGATATGGTAAAATAATCCTCTAAATTCTAAAGCCCATAATCCACACAAAAGCTTATTAGAGGCTATATGATCCAACTCAGTGTTTTGTTTTTCAGGCTTTTTTGACTGAGGTCTATGGTAAGAAAATATTTATCATACAACCAAGTAGCACATACACACATACTTGAAATATATTTGAAAAAATATATTCATGTAACAATACCCTTACTAACATGCAATGCATTCATATTTTTAATCTTTTTATTACTTTTTTTAACCTAGGTTATGATCTACTAAGTTGATTTCATGACCCACTAATGGATTGTTCAGACTTCTGAGTTTAAAAGTAACATAGCCTTGGGCAATTTGTGGAACCTAAGGTTGAGTCTCTGAAAGTTTATAGGTATAGGAGACGGTCAGGAAGTGAGGCCATGTATAAGCATAAAGCAAAAGGCATGATCAGAGAGTACAAGGGCATTTAATGGCAGACCATAGCTAGAAACTATATCTCAACCCATACAGCCAATGCGTTTTCTCTCCTGCTGTTTCTGAAAAGCAATGTAAGAGAATCACTTTCCACATTTAGGAAGAATTCTAGAAATTATATCTAACCCATATAGCCAATGTGTTTTCTCTCCTACTGTTTCTGAAGAACAACGTCAGAGAATCACTTTTCACATTTAAGAAGAATCATGGAGGTAAATTTACTCACCCAGCTATTATTAGGAAGTAATAAGAAAGCAAGTTAAGAATGGATATAGGTCAGAATTGATGAATACAAGGAAATGTGCATGGAGCAATTAAGCAGCTTTTAAATAAATTCTCAGGTAGTAACATGCACTTACCTGAGAGTTACATCAGTGGAGCAAATGGACATGTTTTAACAAAGTTGAAACTTTTAGGACCTTATAAATCACAAGAAAGCATGGAAATAAAATGGTGGGTGTTGATCCACTTTATGCAAAAGAGGCCAGATTATAACTTTCACAAGTTCAAGTAGCACAAAATTATCATAGACTAAGAGTGTAGACATTTTTCTTTCACTTTAATAGAAGAAACACAGCAATCAAGGGTGTGAGATAAGAAACTAAAACATAAAGTCAGGTAACCTAAATAAAATGCTTGCTGAAACCAACTATGTGTCCTTGGCTGATTGCTAGATCCTTTCTTCTGAACTTAAGGTTTAACTGGGAAAATAAATAAATAAATAAATAAAGCCTCATTTCACTTGGTAGCTGAGACAGATAAGCCGAATACTGGGGGGTAAATTATCTTTAGGGGGTTTCAGAGAGGCTCTGCCTAAAGAAGAATTGAGTAACCTTTCACATTTCCTTCCTGCACAGTTATTCTCAGATTCCATATGGGAAGTACAAAAATAGTGACGAAAATCTCCCTAGTTCAGAATTGAGTACTATGCGGGGGCTTGAGAAATACTTTTGAATGGAAAATAGTTATCTGAATATTTTAAAACAGCAGTATTATAGAGTTATGATTAGAAATCAAATTCTTTATAATTTATATCTCAGTGTAACTAAGGAAAAATGTATACTGATAGTTCATAAATGGTTATTAGTGTGTGTATATATATATATATATATATATATATGGATAAAGTAAATGTTTAATAAACCAAAAGGCCATTATCACAATATTCTTCCTCTTGGAGAGAGACTTTTTCGTAACTCTCTCAAGTGCTTTTGGCTCTTAGAATACATCAGTATTTTGCTCAGCTGAAATTATTCTGACAGCTTTGACATTACATTATCATCACAAGATCATGGTATACTTAAAGATAAATGAAGATTCTAGAGAATTAAAAAGAATTAATACAAGTCTCCAAAATATCAGATTGGAATATAAAAGATTACTCAGATCAAATGGATACTTTCCAGCTCAATTAATCATAACTACATGATTTCAGGTGGGTAAGCAAATAATATCCCTCCACTGTTCCCTCAATATTCCATCACTCCCACCTCACACAAGAATATACATGTTTCATTTTAAAGATTTGTTTCGAGAAAGATGATATTTTAGCACCCTATGACCTAGAATGGATTCTCTGTGTGGATTTGTTCTATTCGGTTTTTCTCTGCAACTCAGACTATCTCACTCCTATCAAACAGAGGAACATTGCCCAGCAGTATCTTTATGTTTCCATGGTAGATTTTTCTACATAGGTTGTACGCCTTTTGCTCCAACATGGTCTATTAAAAAGATATCATGCCATCATACAATTGATTAAATTGCAAAGATTGGCAGTTCTCATTTTTTATGCAAACCTGATCCTACAAAACACATACGCACTCATAGGCACATAATTAAATACTCTAAAGTCTGGTAGTCCCTTATAAAGCAACAGAATTAAAAATTGGGAATTTTTTTGAGAAAGTTTATCATGCTAAAAAGGAAAAAAAAGGCCAAGATGAAAAGTGGATTTGTGTCTTGGTTTTATAATGGCAATTTTTATTTGTTTGTATAATTATTAATTTATTTTAGGAGCACCAGCTAAAATCGGAGTATGGAAGACTGCATTAAGAGGAAAGATGAAACAGATGCAGTACACAGTTAAGATCAAAGAGCCCCATCAATTCATTCAAAGAGTCAAAAATCCAGCTGAGCCTCAGAGCCCTGTCTGCATAATAAGAAAGGTTGACTAAAACATAAGGATTAAACAGATGAGCTGTCTCCTGCGGAGGCATGGGAGGGAAGCCCCACTGTGACACTTGTAAAGACACTTTGGAAGCTCGCACCTGCTCCTCCATAGTCAAACCTACAGGAGACCAGGATGGCCAAAGACGTTCTCCTAATGTACTAAATTGTTAGCTTTAAGAGAAAGAAATATATACATCTGATGGATATCTTTTTAGTTGACAAGACATTTTCAGTCCAGGCAAATAATAAATTAATAAATCACCTCCATTTTTCCAAGGTGACTTTACCAAGTACTTAACTTTCAAAATAAGAGAAGTAGATAGTGTAAAATTTCCTATTCCTTGAAATAGCATTTGCAATGTGTGTACTTCATGATCAATTATTTTTTCCAAATGAATAGTGCTTTTCTTGAGACAATCTTGAATAACATTTGTAAATGTATGCCAGTTTTTTTCCATTCTCAGAATATTGTCATTTTTAGTAGCATGAAGTATATTTCAATTTTACCACATTATACTTAAAGCTAAACTAAATTATATAGCCTGGTTCTATATAGTAAGAAGATAGCACAGGCACTTAGGATTCTGTGCCTTTGACAAATGTATTTATTCTAATGATCTCACCAAAAAGTTGTGATGTAGCAACTGATAGGAACTGATTCTGAACATCAAAACTGTTTTCTTTTAAGAAGCTGAACTACTTTAAAAAAGCTAAGCAAACTGGGACTTTGGGAACACAGGCTTACTGGGGAAAAAATTATATGACTGTATAACATTAGATTTTAAATAAAATTTTAAAACTCTAACCTTTGTATGGATAAATTTGTCAAGTGCTTGATGTAGACTGATTCAAATACACAATTAATAAACTCGAACAAATGGTGAGCATTAGCTTTTGTTGTAGTCACCAAAATAAGCTATATCCAATTGGAAGTGACAGCAATGGAATCTCCCTGGAGTAGAACAAGTCACCAAATGTCAAGAAGTGATTTCCTGGGATTGATGTACAGACTCTGACTTGCTCCCTCATAGTCTAATTACATTATCACTCACTCAACCAGCCAATACATTTTTAAGATGTTCATTACGTATAAGGGACTGCCAGGGACAAAGAGAAGAATTACACATGAGCCATAAGTAACAATATTAAACCTTAAGTACCAAATGTATGGTGAAGATATATGATACAGAAGCTGACCATTGAGGGATACAGATATAGAATTCTTCATTGAAGAGGTGAGGTTTGGCTGGGTGCAGTGGCTCATACCTGCAATCCCAACACTTCGGGAGGCCAAGGCAGGACAATAGCTTGAGGCCAGGAGTTCAAGACCAGCCTGTGCAACAAAGTGAGACCTCATCCTTTTTTAAAATTAGCTGGATATGGTGGCAGGTGCCTATAGTCTCAGCTACTCTGGAAGCTGAGGCAGGAGGATCCTTGAGCCCAGAGATTGAGAATGCAGTGAGCCATGATTGTACCCCTGCACTCCAGCTTGGATGACAGAACAAGGCATTTTCTCTAAAAAATGCAAAAGGTGGGATTTGATTTAGGACTTGATAAAGTAAAGACAGAAGTAGAAAGGAGGGAATTGGTCTTCCAGAGGGAAAGAACAGACACAGAATAGCCTAGAATCCAGTCTGAGAGAGCTTGAGAGGGAATGTATGATTCCATCTGGCTGGAGGATAGAGACACAAGCAAGTTAAAAAGGTAACAAAAGTAATTACAAGTAGTCTTGACTACTACATAAACAAGCTACACTTTTTCTTCCAATCTGTATCAAGATAGTCTTGAGAATCACCTAACGTTCTTATCGAAAACTCAGGTTATCACACCGATCCAGACACTGAGAATTTGAATCTTCAGAGAAGAGACATGGAAACTGTATTTTTGAACAAGTGCACAAATTATGATATTATTTTTAATTTCTGTGAGACTGTGGGAAACATTTAAAGCATTTTGAGAGAAGTGAACTAAAGGATAGTGCTAAAGAACTTTGGGAAGGCAAGGTTAAGAGAGCAGGAAGAAACTGCGGGCAAGAAATTCAAATGAGAATTTTTAAATTTTAACCGCGTATGGTAATAATATTCATCTTTGCTCCAAATAAATATCAATAGTCTCAATTCTCTGAAAAACAGAAGCCCTTAATCCAAATCTCATCAAAAATAAGTTTTTGGTAATTATTAGAAAAATTAACAAATAATTCATAAATACAGAAATATTTGTTAAAAATTAAGAGACTTAGTAATATTCAGTGCTAGTGAAGATCCTGAGAAAAGGACAATTAACACTTATTAATGGGAGTTCAAATCGATACACCATTTCAAGGGACAACTGGCAATATGTAAGAAAAATTTTAATGCACATACGCCTTAACAGTAAAAAAGTGACTATAGTCTAGCTTAGAAAATTAACTATAGTAGCTCAGAAGCTCATACTGATAAATAGTTAACACACACACACACACACACACACAACACACACACACAGATGTTCATATAATTATTAATTTGCAGAAAAAAGTATAATACAATTTACAAGAACATCAGCAAAGGCATAGTTATATCAGGTGCATGTGTAATATAGAAAACGACACAGTTATTACCTCAAATTCTGAAAAACCTATTATGGGATAATGTTCAAGATACATAATTGATTTGAACAAGCAAATTATAGGAAAATACATATAGAATAATCCAATTTTTAATGAAAAAAGCAATGTTTCTATGTGTATATGTGTATGCTTTTCTTTAAAGAAAAACTTTAGCAGATCTGGAGAATGGGAAAAGAAGTGAAGATGGGGTATTTTACACATCTGTATCACTCAGATCTTTTTAACAATGAGCAAAACTCTTCTGTAACAATAAACTTAAAATCTAACTTTGAAGTAGCTAAAAATATTACATAGTATTTGAAAAATCTGTTAAATGCTTGCCCAGGATTTTAAATAACTTCAGAAAATAGTGTCACTTGAAGATGGTATGAAGGAGAAGCTGGCTTCCTTTCTGTTTGATTAATTCTCAAAATTAAGTGAAATTACAGTCTTTAAAAACCATTTGAAAAAGTGAATGATGTATGTATTGACTTCTATGTTACACAAAGCTTTCCATTTTTATTCATCTATCAATCTTTCCATCTGATAGGAGGAAACTTCGTATTTATAATATCTAATCTTTAAAGAGTAGAGTCTGAGATAAATATACACACATAATACTAGAACTTATAGGCTAAATTATATAATTGTGATACTTGATCATTCATTACATACCTTTCATAAGACTATACCACTCATAATAATACTATTAGGTATTTCTAAAATAACGCAAAACCAACATAAATCTTTTGAGTCAGAAAGGTTCTTTGAACTGAATTTTTCTATACAGTTAGGTAGATTTATTTAGTTTTAGGGTTTACTTACCAATTTTTCAGCAATTTGTTCTAAACTAGCTTCACTCCCAATTGTAAGAAATACGAAGAAAAAAAGTAAATTATAAATTTACAAATTATAAATGTATATTCAATACACATTGAATCAAGTTTTCAAATATTTAATAGCACCACTGTTACACATGTATCCATTGCTGGCTGTGTATGTTACAGGGAGATGCTCAGCTTTTCCAAGGATATTCAGATAGGAAATGATAAGAAAACTATTTACTGCAGTGTTTTATAAATGGGATAGCAATTAGCATAACCTACACCTGTTGTTTTATTGAAGTTACTTTCAAAGCCATGTAATACAAACTCTGAGAATATGAGCAAACATTAGGTTCTTGAGCAAAAGTATTCTTTCCATAATGCAAAATTACAATTTCAGTAAAAGGGAAAAAAATGATATAAAGGATTTCTCAAGATATATGATAAAAAGAAACAGTCAACTATTGTTGACATAGTTTCTGTATCACACATCTCTAAAAACTGGATATTCATCAGAGGAATGACATATAATTTTTAGAAACTCTTTGAATACAAAGTTAGACGATACAGAGAGCATCTAGGAAGGACCAAAAAGAAAAAAATTACTAACAAAGAGTTTATAGAAGAGATAAAGTATATATGTGAAGCAATTGGAAAATATTTTAAAATAATAGCACATTACTTCAAAATACAGTACAATCACAGATGAAAAATACCCACAGTAAATTATCTAGTGAATCTCAAATCCTCAGGCATGGCCATTTTCCTTCATAATCATACCAAATACATAAACATGTATTTTCAGAAGCTATTTACATATTACTCAGCTTCATAAATGCTCTTTTTTTTTTCTTCTCACCCCACCCCTGGGACTTACCGCCCTGTAACCATGTAAACATTACAAATATTAGAGATAAAATACATAAGTTCTATGGCACAAATTAGTAGCTCAACAAACATTGATTGCGATGATGATTTTTATTTCTTTGGGGAAATTTGTTTATTCACTTAACAATTATTATTGAGCTCCTACTCTGTGCTTGATACTGTGTTTGGTATACTGCTAAGGTGACGGGGATAGAAGACGAAGAAATTGGCAAGTTCTTTAAGTGGACATGAACCGGTTTCCCTGTTTTAAAGATTTTTCAGAAAAGTAATTTTGTATTTTACCCATGCAACGTTTTCGGGGTCTGCCACAACTTACTTCAACATCTTAAACTTCCCTGTGCTTCTTATTTTTATTTGTTCTCTAAAAACATACATTCAGATATGGTCTTCTCTAAAAGCATACATTCAGTCTATGGTGAATGTATGTTTTTAGAGAAGAAACAACTTCCCTTTGTTTCTTATTGCTATTTGTTCTCTAAAACATACATTCAGACTATGATAGATGTGTAGATTTTTTTGGTTTTTGATTTGTAATAATGCCTTTTAAGTTATAAGGAAAGTGATACTGAGCAGCAAGGCAAAATAATAAAAGCACATCAACATTTGGTTTAGTTTAGGCCTAACTATAAAGAGTTAAGAGTGAAAAGGAAACTAGTGAAATGTTAAAGCACAAACCATATCAGAAACATAGCCTGCTCCCCATAGACTTCTTAATAGTTCAAATTTAGTTTTCATTGATCATGATTTACTTTTGTCCTAACTTACTTGAAAAATGTCTTTCAATATAATTACTATCATACAGCATGCTTAGGTAAGCCAGAGATCAATATCATAGCTTTAGCTTTGAAAACAACGAGTATTAACTTTTTAAAAGGTTTCACAAAATCAGCACCTCTGAAGTACTGAAACTGGTCTTAATCATTCAGTGTTTGTGTAGCAGCAGAACTTTTCATTTTTCTCTAAACATTTCTATTTCATCCATAACAGATGAATTCATTAACTTCATTATTAATTCAAGTAATTTTTTCACTTTTATAAGCCCCAAGGTTGTCTCACTAAGATCAGCTCTTTCTCTGTGTTCCATAGAACATAATCAATCTCTATTACAGTCATGAAAATGGTATTTGTCACTTTGCTAAGAAAAAAAAATCAATATATCTTCCAAGAATGAACAGGCATTTAATACAATGAATTGTTAGATAAATTTAGCTTGTCAACAGTTCAGGACAAACTAATCAAAATCCAGAAAATTTATAGAAGTTTGGCCAATGAAATACATAGATATGGCATAGAAATTAATATTCAGGCATTAGAATAACCTGTCATTTTCAATTCTGGCCAAAAGAAGTTGGGGGCAGTGGTATCTAAAAAGGCAAATCTTCAATCACTATTTTAAAAAACAAAAGTGAAATTCATATGCTCAGAAAATATTTCTTGAACATGGTTGACAAGTAAGAAAAGCTTTACTGTCTTTTCCTATATAATTTTCCAGATACAGAGATAATTACAGAGTTGCAAAATTCTAGGAAACCTTAAAGGTCAGAAACCCACAGGGACATTGTCATCTGGAAATATGTTGCCTGTGAACTTTCCTGGGCTATGAATTATTACAGTAATTAACTACAGAGCAAGAATGTGTTTCGGAGTCACAGAATCCAAAGCACACTTTGCCAATCTCCTAAACAGACTTGACTCTTGCCCCTGTTCTTCCAGTTTCTGCTGAGTTACCTTCTGCAAAGAGAAAGCTGGCGACCTCTTGCTCCTTGCCAACCTCTTATTTACAGAATAACCCTTCTAATTGGAAAGGTCTGTGTTGAGCTAATATCTACCTTATAAGAAACTGCCACTCCTCACTTCCAGTCCTACAGTGAACAATGTAAACTCCATCTGTTGCCTTTCCTTTGAATCAGCTCCTCACTGCTTGAGGTCAGCTATCATTTTTCCTGACCCTTTTCTTTTCTGGACATAACCTATCTAGTTCCTTCACCTATTTCCCATAGTACACCGTTTACCATAGCAATGATTTTCAGAAAAATTCATGGTGTTATCTTCCCAAGACACTCCAATTTATGAATACCCATTTTGATTTGCCTCACCAAAAATAAACATAAGAATATGGGTGTCTTCAAAATAAAAATAAAACTCATTACAGTTCTAATTTACTGTAGTTGGAAATTGTATCTATATGGGTAATATAAGAGCTAATTTCCTCTTTCTCTTTCTCTCTCACAACAGCTTCATCAGATTTGTTTCAGATTAACTTTATAGGTTAACACTAAAATAGAAGTTCGATGAAGGCAGAAGTTCTGATCTGTTTTGTTGACTCTCCCTCTCCATCCTCAACATCAAGTACATAGTGGGCACCCAATAAATATTTAGCAAATGAATATAAGAATATATCGGTCCATTAAAGCTGCTGGATATTTGCTTATTTGCATTTCTGACGAGCCAGAACCCTTCCATACTCTATTCATGAAACCGATTTTTTAAATCTAAAAACCATATAGGGCTTTGTAACTATCAAATATTGTCTTTTTGGTTTAGATTAAGTGTTTCTAATAGCTAAAACTACACCAAGAGGCATACACATGAAGGTGTGTGTATAAAAGATGTATGTATAAAAACAAATCAACTTAATTAAATGTATTTCTTTGAATTAAACTGTAAAGTAATGGCCCTAGCTAGCCTATGAGACAATGGACTCAGTCATTTTGGCATTGTCATACCCCACAGTTTCAACTACAAGGTAAGTATCTCTCTATCGGTCAGACATTCCACTTTTAATCCTGCTGTAATTAGTTATTTCATTTACTCTTCAAAATAGTACTTATTTCCTACATAAGGCAACTGATGTATAGTAAAATTAATAACTTGCTGTGGGTCACACTAAAAGTAACTCCCAGTCCCAGGATTCAAAATCAGTTACTTTAGAATTCAAATCTTGGCTGGGTGCAGTGGCTCACGCCTGTAATTCCAGCACTTTGGGAGGCCGAGGTGGATGGATCACGAGGTTAGTTCAAGACTCAGCCTGGCCAAGATAGTGAAATCCCATCTCTACTAAAAATACAGAAATTAGCCAGGGGTTGTGGCAGGTGCCTCTCATCCCAGCTACTTGGGAGACTGGGGCAGAGAATTGCTTGAACCCGGGAGGCGGAGGTTGCAGTGAGCCGAGATCGTGCTGCTGCACTCCAGCCTGGGTGACAGAGCAAGACTCTCTCAAAAAAANGTTGCAATGAGATGAGATTGCGCCACTGCATTCTGATCTGGGCGACAGAGCAAGACTCCGTCTGAAAAAAGGAAAAAAAAAAAAAAAAAAACGGCTATTCTGAGTCTTAGGTTAGATTTTCTTGGAATAAGAAAGGCGTTTTGTTTTCCTGTATTTTTTTCACTATCTCATGCAGTTGTTTTTAGGAAATTGGAAGATAACATGGAAGGAAAAATTGGCAACAAATTTCTAAAGAAAAACCCTCTGGAGTAATTTGTATTTGCTCAAATAAAGAGAAGTACAGGCTGGGCGCAGTGGCTCACACCTGTAATCCCAGCACTTTGGGCAGGTGGATCACTTGAGGTCTGGAGTTCGAGACCAAACTGGGCAACATGGTGAAACTCCGTCTCCACTAAAAATACAAAAATTAGCCACTTCTGGTGGCAATGTCTATAGTCCCAGCTACCTGGGAGGCTGAGGCAGGAGAATCATTTGAACCTGGGAGATGGAGGTTGCAGTGAACAGAGATTGTGCCAGTACAGTCTAGCCTGGGTGACAGAGCAAGACCCCATCTCAAAAAGAAAAAAGAGAGAGAAGTACAATTTCCCAGTTTATTACAGTTATCCACCAAACAAACATTTTCCCTGAGGTAATTTCCCTCCTCTGTTGCAGTCTCAAAGAAAAATAACACAAATTTTAATTTCAAAATTTAAGTCAAATTTGAATTTTCATAACTATGGCTGCAGAAATTGATGAAGTAGAAAGTAATAAAAAGGTTCCAGAGAGGAGAAACAAGATCCCAACCACAGACTCCATGTGAATAAATTGTGTTTACACGATCACAAATTAACTACTCAGTTCAACTTTAAAAAAAAGTGACCGGAGAAAAACATTCAGCCTATCTACTTGATTGGTGGGAAAGGGTCAAAATAGACTAGTGATTAGCTGAATTGTTTTAAATTTTTGACTATTTTGGTAGATGTCACATAGAGTGAACATGCAGGACAAATGTTTGTTTTCACATACTGGGCTGAAGGAAGTAACTCCCTATGTGATCAAAGATTACAGCAACTTTGACCAATAAAGAGAAGAATTTGCCAATTTGGTGAAAATATTCCTTTCAAGTAGAATAACTAATATTCTACTGCAAGAAACTGGATAATCACCTCTTTGAATAGTAGCATTATGAACACACAATATATCAATTTTTAAACTATCGTGAAAATTTACTTTCATATTAAATAACAGCACAAAATGGTCCATTTTCATTTGTAACAAAGTATGGATGCTCAATTCATTTTATTACTTGCTCAATTACAAAATGAATAAGTGGCTCATGGAAATCACTTATTAGATCTAACAATGAAAACCAAAGATCTTATTTTCTCTATGGGCTTAACCTGCCCCTCTGGTTTTTATGAATATAATTTTTCTATGCCTCTATCTATTTTTGGCACCTCAGAAACTGTTTATCAGAGAAATTTAACTGTAACTTTCTCTAAAATCCTACATTTGCTTCATTTCTAAGGTCACAGAACAAGTTAATTAAATGTATTTCTTTGAATTAAACATAGCAGATACCTCTCTTATAAATCTCAGGGTATAAATCAGTGTACATGTATATTAATCTATCCGCTAATAATTGACTTATCCAACAATCTTTTATTGAGCACCCACTGTGCGTCAAACACTGTGCTAGACCATTTCGATTTGAGGAAATAAGGCACAATTATTTTCCCCAGGTAGCTATAGTCTAGTGGGGAAGTCATAAAAATTAGGATAAAATTTTAACACAGTAAAATAAAAATAGTATTACAGAGAATTAGGTTCCCTGATGTCACCATCACCCAAAAAGTTGCCTATCACACAACAGGCATTCAATAAATATTTTTGACTGGCTGTGTAATTGAATGAATCACATTTGCACTAGGAAAACAGAGGGACACCTCTATCAATTTAGGGCACCTGCACTGGGGACTGGAGTGAGGGATAAGGAGGTGATGTTTGATCTTATATTTGTCTCCAGAATATTCTGACTTTATTCAGTATGAGAGGGGAGCAGAAGGGTCGGGGAAGGAAAGAAAGGGGGAAAGAGAGGGAAGGAGAGAATGTAGAACCCATGTAGTTGTCCACCTAAGGGAATTTTATTATAAGGTGATTTCTCCTACATGGCAGGCACTTAGTCTCAACTTCAGAGGACAGAGGTTATTTTATGCTAATTACATTGAGGCCCTAAGATATAAAGTGACGTGTTTGGACTTAAGTGGCTGAGGGCACAACCTGGCTTGCAAGTTCAGTATATAGTCCACTATGCCATATCCCACACAACAAACTAATGAAAAAGCTTTTTATACTTGAAGGCACACTTCAACAAATTTCAATAACAGTAAATTAAAGGTTTGACTTAAGATATCAAGAGATCAGAGAAACTCAAGTTATCAGCCGTATGCCTATGATGAAATCTTTAAAAATAAATTTATAGTGCTCCCTTTCCAAAAGTCAGTCTTTTAGTATTCCATGCTAACTAGCATGCAAGGGAGAATGAAAGCAGTAACACAGACAGCTGTTGAAACAAAGTAACAACAGTCTCCTGGTTAAAATCCTAGTCAAAGGATGAACTTTCTGAGAACTCATTTTACTATAAAAACGCAAGAAAATTAACCCAGTGAGTCTAGGTTTCCTCCATTTATGCTGTCTTCCACAATGATGAATCTAGTAAAGAGAGAAGCTGATTTCTGTCTAAATATTTGTCTTCTTTTAAAGCTGCCTCTGAATAAATTAAGCCTTTCTTTCTAAACCTCCAAGATTGTAGTAAAAAGCAGAAGCAATGTTGTAATTCTTGACTGTCTGGTTTCTGCCCCACTACATTACTATTTTCAGACATTTCTATTTTGCCTTCCTGTCCTTCTGTTAAACTCCTGAATTAACCTCCTAATCTGAGTAAATCAATCAATAGATTTCCTCTACTCCTGCTCTCAAGCCACTCAAAGATGCTTAAAAAAAAAAAAATTACACCCTGGACAGACTGATGCCAGGATAAGGGGATAGTTTCCAGTCTTAACTTGGCATCTCACTGCATCTTCACTTGCATCTGCTCAGCTCCCTGCCCTACTCTTCAAACCAGCTATTACAATCTCTACAATTCTCCTTTTGCCCACTCTCAAGTGACCACGTTGCTTCTTCCTTCCTAAAGGATAAAAGATACCTGGAGGAGAAAATCCCATTTTACCAGTTGACAGTCACGCTTAGCTTCTTTCCTCCAATCTTGGGGGAGGGAAGCATACTTTTTCTATCCACAGCATTAGCTCATACTCTCTTCCACTTCCCCAAGGAGTTGCTTCATTAGGTAGTGTTTCTCTTCTTTTCCTTTCTTTCATTACAAATATCTTTCCTGTCTCACTTTCTCAGAACAACTCTCTTACTTTTTCAAATGACTTCCTTTGATCATACCACTTCTTGTAGATAACATGTTATTTCCCTCCTTCCCACTGCTGACTGTGAACTTCCTCAAGTCATATTCATTAATCCATCCATTACATTCTCACTAATTCACTCTTTCTGAGATAATCACAAACATTTTTTCCAACCAAAGTCTGATGTTACTTCAGTCTGTCTTTATGCTACTTGGCAACTTTGTGAAATTTGATACCACTGAGTTTCTTCTGGCTCAAAACCATTTTCACCTTGGTTTCTATAGGGTCACTCTGTTCTAAGTGTCTCTTGCTTCCTTTTGTCTCCTTTGACACACTCTTCCATTCTATACCTCCTTTTAATGTCAGCTGGTTTGCCAAGTGCCCAGCTGTGGCGTTCTTCCATGCTTTCATTCATTAGATGTTAAGATGTTGAGGTTAGATGTTGAGGGAAAAAAAAAGGTTCTACAGCCACACAAATACTACCTCCTCCATTCAACGCTCATCTGTCTCAAGACATACTAAATATGAATGAAACATTCCCAACCTTTTGAGTTCCATGTTCATATTACTAACCTCTGGTGATCTCCGCCAGGATTTCTTAGAGGATTTTAAACAATATTTATCTCCCTCTCCTTCCTTATTAAATTGGCCTACATCCAGTATAAGTCATAGTGGCACTACCATTCATTATATATATTCAACCAGAACATTCACTGCCATCGTTAACTTCTCCAATTTTGTCCATCTCATTCAGCTGGTCACTAACATTTGCAGATACTAACTGAAAAATGGTTCTTGAATCTAGCCTCTTTTTCATTCTCATCACTATGCCTAAAATTACCTCATTATTTTGGGGGCTGGAAAATAATGAAATATTTCTATCAATTCCTCTCTTATTTCTTCTCATGCCAGTACTTGTCCATGGTTGGCAGAGTTAGCCATCTTAAAAAAAAAAAAAAAAAAAAAAGACCCAATAACAACACAGCATTTCAAATCACAAAGCTGTTTAGAAAGCAGACAGGCAACCATATACCTTGGTCAGCTATTCCCTACACGATTAAAAATCCAGGCCTTACATTCAAAGTTCATCACCACCACCTGGTCTCATCAGTCTTTTTAACTCCTTATTTACCTTCTTTTCCTCATATACATGTACACTCAGAGCTTCTCCATATTGAAATTCCCCACATAACTGTGGCATACTTTTGCAGGTGTTATTTTCTGTGCTTAGAGTGATGCCCTGGCCCAGCACAGTGGCTCACACCTATAATTCCAGCACTTTGGGAGGCTGAGGTGGGCGGATCATGAGGTCAGGAGTTCAAGACCAGCCTGGCCAACATGGTGAAATCTTGTCTCCACTAAAAATAGAAAAAATTAGCCGGGAGTGGTGGTGCACATCTGTGATGCCAGCTACTTGGGAGACTGAGGCAGGAGAATTGCTTGAACCCAGGAGGCGGAGGTTGCAGTGAGTGGAGATCATGCCATTGCACTATAGCCTGGGTGACAGAGCAAGACTCTCAAAAACAAAAAGGATTCCCCTAATATCTTCATTCTGCATGTTTCAGCAATCAGCTTAAATATCATATTTTTTAGGTGACAGATTTCCCAGTTACCCCATAGAGATTTACTGACACTAAATTTTCTCTACTTCTATATCTGGCAATTTATTGATTTTTTTCCTCTCATCCCAACTTGACAACATCAAGACAGATAATTTATCTAATTCACCTCTATCTTGGAGCCTAGCACAGTACCTGGAATATAAGAGGTTATCAGTTCACATTGACAAATATTTTTGATAAATATTTTATATTAATCGCTGAAAAATAATGATGGAATTTCACATAGGGAAAGAGCCTTACCATTATTTTGATTTCAATATGCCTCTCATGTTAAATACATATTAGTTTTATGAATTAGATAAATCAGTCATAAAAGAAGTAGGGTTTTGAGCCATTCTATAAAGTTTTAATTGTTATAAATTTGGACAGTTAAAAAGATAGCTTGATAGCTAATAAATGCCTTTTAATTATACTATAATATAAAATCTAATGTGGTCACAAATGTTTATATTTTTCAGTCTACCCATCTGGTTTATATATTAAAAGTGTAATGCATCATTAAATGTACTTAAAATAGTTATAACAAATACTTTTATTAAAATATATGGGTTTTAGAATAATTAAATGACCTCATTTATACAGAAGTCAATAAACAGTTTAAATGGCTCACATCTGCATGTATTACATTTATTGCATATTTATCCTCTTGGCAATGTATAAGACAATAAACTGGTTTTCAGGTAATAAGATCTGACCATACTTTCTTTCTATCCCATCTGAAAATGTACAAATTGAAATTTTGAAATTTTTTTTGTAATAAGAATCTTATAAGTAGATATCTTAAATTCATTTTAAGAACTCTGTCGCAGCAGTGATATCAAAACTTAAACCGAGCTCTAAAATTGTCTTTGAATTACATTGAAAGCTCTAGAAAAATAAAAAATAAAAGTGATCTTAGTAAAACAGAAGCCACCTGTGTACCATCGACCCCATTATTGATATGAAATAGCAGCTATATACATTTTGTTAGTTAATGGGTAAGAATGACCGAAGTGAGTAAAACATGTAATACATGGCATTGCCACCATTTTATATTCATGATTTGCATGAAAGAAACCACTTGCAATTCACAATGAGAATTCATTACTGCAGAAGACAAATGTTACTCAGTTTCACTGTAAACCTGTTCGTGTTTGTTGTCAGAACTAAGCATCTGCCAGTGTGCTACCATGCAAGAGATCCAAACACAGCCCTATGCTGCTGTCAATTTTTGCTTAAACTTTCAAAACCCAAATTCTTTTCAAGCAGCCACTCATTTGACAAGACTGGCATTAATCATTGATTACCCAGACATTCTTAAATCAGAACCACTTTTATGCTCATGTGTGATTCTGTAAGCATAATGAGTTATCTATTAATATTTTTCTAATTGTCCTGGCAAGTGCCTTAAGAGAAACCATTATATTGATTTTCTTTAGACACTTCTGAATAATTTGCACATCAGACAGTAAATTTCACTATTTCAAAGTATAAATCCCAAAGAGAAAATAAGAATCAAGTATTTTCCAATTAAAATATTTCATAAGCCATGACTAGCAAAGTGAAATAAAAATGAACATAACACCAAGATTAAAATGAGAGACTCACAGGGGTGACCAAGGTTTCTAGGAAGATAATTCTTCTTATATTACTTCCCTTACCATTTCCTTCTCTAATAAGAGAGAGAAAGTCCAAGAGTCATGTTCTGTGTCCAAAAACTAGAACTCAGTAGAGCAATGCATAAAGAGAAATCACTCATTTTCCCTATCCTCATATCCTGGATATAAAACAAATTGATGTCTGAAACCATATGCATTAGGATAGCCAAGATATAGTGTAAATAAATATTTAAAATACATGTAAGTGACTCCTTCAGGCAAATCTAATTTTTCTAGGGACTCCTTTTTTCTTCATGTTCACAAAAATAAATACAATTCTTAGAATCCTTCTTTATTGGTAATACAAAAGCCAAAAAGTAAAAGGTGGGGTTTTATGGTTTCATACTCTTTATACATGAAGATTACTGAGTTAATAATGCTTTTAAGGCAGTATTGTAATATTATGATGAAAATACTGACATAAAATAAGAAACGTATTCTAGATAACCTAGTATTTAAGATTTAGATTAAACCTATTCATTAAAGTTGTGCATTTGTGCATTTTTTTTTTTTTNTTTTTTTTTTTTGGTAGATGGAGTCTCAATCTGTCATCCAGGCTGAAGTGCACTGGCACAATCTCTCCTCACCGCAATCTCTCCTCACCGCAACCTCTGCCTCTCAGGCTCAAGTAATTCTCTTGCCTCGGTCTCCCAAGTAGCTGGGATTATAGGCATATGCCATCATGCTCAGCTAATTTTTGTATTTTCAGTAGAGATGGAGTTTTGCCATGTTGGCCAGGCTGGTCTCCAACTCCCAACCTCAAGTGATCTGCCCGCCTCGGACTACCAGAGTGGTGGGATTACAAGTGTGAGCCATCACTTGAGGCCAGGAGTTCAAGACTCACCTAGCTAACATGGTAAAACCCCATCTCCACTAAAAATACAAAAATTAGCAGGGTGTGGTGGTGCATGGCTGTAATCCCAGCTACTCAGGAGGCTGAGAATTGCTTGAACCTGGGAGGTAGAGGTTGCAGTGAGCCGAGATGGCACCATTGCTCTCCAGCCTGGGTGACACAGTGACTCTGTCTCAGAAAAAAAAATTAAAAAAAAAAAAAAAAAACTTTTAATTATATCGGTCTCTCTTAATAAATGAATAGTGACTTATATTTAGCTAGCACTGACTGTGAGCATCTTAAGATGCATTAGTCATTATCCATGTCTGAACTTCAGTATTCTAGATAGGGATAGAAAGAGTGTCTGTACAAAAATAAGATGTGAGATGGACATTTTCCACTTTCTGGAGGCATGCAGGGATTTGCTCCCTTCACACTTTAGCTGACATTTACTATAGCGTTGGCATCTGTTAACGACTCCAAGTTTGAGTGGATTCACCAATGTCTAATTTGCAGCTAAACATCACGAGGAGGCTTATTTGGCTCACTTGGGGAAATTTTCCCATTGTTAAACATTATCTTTTTTCTCTGCGGACTTTGTCTGGTTTGCCGGTTAGCAGGGCATGGTAACAGTCATTAGTCCTCAAAGTGCTAATATTTTTTATAAGCATCTCACCTTTTTTCCCTGGAATTAAAATAATAATAATAATAGAAAGAGAGTGTTTTTAAAATTCTTTAATCTCCCTATAGATAATTTACTCATTTTAATTTTTTCAAACAAAAGTCTCCATGTGGTCAAAGTTCACATAGCTAAAATTGAGTCCATATAAGCTTTTGTTTTTAAAAAATTAAATACTATCTTAGGTATGTCTTGTATTGCGGATCCTGGCAGGCATGACTGAAGTCCTATTTAAAAGTTGGGAACCTGTTAATTCCTGATGAATTTTGGTAGGAGAAAAAGAAAATTAAAATAATCAATAGATGCTAAGGTTTTAAAACTAGAAGGAAGCTGTTGGCAATCAATATGGTAAAGACAGGCAGTAGAGAAATACGGAAAGCATAAACAAAATTTGCTTTTAACTACACTAACTTTTAGCTATTGCCCAGACACAAGGAACATGACGTGGAGAAGCAGAAAAACAACATGAAGGATTCCATGAAAACAGGCGTCCTACTGGGAGACTAAGACTCCCAAGAAAATTGGTCATGAATAAAAAGAGCCCAAGGAAGTCATATTGCACAAAAATGTTAATATGTGTTTACCATTACTACATTTAGAACTCTTATTTATTTTTCCTTATCTAGGCTAAATGTCAACTACTTAGTGAAGCACTTCCTGACTTGACAGCCAGAGCTTGTCAGTTCTACGTTCATTGTGGCCCCACGGTGGCTCACGTCTGGAATCCCAGCACTGTGGGAGGCTGATGGTGGATCGTTTGAGCCCCAGAAGTTCGAAACCAATCTCTGCATCTGTGTGCCTCCACAACCAAGGTGAAAACGTCTTGAAGGCAAAATCAAGTCTTCATAGTTTTATCTCCAACATCTAGCAATAATCCCACAGGACCTGGTATATAAATGGGCATTCCATCAATGAATAATCAATGCATGAATTATTACATTAAATTTAAATAACAGATTTGACAGCAAGACAGAGCATTGTTTAAAACAAGAAGGAAGGAGTTTCATTTGAACTTCAGGACACTAAGGTCACCAATTTAATGGTCAAGAAAATCTCCATTATAGGACAAACAAGGATTTTTTCTACTTTCTGCCATTATTTTTGCCTCCATTGATTGCAGAAAAAGTCCTACATTGACGTGACTATGATACATATAATGCAATGATTGGTCCAAACAGATCTTCTAATCTAGTACCTCTTCCTTGAAGTTAAAGTCCAATTATTATTGATCGTAACTCATACTAATACTGAGTTAACATGGCATTCTAAACAACAGTAATGTGCTTTGAGCGGGTGGGCCAGGAAACAGGATAAATTAAGTTTTGCCTTGAAATCTGGCATATGCTAGTGCCAAATAAGCACAAAAAGAGCAACTTTTACATCGTCTGTTTATTAAGGTTTGTTCTCTCATCTATTTTCTGTGGATATTTCTAGAGGGGTGAAGATAGGTACCTGCTATGGTCCCAGTTTTCCCTTAATGACACTAACTGGCTATTTTTCATGGCCATTCTAAATCTGCTTTCACAAATGCTGAAAAGGGGACCAATGCTGACCTAACTTGCTCTGCCCAGCAAAGAGAGTCAGGTGGCAAGCATTTCTCTAGTGTCACTGTGGAACTAACCAGAAATGTTTGCTTTGCTGGCTTTGTTATCCTGCAACTTTTAATTTCTGTAACCTGCTTGGATACAGTGGTTGAGAATGTTAATTAATCAACACAACAATGAGCCTGTCCTCTGGAGAAAAAGTAATATACCTACAATACAGCAGTATCTCTACTTTATCAAATAAGCTAATTTACAGTGGTCTACATTTCTTGGTTTTGTAGGTTACAAGACAGTAAGCCTTCAAATATGCACTCCATACAAAATTAATTTAATTCCTGTGGGCATATTGTTAAGACATGCCATTTAACTTTCCCTAGATAAAAAAGCACAAAAAGTCAGGGCAATGACTTTTCACGTTTAACTATGTTTTAGTCTATTTCTTACCTGGGTATGATCCAAGGGCCTCACTGGTAAATACCGAAATTAAATCCATGCCTACAAGACTTCTGCTAATGAATGAGGAAACTGCCTTATCTTCAGCTAGGTCATATTCCACAGTCCTAGACAAGTGCTCCTCGAAGCCTTGTCTGTGGCTGGCTGCTGAGTCCGGCAGTTTTGTTACTGGCCCACCACAAAAAAGGCAGAGACATGGTGAGCAATCATTTAGAAACACCTGTAGTAAGGTGACAGAGTAACTTTATGTTTGTTGAATCTAATAATAAAAAATTGAGTTTCTGTTTTATATGTCTGGGTTTTAATTTTATTTTTCTAGTAATTCAATTGTATTATTTTATGAAAGCATCAATCCATAGTTGATTGTTAATTAAAAGAAAACAAAAAGAAAGATTCTTCCCAAGATTAGAAATACTCAGCAAGTTAGTGCAGTGGAATGTTCGGGGCCGAGCCAACCTGAATGGGATTTCAGCTCTTTCACATAGAGCTATGTGGACAAGTTACTTAACACTCTGTGTCCCAATGGCTCTAGCTGCACAATGCATATCACAATATTTGCATTTTCCCAAGGAAAACCCAATAAATATTGGCTTTGGTGTCAGATGGCCCTCAGTTTCCTGAACTGTGAAATGGATGTAATAATCCCAGTGTCACAGTGGTTTAAGGATCAGATAACTTGGTTAAAATATGTAGTTCAGTGCCTACGCAGTGTCTAGCAAAAACCCCAAGTCAGCAGTCATTATTATTGAAAATGTCTTAGGCATAGTAGGCCCTTGATAAATATTAACTTATATCATCCCTCATTTGTGTAGAGGATTCTGAAGCACTCATGCCTCCTGATTTCAGTCCAAAATTTTGACTGACTGGGAACAACTCAGTCTGACCATGTCATATACTGATGCTCTCAAAAAGGATCTGGACCCCTGAGAAACAGTTTGTGGATGTGGCCCATCAGGGCAGGCTGCTTCTGTTTACCAGAGGATGTTTCTTCTCTAACATTTACATCTGAGAAAATTCTCCTCTCTGCTGTCTCTATGTTGAATGATATAATGCTGGGAGAAGGCCATTGACAGGTATGTCATAGGAATGCACAGATAGCTATTTCAGGTAATGGGGAACAATGTCAAAGAGAGATCATCCTATCTCTTCTTTCACAAATTATTAAACATAATGTGTCTCTTCATGCCCATCTTTAAAAAAATGCATAAGCGGCTAGTTGTAATGAGTAAAAAGAAGACATTGGCTGGGTGCGATGACCCACACCTGTAATCTCAGCACTTTGGGAGGCGGAGGTGGGCAGATTACCCAGGGCCAGGAGTTCAAGACCAGCCTGGCCAACATGGTGAACATTCATCTCTACAAAAATGCAAAAATTAACCAGGCATGGTGGTGCATGCCTAGCTCCTAGAATCCCAGCTACTCAGGGGGCTGAGGCAGGAGAATCACTTGAACTTGGGAGGTGGACGCTGCAATGAGCCAAGATTGTGCCATTGCACTCCAGCCTGGGTGACAGAATGAGACTCTGTCTCAAAAAAAAAAAAAGACATAAAAAGCTCTACATCATTTTAGAGTTTATAAAATGCTTTGATCTGACTTGATTTTTACAATACTATGGGCAGAGCATTCTATTTCCACCTCACTGATAAACTCAGCTGAGAAATTAAATGGTTTTCTAAGCATACATTGCTAGTGAAGGTATATCTTAAACTTGAACCCAATCCTTCAAATCCCAAAATACGAGTACAGAAAACACAGGTGAAGCAAGTTACATTCTGAAAAAAAATATATTTCAGAAGAAAGTCTCAGAAAAATAGTCAAATATGTGAAAAACTTTAAATTATGAATACAGATCTCTGTGAAAGACATACGATGGCCAACCAAGAATGAATATATGGATGGGATGTGGGTAGAAAACAAAAAACAATTGATGTCTATCCAAAAATAAAGAATATTAGGAAAAAATGTTCAAAGGATTACAGCTTGTGTTTAAGGTATAACTAGATTCAAAACCCATAGGTAGAAATGGGAGAAAAGGAAAAAAAAATCGAAAAAGCTGACAGACATTCCTAAATGGCCCAGGCTTAGAGACAGAGGCAGCCTTTGAGGATGTCAGACAAACCCCATAGAGAGAGCCCCAGCGGGCATCTTCAGCAACAGAACTAACCTTAACCATCGGCCCACTTAACCATTACCACTCTGAAGACAGTTCGTGAAGGCCAGGGGTAGATCATTCTGTCAGACAAATGTCTCCAGCTGCTACCGATGCCTGCAACCTCATCGGCTTAGTATTTGACCCTTAATAAGAGGTCAGTTACATTCGCAAGGGCAGCATCTCAAATGTTCTCAGTTATCTAGATCTTTGTGTGGAGGAATTTCAGGTCGTTACTTGAAAGGAGGTCTTAGCAGTAGAGGAAAACAGAGAGGCAGGGTAAATAAGGAGAGAGTGCCCCTTCTCAAGGAAGGCTGGCAATGCTGATGGGAAATACTGGCTTTTCACGATTTTCCCGGTTTCTGTAGTTATCATGATCACCTGACACAATTCTCTAATATTTTTATTAGGAAACTTTAGGCAACAGTTTTCTAATCATAATGCATTATACAGAAAAATTTTGTATGGAGGATAAGTGTATACATACAAAGACAGGCAATGAATAACAACAGTATTAAAGGTCATTGCTAAGACTCATCAACCTCTTACCATAGGCTTTATACTCTCTATCCTGTTTAATCTTTACAACCACTCTATGGGGGTGTGTATGATAACTTTCCTGACTTTATAGTTAAGAAGCGGGTTTAGAAACTGTTTATACAGCTACTAAGCAGTAGAGCAGGAATGTGAACCAGTCCAATTCTGGTTCAACCACCACATTTGTGCACCAAACTTAAGTGTTAGTATTATCATCATATCACTCACATTCATACATATGTCAATATTCTAGATCCCTGCAGCAAGGAAGCCAAAGCCCCTTACTATTAAAACTTTTTAAAATAGTAAAATAATCATAATAGAATAGAGTGAATTTCTAAGCTAAATCACAAAGCTTCTAATCAAAAATGGTTTTGCTTGAAACCTGCTTGGGGAAACACCCCTAGACCCAAGGAGTCCTTGTTCTCACCCCTCCCCTAATTTTGTTATTTTGTTGAAAAATTTGGACTAGTCTGCTCAATGAATATGTGTGTGCAGGTACTTGACCTGAACCATGGATCCTTGATCTTCATATTTAAAGATGAATCTGTTTGAGGGATCTGTTATCTTCATGTCACATTAGAGAGAATTGGCTCAGCCTTCTTTTGAGCTGTAAGCTTATTAACATAGCCAGTGGACACCTACAAACCTCAGTAGCTGAAGGGTGTCTGCCTCCTTCCCCTTCTCCTGACAATTATGCTGTGATTCACATTGTGTGGTTTCTTTGATTAAAAAACAGAACACATTTTATTCTCTAGCATTTTTCATTTAACAAGTTAGAAAAAGAAATGCAAAAAGACAAATCATCCTTGTGCCCTACCTCTCTAAATCTTACCCGCATTCATGACTATCTTAGGAAAGGGCTTTGAAAACCAGAAAGCACTAAACAAACATAAGGCTTCATGTAATTAGACAATGAGGGGGTCATTTAGTGCACTAGAATGCGGTGGAGTTTTCCTGTTCAGTGTCTGAATGATTTTGGTTATATCCATGGCAGTGCTGCTACAGCTAAACAGAGAAGTGCAGGGTAACTTTGAAATATTTTGAACTTATTGATCCTGAATCTCTCTTAAGAAAATAAATGAGTATCCAAAATTCCTCATGGGCCCCAAAGGACATTTATAAATAGAATATCCTTGTCAGCTTGAGGCCAAACTGGCTACAGAATTCGTCTAATTACTGAGACAGGGACTCAAGGCCTTGAAAAGATTCTAGGTACAGTCATGACATGCACCTGCATTCACCTCTAATTATTCATATTTTTCCTGCTAAAACTTTGAAAAAGTTATTTTATTTTTCCACTGTACTCTCTTTTAACTGTTGATCTAATCTGATAAGAAATATCTATAGGATGGTCACAGAATATGAAACAAAACAAAGCAGGTTTATATTCCATGGTAAGATGCTGCATGTGCAGACTCTAACTTAGGGAAAGAAAAGGCTTTGTAAAATTTCTTTCAATATATGAGCATGTAGGCACTAGCTGAGTAACTTTTTGATTCATTCATAAAATGAGTTATGACATTATCACCATCATCTGACACATCTTAGGACTTTAGTCTTCCTCCTGCAACTATGTATTGCCTTCACCTAACCAAGATGACTCTTAGAGAGTGATCTAAGCTTCCTTAAAAATGCATTCAGTGTCAATGCAAACTGATAATATTCATCCCAATTTCACTGTTCCCAGGGGAAGTCCCCTCCAAAAAACAATTCCACAGTCCATTGCTATTCAGGGAGCAGGGCTAATGCTTTTCCTCACTGCTTCTGTCCCTAAACTTCATTTGCATGCACAGGAGAAAAAGACATCCAACACAAGAGAGTGACAAGCCAAAAGGTCAAGGATCAGCACAGTGATGTGCTTTATAATATTTGCTTAATTAAGTGAGCTTCACAAAGTACACAAGGAGGTTTATACTTACCATTTAGGACACAGTAATCAAATTAACAGAACACTGTGAAACTCATTCTCAATTTCTTGTTCTAGTAGGAGCAAATAATGACATGTAAAATTGTGTAACACACGTATATGTTTGAGGTATTTCACAAACATGTAAATTTAATGGGATTATTTTACCCCACATATTTAATTTTTAATAATTAAAACTACCTGAAATTCTTCTACTACATTCTAATTTGGCAGTGGTAGAAAGTAGCCCCATAACATGCTGGATAGAAGAGTACACCCATTTGGGTTGAAAAATCCACCATAGTTAATCCTCAAAAGTGAAATTTTTGCATCCTATAATCAGAAGTTGCTGGGCATTTGATTAAATACCCCAGGCATTTCATCCCCAACGTACTTTCATTTCTCCCCCAACTGGCAAACAAGGGAAATCAGACCAAGAACCCGAAGAAACAAAGTGTGTACTTTAATACGGAAATGCTTTTACCTGCCATCCTGCTGTGAATGAAATGGGCTGGGCTTTCAAAATGTTAGTCAGCTTAACTCCCAGTTGGTGGCACTGGGAAAATGTAGCCACTCAGTCTTATTGCTGTGTTTCTGTTCTTTAACTGCCAACTGGAATACAATAGAGGATTCAAATGGAAACAAAAGAGAGATGGATCCAGAAAGAACCAGAAGGACGACAACAAAGCAAGCCAAGAAAATGCTAAGGAGCCAAAGACACTGCATTCCCCAAAGTCAGCATCCCAGGCCCTCTTCACATGGAAGATAATTAGGCTTCCGTTAATTACCACTTCCCCTCAGAGGGTCATGATATTTTACAAATCACAAATTATCTGGTAGATGCTTTGCTTTGTGACACTTTAGGAAAGTCATAAGATATGCTTAACCCAAACAGAGAATGACTATATCACATTGCTTAGACGTGGATAATTTATTTTACATATTATGAGGGATTTTAATGTAAACATACAAAGTAGCAGTGTTGAACACACTAATATTTTTGGACCACAAAGGCAGTGCCTCCATTCTGATGGATTACAGTATATGCAGCATACACAGAGGGCTAGATATTTTTATTCTCATATTGCATCAGCAGGTACCTTTACTTATGTTCAGCTTCTCCATCATCTTGCCATTGTTTTTTGTACTTTTTTTCTTCGTATGCAGACATTATGTTATTACAATAGTAGACACAAGGCTGCCACTTATCACACAATCCTCATGTCCTCTTTTAACTTCAGAACGTGTCAAAGTATGTATACCATTGTCTTTGGTTTGTGCACATTTAAGAATTCACACATCAAAAGTCAAACTTTGTCCAGGGTTACAGAGAAGCATGCCTTTCTCAATTACCCCTCCCCAAGAATAATGATGTATACAATTTATATTTTAATTTAAATATACTGCATGATGTATTGAGTTATAGTTTTCTAAGCTGCAAAGGATGAGGAAAGCAGTAAAAAAGAATGTGACTTACATAGAAACAAAATACATTCAGTAGCCTGGCTTTTAGGTCACAGTTTAAATAATGTATATGAAGTTTTATATTATAGATTTCTATATCAAATGGATAAATGAAAATTTTCATGGGCCTGGGATAGTCATAAGTAAAATCACATGAAATCACATCTTATGGGACATGATAAAATCTTACCTTATCAGATGTGACATCCAAAATGTTGCATTTTCCCTGTGATTTTATTAATAATGCAGGAGCATCCTTCTAATAGAGAATCTCTTTTATAAACACTGTCTTTGGTATTAATCAGAGTCAGAGTATTAACTAGGTGATCAGTACAAAATGTAAACAACTCTTGTTGTTTCAGCCAGTCTGAAAGTTCAGAATAAGAAAAAAAAAGTAAGAATTTTCGACTGGCCAGCAAAAATCAATACTACGGTTTTTATAATACTGTGAACTTGCTAGCATTTTATATTTTAACTATCTTTTTATGTCATTTTATTTATAGGGATGCGGTCTCTGCTACCCAGGCCGGAGTGTAGTGGCACAATCATAGCTCACTGCCGTCTCAAACTCCTGGGCTCAAGTGGTCCTCCCGCCTTAGCCTCCAAAGTAGCTGGGATTCCAGGTACGAGTCACTACACAAGGCTTAACTTTCTTATAATCCATTTTCGATCCCACAAATTACTAAAACTCAAATTGTGTCTGTCTCCAGACAAAGCAAGATGGTAATTTGTCAATTTTCTACTGAGACCTAAATTATTTTCCTGAATCTTCTACTCCTCAAATTCATTATAAAAACGAACAATTTACCATCTCACTTCACATGAGGAAGGTATTATAGAATGTAGATCCCAGGATAGAATAACCAAACACTACCTGGGGACAGATGAACATGCGTGTGTGCGTAACTTGAATTGTTCCAATTATTCTTTTGCTTATAAAGCAATTTCTATATGAGCTCCAGAAGCCACTTGGAAGCAAGATCCATTAGCATGCAACATTTTCTACTTCCGGAAGCCAACTCATAATAAATCTCTTACCTTGTAGAGAGAGGGAACAGCACAGGGCTCACAACAGGATGAGTGATGCATAAAATGTTCTTCAGCTGACTTCCCATGGGATTTATATTTCCAAACCTAGGAACACCGTCTGCCTGCACGGATGGAATGCTAAGCAATGCAGTCAAACAACCAATACGTTATGTATAGTTTTTTAACTTTAAGAAACCTAGAAGAAACTGTAAAATATGTAAACAAGTAAAATTGTGTCTAAACATTATAGCACAAATTAACTAGAAAAATACATAGCTTAAATAAGGAAGGTCAGTGATGGGCTCATATTTTAAGTGTGATTGTGATTATGAAAATAATATGCTATTTCTTAGAAACTGACCAGTTGCTGCATTCTTGGTTATAGGTTTAAGAGAGAGACTCTTTTGTATTGCATTAATGCAAGTATTTCACAAAGAAATCATAGGATCTGAATTACAGATAAAATGTCAGTCAAGGCATTTATTTTGGGGGTTTATTTTTCAAAAGTAACCAAGAGAATAAAGAAAATAATCTAAGAAAATAAATAAGAAAAATACATATGTTCAAATTCTACTTACATTTTCTCATTTGTTTGAAAAGGTATCACTAATTTTTTTACAGTACAGTTTCAAGTCAGACTTATTTCCAGTCTAAATTTAGCCCCTGTTCATTGTGTCTTATTTCTGCAGGCATGGGAAAGAAAATCAATGCTCCTACTCACCTTTGGAAGAATTTCACTGCCAAGTCTCGATGGTTCTATGGGATCCAATAATCCGTGGCTCAGTATTGATTTTTCTATGACACCTGTAGAAACAGCCTCTCCTTCCTTTCTAACAAAATATAGCAACAAAAATTGTGTGGTTTCTGAATGAATTAAGCATAGGTTATTAAGCACAACCTCATCGTGTAAGGCAATGTGGTTTATCTTTTCTTAAAAAATGTTGACTTGGCTCGATTTTTTTCTGAGTCATTTGAAGGCGATGTGAACATCTATGTGTAAAAATAATTTGAATATAACTTTCTTAGGTTTCTGGCACCTAACTTCTATATTGCAAATAGCATTTATTCTTCTAAGGAACTAGAAAAATGATAAAGCCTATCTGAGTTCAATTCCCAAAGTATCTCCAAAATCAAAATCTTTTGGATATACAAAACTAGAATCACGCTTTTAAAATCTAAAGCTTTGATTAAATACAGGACCTTTAAGGGAGTAAATAGGACATATCAAATCCTAGGAGAGAGAATGGGTTAAATTTGGGGTGTATTTTATAGCATTAAAAGAGTTGGAAAAACAGGCAAAAAGCAGCAGCCTTTCTCTTTTCTCAACAAACACAGTCCAAAACACACACACACACACACACACACACACACACACACAAAACAACAAGAAGTCATGTTTCCAATATTCTTTACACACCTTATTTAAACCTCAAAGGTATTTGTTTCACCCTGAGCAGATTCTTTGGGCATGTCTGATTCTATTTCCCCGCAGCCATTCTGCGCCGAGTGGAGTAACTACAGCTGGCAACCTACTCCAACACTCACTCCATCATCCTGAGAATCTGCAAAATAAAAATGCAGTGTTAGAAAAAAGAAAAAAAAATGTTTTCTTTTACCTTTGCTTTTCCTGGTAAAATCCTGGAAAAAAAAAATATGGAGCAGGGTGTTTCCCACAATGTATGTGACATCCTGGTTAAAAGTGACAGGACCATGTTGCACTGTGACAGGTTTAGTGTTAAGACCTGACAGATACAAACCTGCAGGAACAACCTCCCTGCCACAGGTATTTAAGCTCATGTGAAAACATCGATTTGATAGTCCCTTGATTAGCTTTTGCAACAGTGAGTGCTACTGCCTTTCAAGTTCATTATAAATTACGGAATTCTTCACAGTACTGTCAATTTAAGCTCTTGTTTTACTAAAAGGCAGGCATTTTAACCACTCATCAAACCTGTGCATATTTTTGAGTTAAAGAATTAGATCAATCCAAACTCCAGTTCTCAAGGGAGAAGTTCCATTGTTTATCAGGCCATGTCTACACTGGCTGAGCAAAGCGCTCTGTTCAGAAGGAGAAGCGCCTTTGGCAGCTAGAGTCTACATAGCTGACCCATGGTCGCTCGGGTGGAGTTTCTTCACCTAATTACACAAGTGCAATGAAATTACTGAACATTGATGAAAATGACCCATGACAACAAAATAGCATGACATGATTGTTGTTCTAATCTATTTACATGGTAGTCATTTAGAATGTAATTCAAAGAATCTGTAAGAATGTGAAGATGCTTATACTTACAGCAGATGATGAATATGGGTATTGAAATACTTGATAACTCAACATTTGGTTTTACCCAAGTCATTCTTTCTAAACAAGACAGTGGTGGCACAATTTTAAAATGAAATATTTTTCCTAACTGGTCCAGGTTAAGCTCACAACGCTTATATTTACAGAGAGAAATTCACAGAGTTTAAGTAATTAAAAAGATGATTTTAATCTCAACAAAACGGATTAAAAGGTAATCAACCTTCTGGAGAAAATATTTCATTTTTCCAACTTGCTCAGTGAAGATTTAGTAACATCTATAGGTACATTCGATTCTGGTGATAGTACCGTGCCCTTGACTCATCTTGAACGTTTTAGATAAAAAGTGGTTTAGCAGAAATGTTCTACTGACAGCCATGAAATTATAGTCTTTCCCTTTCATCCATCCAAACACACACCACCCTGTGAAATAATAGAAACAAACACTAATCACCTTTGGAATTTTGCCAGCCTTCCCCATAGGTGAGCTGCAGAGTTGGACTAAATTGTATTGGAGGAATAAAGCCTGTCTCATCCCTGTGAATGCTCTCAGAGGGCTTCAGAGTGCATCCATTTCAATTCATCGAAGAAAGCAGAAGTAAAGATTTAACTGTCTGGGAATCTATCAGAGCTTACCTCTATCAATAGCTCCCCAAAATAAAGTAGTTAAGTCAAACTCAAATTCAGTTTCCCTAATCACTTGGACTTTGCAGATGGGAGTAGCTCATAATTTTTCTTTTTTTGCCAATCCCAACTTCAGATTTTCAAGATAAGTGTTTCGTCACTCTGTTTCAGTTGGTAGTCATTCATACAATTTATACATCAAATCCTTTTTTAGTGGGTGCAAAATCCCAACTTCAGATGGAGCCATATGTCTGGCTGATTCGTTTTTTAAATTACCACTCAAATTATAAAACAAAAGAAATCTAGTTGCTCTAATTGCCTTATGTAGCAAAGTTCATCTAAGATAAGTTGAATTTTGTATCTTCTGAAAACACTGAGAATGTTTAAATATAAATATAAATATAATTGTTGCCAAAAATGTTTCAGTCGCCTGATGATGATGATGATGGTAGTGGTGGTGGTGGTGGTAATTATAAAAGTAGCAAACGTCCTTATGGTACTTGACTATGTGCCAAGCACTGTCCTAAATGCTTTGTGTATAGAAACTCATTTAATCCCCCAACAACCCTATAAGATAGATACTATTAGCCCAATTTAACAGATGAGGAAACAGAATTACAGAGACAGCAAGTTACTTGTCCTGGATCATGTAGTCAGTAAATGGCAGAGCTGGATTTGAATCTGCACAGTCCGGCTCCAGTGTCTATACTCTCTTAGATGGTGATGTGCTCGGCCTAGCCACAGTGATGAAGCTGGCATATCATTATGCACAGACATTTAAATTAAAACGTGGTGTTTTGACATTGGTTATTTCCTTCCTATATGAATGGAATTAACATGCCTGGAACTAGAGCTTCACTCTCTCAACTACTCTGTCCACCAGGCTCGTTCTTCTAAACTCACTCAGGATTTCCTTTACACCTTTCAAAACTTATATTTTAAGATATTTGTAAATGTGAAAAATATCAAATAAGAAAGGAACTGTAAAAATAAAAATTTTTAATTTGGGCCTAAGAATAATAGAGTATGTACCTAAATGTAACTTCATGGGATCAGGCCTACTGAGGTCAAATCCTAATGCTACCTATTCCAAGTTGGACAAGTTGTTCTATTTTTCTATGTCTTAGTTCTATTGTCTATAAAATGAGAATGAAAATAATGCTATAGTTTAAGATTGTGAAGATTAAATAAATTAATCCATATGAAATGCTGACCCCACTGCATGATAAGCGAGCATTTGATAAGTATGAGCTTCTGTTATTATATTTAGTTTATGTAGACTAGCCTTCAGCTGCAACTAAGCATTGACAATTAAAATTTGTCCTTGTAGTGTGAAAGTATTAACAGAGATTTACGAAAAATTTGTTGTTCTCACAGGAAATTCTTTCAGCATAGGGAAAATTTGGCTTTAAAAATTCACTGAGACATATTTTCACAAATAATTTTATTCCCCCTATTTTCAAGAACATAGACAAATTACAGATTATGACAGGACCACTTAAAAAGTCATCAGAGTTTATGATGTTATCACCTAAAAAGCTAAAAGTAGCCTTTTTGTTCTTGTGACAGGGTCTCTCTCTGTTGTCCAGGCTGGCATGCAGTGGCATGATCACGGCTCACTGCAGCCTTAATCTCCTGGGCTCAAGTGATCCTCCTGCCTCAGCTTCCCCAGTAGCTGGGACTACAGGTACACGACACCATGCCTGGCTAATTTTTTGGATTTTTAGTAGAGATGAGGTCTCACTGTATTGTCCAGGCTGGTCTCAAACTCTTCAACTCAAATGATCTTCCCACCTCAGCTTCCCAAAGTTCTGGGATTACAGGTATAAGCCATTGCAGCTGGCCTGAAAGTAGCTTTTTCTATATGGCAAGATTTTAAATAACATAAAAGCATTGCTTCCTTGTTTTTATATCATAATTCATATTTCTAGACAGAGTTACTTAAGTCAAATTGACCTTGATGGCAGTGATTCAATTTTAACAATTGAGCAATTAAACATCAGTAAAATTGTCCGTTATCTTCAGCTTGTCCATTTTTTAATTCACACTTCTCAATAATCTGAGTGCTCAGGCTTATATTTAAGTCCCAACTCTTTGAGGTCACATGGGTGAGTTAGAAATGGCTACTCCAGCACATAAAATAGAAATGTCCATCCCAAAGAAAAAGTAATGCAGGGATTAGGAGAAAATTAATTACTGAGCATCCAGCTTGCATAGAGCTATTCGGTAAGTGCTATCGAGAGAATTAAAAAAATGGATGGAAACCTTTTTGCTTCAGTTCTAAAATGGACACCTCCACCAGAGACAGCGTGAAAACCCCAGAGGCCCAGAACCTATTCTAGGTAAATCTCACTCTTTCACCTGGATATTCCCAGGATGCACCGAACTGTCTTTTTCCAGTTTGGTCACCATGGAACTTGAGAGCCTCTTGCTGGTCCCCAAGAAGCTGGCAATAAAGAGAGACACATTTGCCTCATGTCCCAGTACCTCAGGGACCAGATATTCTTTGGCAATCCTGAAATAAAGGAAGTCTTGATATATAGCTAGTGCCTTGGTCAAGAATTAAAGTTTTGAAAAAAGGAGTTGGTGTGTGGCCTCATCTGGTACAAAGAGAGTAGACTGAAAACCAGGCGCAGTCAATGTGTCTTAATGTTAATCCTAACTGCACACACCCAGGCTCCCCACTGCAAACTCTACCTCCCAGCACTGCAACGTCTCCCTGCCAGGTTCAAGCAATTCTCCTGCCTCAGCCTCCTGAGTAGCTGGGATCACAGACATGCATCACCGGCTAATTTTTGTATTTTCAGTAGAGACAGTGTTTCGCCATGTTGTCAGGCTGATCTCGAACTCTTAACCTCAGGTGATCCACCCGCCTCAGCCTTCCAAAGTGCTGGGATTACATGTGTAAGCCACCGTGCCCGGCCAGAAAATTCTCATTCTGAAATGGGATCTCAGCAGTCATCAGCTTCCAGGTTTCTGGATGAGGAGAGCATGTCCCAGAGACAGCCATCTGCCGAAAGTCTCATAGAGTGAGCAGCAGTTTTAGAATTAAAACCCGTGGAAGTAGAAGGAGACGGTTGAAGTGTTAGAGTAGAAACAAATTCTTCATAGCAATTCATGATTAGAAGAAAAATGGAAACACAAGGAAAGACACAAATGACTTCTACAGTCAAGAGATGTCAGCAACCTCAACCGTGAATTATTGGCACAGACAACCAGGGGGATGTGAAGAACAAAGACTGCCAGGAGCTGAACAAGGCAACCTGGTTCCACTGAGAGGATGAGCCTTCCCTAGCAAAGGGAATGGACGCTTGCAGTAACTACGTGGGGAAGTTATCTGATGTTCAGATTTCCTATCTGAGAGCATCTTTAAGTTACTTAACCACAGTGTCAGTCACAGTGTTATCTCCAGTATCTTCAACAAGCATTATTAGCTGCAGCTATTACTGCTGCTACTCTATGACCCACCCCCCCACACCCCAGCTGCTCGAGGTTCATTAAATGTGTTTTTCAGATTTTCTGAACAAAATACAAAAATTTTATTTTCTTGTGGCAGTTTCATTTTTTTTTTAATTGTTGCATGTTTGGGTCTCTTTTAAAGATATTTAGATATTTAAGTTTTAGAAAGGATACTCCTTATTTCATATCATATATGAAATCCAACAAATAATCTCCAAATATCAAACGGAAAGTTTCAAAAAGATGACATCTACCTAGTATCTCTCATTGGCCGCTCCATAGACCTGCCATCATTTCTCATTATGCTTTTTTTTTATGATTGCACATACAAATCCAACCCAGGTGATTTGGCTCTTAAAGAAATGAATGTGAATTAATTCTGATGATCATAAATTTTAATGAGACAACACTTCAGATGCTCTCAGACGTTCCAAATGCAAAACTTATCTTTTCTGTGGTGAAACTGGAAATTTTTTTTCGTAGGAAACCTTGATTGTTTCACCCCTGCTATTTTTTACATAATGAAACAATTTGCATATCAGCAAGGTCAGAGGGGACAGAATTGGAATCTCAGGCTCCCTGTCTCCCTGCCTCTCCCATGCCAATGCTACACATTTCTCATTCCCTTTTGTTCGCAAGTTTTATAATTTCACAGAATTACAAGTCGTATAGCATGACATCAAGCTTGATCTTGTCATTTTGCTTGATTGTGCAAAATTACAGTCGTTCCAGAATGTTGACAGAATTCCTTTCAATATTTTCTCTGTTCATTTATTAAGTGGCAGTGTCATACTTAAAGAATGATCATTTCTGGGACTACTCATTCAAATCTTTGAAGACTGACATCCCATTAAAAATTCGTTTCTCCCAATCACCCTCTATTCTCTCTGTCCCCAGTACACTCAGCATGTCAGAAATAATTATAAGTGGCTTTATATATACAGAAGCCATTTCTCTTTAATATTCCAGAATAAATGAATGTAGTATTGCTTTGTTATCAGCTTTATTCTGGTTGGAAATTTACATTATCAGTAATATCTCATGAAAAAGTTGAAACCTGCCCCAGTGTTCCCCATTTCTCTAGATCAGCCCTACCTTCAGACATCATTTGTTCCTTGCAGATAATTATTTAATATTAAGGGCAAAAGTCTGTCTTCCTCAAAGATGGCCCTCACCTTCTTGTGCTACTTTTCATAGGAGCATGTTCAAGGTAATGGCTTTTCTATGTCACTTATTCACATTAGCGCAGCTTGTTTAAAAACAGATTTCCGATTAGAATCTTTTTAAAAAGCAGGAGGTGATAATCAAGCCCATTCAGAGTTCTCTCTTATTCACACTGCCTTTTTAGAGTGGGCACTGCCTGTTCTTTTTATCAAACAAAGGTGGAAAACCTGTTTTGTATCCAAGGGACGTGGAGAATGTCTATACCTATATTTTCTTTCAAAGCTTACTATTCTTACTTATGGGTCTTGCTTGTACTGTAGAATAAAGTAGTCACTACAAAAGGATGCATTCTGTATACCTCTCTCCAAGTTGATGGAATGCAATGTATTATGGGAGACATTATCTGTTTGCACAGATAATCAGGATTATAAGTTTCTGGATCTCTGGTTTGTTGGCTGATATTACCTGCTTTGACAAGCTCTAGAAAGACACGCTACCAGATGGGCTTACGTATGGAGAGGCCCAAGGCTTGCTGAAACGCCCTGACGTAAATGCTGAGAGACTAGTTTCCAAGATGGCTGCGGCTTTGTGGAAAACGTTCTTGACTTGAGCAGGTAGAATTGTGTCTCCTCTTTGCCACTTATTAGCTGTGTGGCTTTGAGCAAACCACTTATGCTTCCTGAGGCTTATTTTATAAACTGTTGGTAATAATGCCTTTGGGGGCTTATATAATAAATCAAATAATATATATGACAATGTTGGCTCATAATAAATCATCATGCAGATGCTTGGCATTATTTTTCTTAAGTCATTACCTAAAGTTAACAGGCAAGTCAGTCAAGATCACGGATATCAAACAGAAATCTAGAGGAAATCTATATGTAATATAACCATATTTACTCAATACTAGAAATAGACCTTTCTTCTAATGAAATATTACTATGAGTAAAATTTAATCTTATGTATCTATCATACATACAGGCAACCAATTTTCAGCAAGTGGCAATGCAGTAAAATACTCAAAAACTGCATATAGAGTAGACATAAATTAACACTTTTTAATAATTCAGGAGGCATTTCATTGTCTTATCGTACCTAAGGGTCATAATTATGATTATCAGTGGCTAATTTACTAGAGAAATGGATGGAATGCAAATGACTCTATAGTATAACTGAGAATAAATCTTTGGAATTAATCCATGCTATCCATTTTTAATAGTCCTAGGTCTCTATTTCCAAAATGTAGCATGACTTCAATCATTCTAAGTTAACTGACCTGAGCTTTTTGATGATTTGTGTTCTCCTAAGGGGATGTTAACCTCAGCACAAATTTCCACATTCTACCACATCACCAAGCATGTTGCTTAAACATAATGCCTTGTGGGTAGTGTTCAAGGCTGGGAATTCTTCTACATCTCTGACCCTGATGCACCAGGTGCGGAAAGAGCAGCAAGAAGTAACTGCAAAAAGGGGAAATAGAGAGGAAATAATAAGTTCTGTGCTGACTAATTGATGAGATTGTCAAAAAGATGAAAGGAGTTAAAAGCTAAGGAAGACTCTGTAAATTATGTGGCACTAGAGAAGTCTAAGGTGTTATTATAATTATCGCTATTAATAGTCTTACTCAGTTTACAATGGAAGGGTTATATATAGCTTGAAAGGGAAGAGCTCTTTTTCAAATGATGATACATTTATTCCTCCATCAACTAATTCTTGCTCTCTCAGCTTATTTCTCAGCCAACGTGAGTGACATGTATAGTCTATCCTTGTTTTCTTCTGTTTTTATCATAGTTTGACACAGTTGAAATAGATGGGAAGATCTTGCAGAGAATAAGGCAGCAAGCAAATTCTGAAATTTTAAAAATAGCTGTCTCTGAATAGTAAAAAGGTTTCGGCACATAGGAAGCTAAAGATGCTCTTGTTAATATGGCTAAAAGCATGTAGCAATTATTGTAGGATGGTAGAATATTCTAAAAGCTCAGCATTTGCACACTATCTCTGTTAGGATGCCATTGTCACAAAAGGCAGATACATGTCAGAATAATCTCCACTTCTGCGCATGGCCATCTGAACTGTCTTCTTGAAATAAATAAATCTGCATATGTGAGTGTGCATGCATGTGCAGCCATAGCTCTATGGGGTTGTATTGCTGTAGACACACATATTTATGCAAAAATATATCACTGTAAGAACTGAGGATACATTTGGTAGAGGGCTATAAAACTCTACAATGCCATTGACAATCATTCATAAATCACTTAGAACTAGATTAATAAAGGTAAATATTCATTTCCCCATCGCAGAAAGAAGAGCTGTTTCCATCTCCTTAATTAACAAGTATCTTTAAAATATAAGCACATAACAGTCTATAGTGCTTAAGGAAGAAAGAAAGAAAAGTATAAAATGGTTATATAAAGGGCAGTACGGTAATAAATAGCGTGAAGGAGGTTTACATCTGTTAGCATGGAATAGTACATTACGTACATTAAGTCAAAAAACAACTTGTAGAACATTAAGTATACTATTGTCTCACTTGGATTTTACACACACACATAGACAAGTGTACTTACAGAAAAAGTGTAATATGACAAAAATCAATCTATTAATAGTTCTTCTGGGAAAAGAAGTAGAATTGGGGAGGGAGGAGGTAGAGTTCCTTTTCATATTTAAATTTCAATATAGCTATTATCTTTATAAGTATTCTTTTAAAGAAATGAAGGAGCTATAAGTCATAGCACTTCCACATAGAGAACACTGAGTATAGTTACAAGTTTTTTTAATCATTGAGCCTACTAATTTCTGTTGGTCACATTGTTCTGTAAAACTAACATTTTTAAATTGAGGGACATAGCATCTTTTCTGGCTTACGGCCATTTACTCTTCACAAGTACTTCCAAAGCTTCATCCAGGACATTATGTCCATGTTAACCTCAAATCTAAGGAATAGAAAATACTAGTAAATCCATCTTGCTCTCAGCCCACATTCACTGCAAAAGGAATGTTCCTTCTTCTTTTTAACAGAACAGATTTAAAGCACCAGAAATAAAAATTGTACCCTACTTTTTAAAAACCTATCTATACATGCTTACCATGAAAACCTCCATGAGTAGCTGTTTCAGAACATGGGTTTAGGTGAAAGCACATCCCACTTTCACCATCATCAACAGCCTAGTTCTTTAGCCCTTTATTAATGCAACCAATCTGGAAACCTTTGGAATAACAGAGCACAAAGTGCCAAGAAACTAAACACTCAAGTCTGATATTTTGTCTACAATATTATCAAACTTACAATAGCATATAGTGCCCTTTCATTCATTCATTGATTTGAAAATGACAGTGCCATGAGCCATGCACCTGGTCACAGTAAGAGTGTAAGACAAATTCTCATCTATTTGCTCCCCTCAGGAAACTTACAGTTATGTGGGCAGCAACTTCAGAAATAGAAAAAATCTATTTTCTATAGGTGGTGGGCAACATACAGGTTTCTGGGTTCCTCTGCACTAACCCACCCCCCCACCAAAAAAATAAATATGTGAGAAAAAAAATCTTAAAGAGCACCAATGTTTTCTAATCTTTGAGAAACTCCTGTATTTGTCTTTAATCTAACCTACTATTTCACTCGTGATGGAAGTAAAACATTAATATTTATTTCCATGATGTCAAAAATCAAAACATAAAAGTCACTAATGAAAGTAATGGGGAGTAATGGGAAGCTACATGGAGGGCTGGCAAACCATGATCAGTGCCAGGCTGCTGCCTGTTTGTGTCAATAAAGTTTTATTGGAACACAGTTACACTCACCTCTTTACGTATCGTCTCTGGCTGCTTTTGAGCTACCACAGAAGAGATGAGTGTTCACAATAGACCTCATATTCTCCACAAAAAACTAAAATACTCACTAAACTAGCTCAGTAAAAGTTTGCCAATCCCCAAAGTAATAACAACTGGACAACGTACTTAAAATCTGGAATGTACTTTTTGTCTGTTTTCCATTTTGGTTTGTGCTTTTTGGAAACTTTGGTTTCTGGGGCGAGTCCAAGAGGGATTCCTTAAGCCATGTGTGTTTGTTCCTTCTCTGATATTAGGAGGAACAAAAAGAGACAGTGAATAAACAGTGTTGTATAACATAGGTTGAGAGAATGTAAATTAAAAATAGAATGACTTTACAAACAATGTTTGTAAATCTGAACTTTTCCACTACATTCATACTCGTGTTGGCCAAGGTCTGAAATTTTGAGATGGATGTGGAAAGAACAGCCTGAATCAAATGAGTAAGATCATAATGGGGCTTATTTAGCCAGTCTTGGAAATATTTATATTATCATGAGTACTGCCCAAATTTCTGAATGTCCCATCTTTATTCTAAAAAGAATCTGGCCAAAACATTTTTTTTCAATGCTTAAGCTAAATTTTCACAAAACGTTTGCACGGATGGAGCAATGAAGACTACTGCCAAAGATGCTCCAATTTAACTCTGCCTGGCACATCGGCCAGGCTTGTTTGGCATTTCATTAACAAAAAATAAACCTCATTCTTCTTCCTGAGAAAATAGCATGTGTAGTATTTTTGGGGACAGCAAAGCTCAGCATGCTATTTCTCGGTATGAAAAAATATATATCTGAAATGTGGATAAATAAAGCTTTTAAAAGCCTTTCTCTGGCATGGTAACTGGCCACCCTGGGAAATCCGTGTTCTTAGTATGTGACTGAATAAAGCTGACATAAAATAGACATTTAAATGTTTAAAACAATCACAGAGAAACAAGGTAATAAAATAGTAAGAGGATTGGTCTGGAAACAGAAAACAGATTCTTGTGACACTTTTACACTATGATGCTCCACGCAAGCCAATAACTTCATCTTCCTTAATTTTAGCCTCTTTTTGAAGTAGAATATACATAAAGTATGGATGTCATAAGAAAAGATAAAAGATACTTGTATCTGTGGCTTGTTTGCTCTTCCTCAAAAGAAATGAAAGGAAAAAATTAAAAGCTAAATATATATATAAATGCATTCTTGACTCAATTATCAGCAGTGGAACAAAGATTTTTCCAGTTCTGCGCCAAATTCTTATTCAAGGTAGTCTGAATTTAGTTGAAGAAAATAAGTTGCTAACAGCTATCAATGAACTGTATCTCAGGTTAACACAAATTGGATACTGATATAATCAATATAATGACTGGATTATGTATGGGATATTGATAAGGCTAAGGATAGTTGGGATGGGGTTGGGGACAGGACATATAAGAGGAAGGTTCTTGGAGGAGGTGACACACTTCTGTTGACTGAAGGATAAGTAGGAGTGAGCCAGGAAAGAGTGAAAAGAGACTTAGAGGCAAAGTAGACAGTACGTGCAAAGAAATAACATGGTTCATGTGTAGAATTCTAAGCTGTTGCATGTAGCTGGAAAGCAAAGTGCAAGACAGGAAATTGTTAGAGATAAGACTAGCAAGAGGGAGGAAGCAGCAGATTTAAGGCTAGAATTTAGCTGGGGAATATTTTGTACTTTATCTGGCAGAGTGGGGAAACACTAGAGGATTTTTAAGCTTGCACACAGCAGGTCTGCTTTGGGTTGTACGTTAGGTGGATTTCATGGTGACAAGACTGGTGGAAGAAAGGTCATTTACATGGTGCAGATGTCCAAGCAAGAGATGAAACATCACAAGTAGCAGTAGTTCTGAACTACAACAGCGGTATTGATCATGAGCCTTGCAGAGGGATTCACAAAATATATAGCAGGAAAAATTAGCAGTTCCTGGTACTGGGTTTGATATGGAAAAACAAAAAAAGTGGGCAAAAATAAGAGCCGAAAATGATCCTTAAGTTTCTAGTTTGGATGAATGAGTGGATAGTGGTGCCACAAAATGAGACGGAAAGCATAGAATGAGAAACCAGGTTAAGGGGGATGATGATGAGGTTAGTTTGCACATGTGAGGTTGGATGGTGCCTGTTGAACACGGCAAGCAGTGGATATTTGAGTCTGAACTGCAGGCAAGAGACTGGGCTACAGATAAAATGTCTGAGTAGCTACAAACCGTGATGGTGGATGAGAGTACTGAGGAAAAGTGTACAGGGCAAGAGCAATGGGCTAAGGATAAACCCAGTGGAAGAGGAAGAAGAGAAGTCCAGGAAAGAGGCAGAGCAGGCATAACTAGAGGATCACTCTGAGGGTATGGTATGGTGGAAGCCAGGTGAACGGGCAATTTTCAGAGGGAGGAAACTATCAATAAGGTCAAATGCACAAGGAGACCTAGGAAATAATTTAAACGTCCATTGGATTTAGTAATTCAGGAATGACTGGTTCATCACTAGTAAGGTAGGAGCCGAAGCAGATGCTAGGAGTTGTAAAACAAAGAGAAGGCTGGGCACAGTGGCACATGCCTATAATCTCAGCACTTTGGGAAGCCAAGGCAGGAGGATCACTTGAGGCCAAGAGTTGGAGAACAGCTGGGCAACATACAGAGACCTCCATCTCTAAAAAAATAGGCAAGTACAGTGGTACATGCTTATAGTCCTAGCTACTTGGGAAGCTGAGGTGGGAAGATTGCCTGAGCCCAGGAGTTTGAGGCTGCAGCGGGCTATGACTGTGCCACTGAACTCCAGGCTGGGCAACAGAGTGAGATCTTGTCTCAAAAAAAAAAAAAATGCAAAGACAAGGAGATACCCAAAGTACACACACACCAAATTTTCAAGAGGTTTGAATGAGATGGGAAGTAACGTGATCAGAATAATGATGGAGAGGTAACAGGACAAGGGAGAGGGCATTCGGGACAAAAGAAACATGAGGATGCACTTGAGCCACCAAGCATTGGTGCCCAAGCACGAACCCAGACCACAGCTTTATTGGGGGCTGCTCTACTTCTCTTTTCCATTTGAGAAACTTTGGGAGCATTTTGCCCTGGTTCTAAGATGGCGGTCTTTACAGCAAGCAAAATAAAATAGGTCAGATGTATTGTTTTCTTGTTAGAATTCCTAAGGAAATCAGACAAAAGATGATTTCTTAAATAATTAGTGTTCACTAAAAGTCTCTTTTGCAATGCCTGCTTAAGCCCTGTCAGTCATTCTCAGAGTGCTTACACTTTATTTATAATAATGCTTGTGTAATAGGTGTGCGGGCACATTATGAAACATCCAAACTGATACCTGATTTGTTGGGGAATGCCAATTATATTCACTGGTGTTTGTTTACAGTTCAGAATCTCCTATGCTGAGAAGAGACAGTACATCATAACTAAAGGAGGCTCATCTGGGTATAAATAGCTTTGATATCTTCCTGGCTCTGTCACTACCTAGCTGTATAACCTTAAACAAGTCATTTTTCCAAGTCCAGCCTTCATTAAGGCAATGAAATGACATGCTTCCACTTGATGGTCTCTTCTACCAGAATTTCCAGTTAAGAGAAGACTACAGATAATCTGGTTATACTTTCTACGATGTAGGAAATTAAATCAAAATATGTTTTATAGATATTGAAGCAAATATTGAGTAGCTCTCAGGTCATAAAATTATGATGTAGATCTTAGGAGAGAAATATCTACTGATAATAATTAGGAACAATAGCTAAACAAAGATCCTTTTCGTTTTCAAATGAAAAGCTCATTTGAATTACACGATATTTTCCTTCCCTTTCAAAGTTCAGTACCAAGTGTTTGATGACAAATCAAAGCAGAATTGTTCGAGCTTTAGTACATATGCCACTGTCTCCAAAAGCAAAGTCAGAAAGACAGTTTCTGGAGACAAATAATTCATTTATGTTTCTGCTCTATTCACTAGAAAGACATAACCACAGTTGAGATTCAATCTGACATTAAGTCGTACGAAGTCTACGGATTTCTTTACCACACAGACTGCAATTTCTCCCTGCCATGTCTCCCTAGACAATGCTGAATAAAATGACCTCAAAGAACCGGCAGGGGGGAACTAGACAATTAAAAAGTGCTTTTTAGCTTTATATAAATTTAAGCAACACACACTTGTAATCCTGAAGATAAAATGGAATACATCACAGTGCAAAGAAATAACCGTATCCTTTTTCTTCCTCATTTTAGAGACAGAAGAAAAACCATGTAATAGGTATGTTTGGTCCCATTTTAAAAATTTGCTGGGATCCTGCATATTCTTACTCAATCCTGCTCTATGAGTAGCTTTTCTACAAGAGAAGTAAAACCTACAACCAGTTTTCCATTTTTTTCTAGCCCTTAATGTTTCTGAATATTCCCCTTTTATGGTGTTAAATTGTGCTGGTGTTGTTGTTATTTTGTTTAATGTAATTTTTTACAACTATTAAATTTATCCTCCTTTTTGGCATATCTATGGTCTCAGTCCTGGATATGCTGCACTCTCACCTGGATTATTGTGGCCTTTCTTATCTGGTCTTTTGATTTCTGAAAATTAAGACTCTTCATCTGTATTTGTAGCTTCCCTGTCTTCATGAAAATGCCATGTTCAATACTCAGCAGGATTGCTAGGGTGGCTTCCACTGCTTATCCACAGACCTCATCACCTCATCACATCTACTTCCTCCTTAGGTTTCCACATTGATATTTTATATTGTTAACTTCAAACCGCATGTGGGCACCTCACTCTACCCCATCCACTCTGTCTCTTAACCCTCTTTGGTCTGCCATATTCTTCTCAGTCAAGTCATCTCCATACCCTCATCATCTAACCATTCCTATTTTATTTCTAAACCTTCCCCTAAAATATGTCCTGAGTCTTTAAATTATTTAATCTTCCACCTTCCTTCTTTCAGTAATGACTGGCTCTAGAATTCCATAAAAAGTCCATCTTTGTTGGCAACCTCTGGAAAACAAATATCCCTTAGTTGCAATTTCTGAAGTACACACAATTCTTTCCTCCATTCCTTTTATAATACCTGAAATTACTCCATTATTTGAATATTTTATGCCTTTATGACTTCAGCAGTATTTTCTAATACCAAATTTATATCTATATCTCTTTTTTTTAGATCTTAAATCCCTCAAGTGCAGGTACTCTACAGCTATAAATCAGTCTTTTGGAGTACTGTCCAGACATCATTTTGAAAATGCAGAAATTTTAATAAAATTTCTGTAATAATAAAACAGACAGTATTATGCAAATTTGCCTGTTCTTCCATGAGGACATGAATAAACAAATCAGTTTTGAAACCACAAAGCTTGGCTCTATCAGCTCCCCAGTGGGCCTTGATAACACTAAGCCTATTTCTTACCTTGCTCTCTGTCCTGTGGAGCTAATCCAACCATAGACTTGCCTTTGAAGTCTACTGGAACACCATGCATGGGTGAGCTCCAGGGAGCACACAAAGCAAGAAAAGAAAACTGACATGTTATTCTTAACCAGAGGGACTGTGCTATTTCCGTGTTTCTATACACGCTTGGGCATCCCACAGACTTCAAGAGCCTGCAGATGAAGTAGGAGAAGAAGCTGAAGTTATCAGTGTCCTGCAAATGGGCAGTAGATAAAGCCACAGTATAACAAAAGTTTTAAATTCCAAGTAAATCATTCTCTTTTTTTATTCTTTATCAAGAGTCATACAATCACAAATATAAAATTCTTTTAGGCTATAAAATGACTCCCTGAGAATGTCAAGCTCTTCTGCAAATGGCATCCACTCTTCATCTAAGGTATAAAAATTGCCTTGTAGACTAGCATTCAATTCCATGCAACAGACATTTATCCAGAATCTTTACTGAAAAGGAGTTGTGCTCATCAAGATGAGAGCACCATCAACATCTTCAAAAAGAAAAGCACAAAACAGCTCTCATGGCACACAGTCCTCCACGGCCACTTAAAAACACACTCTCCGACAGTATCAGTATGTGATGCAGCAATATGGATGAAATAGAAATTACAGCTTTAACACTGAAGTACTAATATTTTAGTATTTCTCCAATACTATACTCAAGGGCTTAAACTAAATCACATTTTGGAAACTAAATTTATTATGTACATACCTCTGGACCCTGCAAATCCTTTCCTAAAAACAAATTCTACTGAAATAAGAGAATCAAAAAGAGGACCCACTACTTAACAACTCTGTGTGTTCTTGGTACCTTTTTTTTAAGCTTCTCTAAACCTCTGTATAGTAACTTGTAAAGTATGAAGGATCATAATGCTTGGCTTATAGTCTATGTGAAAATGATGCCTGACGTGGTAAATGATCCAAAAAAAATGATACTGAGGTGAGTATTATAATCCTTATTTTACAGAATAGACTGTATTATGAAGATACTAAGCAATTGGTCCAAGGTCATAGTAGGTCTGGAATTTTAATCTAATTTGGTTTCACTCCAAATGCTGTATTCTTCCTACCACAAAGGTTGCTGCTTCTCTTATGGCCCCAAAGTGAAAAAGAAAAGGCAACATCAGCTGAGAAGGTCTTCCAAATGCCATCAGACATAGAGGCCTGTATTCCAATAACCCTCTCTTGAAAGTATATGCTCAAATATTAGAATATTGGACCTTCAAAAGCCATTCAAGGCCCTCAAACCACAGGGCACAAACTCCAAGGTAAAAATGGCTGAAGCCATGACTGATCATTGTAGCCTAGAAAAATAAACATGTGCCTCAGAAGCAGAAACTCACTGATTACTGACAAGATATGGATTCACCAGAGGTGCAAGAAAATCACTTTGTGCTGTTGGACATTGACGTAGCGCTGTCATTTAGATTTCACGTATAAATATTTCAAGATGAAAGCTAAGAAATTGTATTTGTTTTCAGAAGCAACATCACTCAAAATACTTTGGTTACATTATTGGGGAAAGACAGAAGGCAATGAGAAATTTATGTCAAACTTAAATTATTATGAACAAATACACTGGAGATGTACCAAAGATGTGTACCATCCCCTGGCAATAAACAAAGTGAGTATGCCTACTCTCAAACATATTTACTTTAGAGGGAAGACACTAAAACTTAAATTTAAAGAAGACATTGGACATGATGATCATTGTGATCCAGCAAATGAAAGTGAAACTGGGAATAGCTGAATCTGTAATTCAATAAAAACTTAATTTTTTTCTACATATTTTCTTTCACCTCTTCTGATTTTTAAATTTAATCATAGACCATATTTCCCCAATGTACAATCCTTTGGCCTTCTCAAGATTTTGTTGTTGTTGTTTCTTTTTTCCTCAAATTATGTGAGTCTTAATGTGTATTTTAAAAGGTAGGTCAGACATACTGTCTCTAAGTACACAGTCTTCAAGTTCTAAATCACCCAGAGGGTGGGGGAAAGGAGAAGAAATCCTATTGAAGAATTTCTCAACCATATCTTTTCACATTGCATGGAGTTCAAAGGTGTCTACTGCAAATTGCTATCAAAATGAAATACAGCTCAGAGTAGACAGCAGTGAGAGGAGTTCCTTATTTGGGAGCACCAAAGGCATTCACAAGTCACAGGGAGAAGATGTGTAGCACCTCTGCTGTCATTATCTGTTTAGACAAGTGGATGGTGAAACTTGCTTCCCAAAGATGCTGAGAATTGAGAGTGGCCGCATCCAGGAGGGAATGCTCCTGTCTGTTCTCCAAGTGGGTCTCATTAAGCAATCTTCTTTATGATTTTCTCCATGATGCCTCTAGTCTAAGTCCCTTCACATAATAGGATCTCCAGGAAAATTCGTCCTTAGCTACAATCCCCTCTTCCCCCCAGTAAAAGGGCATCTGTCTTCCCCGGCTCACAGAGTACCATACAGTGTCAATAAGAAATGTCTGCTAGGAATGTGTACTTTTTTATCCAATTCTTCTCTTTCCTGGGCAGAAAAGGCAGAAATAGTCAAGGCTCTTTTCTCTACATCTACAAAACACAAACTCCACCAGAGAAAAGAAGAGAATAATTAAGTAATTACTAGGCCTTTGCTTTTCAACACACAGGTAACTAAGGGCAAAAATGTCAAGGCTTTTAAAGTGAAGTTTTCCAATTCTTTCCGGCTGGCTAATCTTTGGCTTTCCTGGAAAATGATAATGAACATGCATACCGTTGTTTTTCCTTAAAATCGTAAACTTCTATATTTGAGATAGAAAGCGAGAATTGAACGAATACCAAAGCGCTTTGCTTAATGTTAGGTTTTATTTGGAATAGTGTTTTTATCTATGTGAGTAAATGGTATAATATTTCTGCCAGAGAATGAAGCTATGGGCAGGGCTTTACACATCCTGGGATGTGAAAGACAGCTTTGAAAAGTTTTCCATCACATAGAATGTGTTAGCCTATCTTCTCAAGATAGTAAGGAAGTTGACATATTTCAAAAGATAGGCACAAGCAATCATGTAAGCTATTTTAAAAATATTTCAATTTACATTCTTGTCCAAACTTTGGAAGACTATTGCAAAATTAAATAATGGCACTAATAAATCCACTAAGCCCCTAGCCTTCAATATACACACACATATTTAACTATAAATCTTCAATAAAGTAAAACATTTGTAAGTTTTAGACGGTTAAATTAATCACTAACAGCATGATGTAGTTACACTTTTTAAAGTTTTTATAAAATGAAAACCTTATGTTTTTGCTGATGAAGTCAATTGAAAATTCTAAAATCCATTTCCAAGAATTTGCCTTTGTTCTGAATATTCTCATTATTCTTCTCACAACAAATAATCTGAACCAATGTTCTGAACCTAAAGGTTAGATTTGATTGCTAATACTGCTTTCTACCTGTGTGGAAATAGCTTTTCCCTTCACACTACTAAAGTATGATTGCTAAGAGTAATTTCATTATATTATTCAATTAGTTCTTCAAGGTTTTCTTTTCTCTCCAATTCTACTACAGTTGATGAGAGAAAGATTGTATTTTTTTCCTTTTATAAAATCCTTCACAGTGCCCTTAGCAACATTGTTCAGATGAGATAATTAAGAAAAAAAGCCAATTGAATGACTGAGTGAATGAATGATTGAAAATCTTTCCAAAGTTATAATAATTATGATTATTGGGATCCAAGAGATACCATTTTAGTCTGAAAGGTTATACACTGTACCAACTTTTACCCCATTTTGAATGTTAAGTTTCCAAACCATGTAGAAATTCTGAACTCTGAAATATTTTGTTTTGCGGGAAAGAACCAAAAATTCTTTGCCATATGTACCCATGTGTCTTATTGTAGTTAACCAACCGAAAAATAAAATAATACTACCAAAGGGATAATTGACTGGAGGAGTTTAAAAGGTTTATAAATATTAGAGATCCAATCAGTAAGTAACTGAGTGAATTGATGCAGACTGGACTGCACTACACTGAATCGGCAGGATTCAAGTGAGGACTACTCGACTCTGGATGCAGATCTTTCTAATACTTTAAAAGCATCAGGCTTAAAATAAAATAGATCTCAGTCTTTAAGGTGATCTGCCTGTTTATACTGGCAATTCTGCACTATACCATACTCTTACTTATCAAACTGCTTCCCTGAATTGACTATAAGCACAACATCTGATGAGAGACAATGTATGTCTCCTGTTTCCATTACGTAAATATATACCTTCTAGATGACTTCCTCACCACTTGAAAGCTACGCCATTCTCAATATTTTTTTAAATTAAAATTAAAAGCTGCTAACATGAAACTATTTCTGTAAATGTCACCAAATGGAATTTCTTTTAAAGATCAACAGCATCATCATACAACATGCCTAAAAATGGAATGGTATTATTCGTGCGTCACTTTCAGCCTTTCACATATTAAGTCCACAGCCAACCAACAAAACAGAGGACTCCAGGAGCTTTTTAAAAAAATCCTTTGACCAAAGTGAGCTAAGAATTTAGCATAAAAGTATCTTCTTTATGCTTGTATCTTTAAATTAATATGCAATGTCCCCGAATTTGTATAATATGAATTCAAAAGGAAGCCAAAGGATCTATCTTCACAGTGACAAAACAAGCCGTTAATTCAGAGGAAAAAAATCTTCAACTGATGGGGACTACACTGAGAAAACTGGCTGATTAAATATTTCCCTTTCCAACTGCATGTGGTATGTTCTTGTGGCAAATCACAGGGACTAAATATTGTTCTCCATTTGCTGCTCTCATTGTGCACCCAGGTGGCAGTGAGATACCAACAATTACACACTGTAGCTAAGTGCCAAGGTTCATGCCTGAAATTAGCGTCAAAATGAAAGCACCATAGAAAGTTAGGGTTAAAGGGGAGCCCAGCTCATCCCCTGCATTTTACTGACATCAACACAGCGTGTGATAAGCATTTGGAGCACAGTTCATTTCTGGAACTCTCATGGGCTGTTCAGCTACTACCACTACTACAATAGAGACTGTGGAAATGTTTCTTGTTTCTTAAAAGCAAGACAGCTCAAAGTCTCATGGCGAAAGCGTTACATTCACTTATCTCCACTAGTAGGTAGGAATTCCCAAAGAATGAGACCGACTCTAACTTACTCCCACATAAGTTAGAGGGTACACACAACCTGTTACATTCACTGGTTTAAGAAGCAACTTTTCTGCTGCTTCCCCCAAGAAAACTAATACGTGCTACATATATATTATGCAATAGTAATACCTCCTTGAAAGAATCCCTATCTATATTCATATCTATGTACGTTAATCTGGCTCTTACAGCCAGTAAGCCTTATAGCAGAGGTCAGAAGTAGTAGCTGATTTTTAAAAATATCCACCTGGATTTTTCTATGAAGTAAAATTTCTATCCTAATAACTTGGTTTGAGTCTTCATAGAAATATAGACACATATCTCTTTTAAGATGTCAAGGTTACACCTTTGCATATAATCAAGCAAAAATCTAAATAAAACTAGCCACAGTGCTGTTTATTGATAGAGAAGATTTGCACTAGGAGTTTGAAGGTGGAATTAGGGTTTTAATGAAAATAAAAACCCAACATGAGATATTAACTAATAAAACTTTATGATGGTTAAAGAAATGGCTCTTTTTGGTGGAGTGGCAGGTGGTCAGCAACTTTTGTAATGCTGAAATATGTCACAGAAAATAGAAAAATAATCATCTACAGTGTAAAACAGCAAAATCAGCTTAGAAGTTAACAGCCCTGTAGGCCTGAATTGTGACGAAAAAAACACAAACACAGCACAATTGGACTTTCCCTTGGAAACATCAGAAAGTGCATTTTATATCAAATGTATTAATGTTGATAAAAGTGGCAATCTATTCCAGGAAGAAGCAAAAACGTAGTGCATATATCCATATATTCCTTAATGAGATCTCTAACCCTAATATAAATACTTAAAGGTCTTTAAAGGCCTTAGGTTGTGATTTTTGGAGCATGTTTTTCTCTCTTCCTGCTAGCTTCCCTCCAGTTGTCATGCCCTTCCTCCTCTCTCCCCTTCTCCCCTCCTCTCCTTCTCCTGGCCTAAAAATGTATCAGCTGCATACTCTATGCCAGGCACTGTGCTAGGCAGTGGGGGCTTTTACTTCCAAGTCTTTGGGTCCTATCTTTTCTATATTCTTCTCTTATTTCACTGCTAGTTCCCTGAACTCTTAGCCAGTATGTCTCCTGGGCACACCTACAAACACAGGCACACAAAAAATGTGGAGCATTATCTAGCCTCGAATCATTTTAGGTTTGCAAATGTCATGTGTCAAATAACCAATGCAGATCAAAGAATCTTGAGACTTTATTTCTAAGACAGGCTTCCTGAGAGCCACGGGCTTTGACCCAGACAGAGAAGGTTGGAAGGCTTTAAGAAGGCAGTGGCAAAATTATTTCAGGTGCAGGAATGACCAGAGAAAATGCAAGACAAACTTTGTGGGAGCAAGGAAAAATCAGCCTTCCAGTGTAGAACACTCCTATTTAGAAATAGCCAATGATATAGTTGGAAAGCAAGACTGAACCCAAATGGTAAGAGATCTAAAAAGGTTTGACATTTTAAAATTGTATCCTATTGGCTCTGGGGAATCCCTGAACGCAGAAGGAAATAACATAATAAAAGCATCAAGGTAGTTACGAGGCACCTGTATTCTAAGGGCATTGACTTGGGCAATAAAGTCCAGGGCTTTAAAGCCTGTTCTATCCACTGCTTTATTCTGAACATCTTGAATAAGCCCAGGAGATTATAAAGGCTCAATAATATTTGGTGAATAACAAGAAAAGTTAGTGGCACCTGAAGGACCTAGATTTTAAGTCATCGCAGCTGCTTATTAGCTCTGTGACCTTGAAGAAGTTATTTAAGTTCTTGAAACCTTAGTTTCTTTATCTACAAACAGGAGTAATGATGCTACCACTCTCATAAAGTGATTGAGAAGATTCAATTAGAAAATGAAGGTAAAGGGCTTAGCACACTGTCTTGCGTATAGAAGGTAAATGTTAGCCATTCATAATTAGAATAGAAATCCCTTAAAATAATACAGGAAGCATTGGAAGGAAGCATAAAAACAATAAAACCAATTTAGTGTCTGCTGCAGAGTGGGCCTGAATAATAAGGAAAATGGGATGAATTTAGACTTTCTAAATACATATCAGTAAGAAAACGTCCTGAAACACATTCTGACTGTTTTACCAATATCTTCTTCTAAATTGGTATATATATACTCTGGTTTCTCTTCAGATTGTATAAATCTTTCCCCTTTTACTAAACTGGTATATATGCCTAGAATATATTTTAAGCCATTTAAAGAGTGGAAAAGAGAAATAGACATTCCAAAATAATATGGATTGCGATGTGTGATGCACTGATGATGTATAAATCACTAGTAAGATTCCCATAATCTACAAAATCAGGCAAATATATTAAATACTGAACTAATGGTAACAAATCAGGAGCCACAAGAATAGTGTCTGGCACACGGTAGGCACTGAATAAACATTTGATGAATGAGTGAATGGATGCTTTTTAAATCCATATAGGAGGAGATTTTTTAAATATTTCATTTGACTTCCACGTTTCCAGTTTCTAGCAAATTGAATTCTTCTTCAAATATGTTCTGGAAATTCTGTATTTTTTCAGATCTCTACAGTAAACTATGTTAAAACACTTGAGATCATGATAACTAACTACATACCACATGTTCCAGATGACTGTGTGCTACCTTGTCTCTCTCTAAGGAAACTACTAACCTACTAGTATACTTCAGTAACTGCATTTGAACTATGAACTCAATAGTCAGGAAAACACAGGAAATTCACAGCTTATAAATCACAAGCACACTGTGCTTAAATAATGACAAGTAACATAAAGGGCATGAATGCATGGCTTGGAAATATTATTAAGGATGCCAAAAGGTTTGGTACACTATACACTATAGTATTTTAGCATCATAAAGTCTAGCAACTTTAGAAGGATTCAGGGACATAATGAGTCTATATAACCCTTCTCTTGAAAAAGAGATTATCAACACCATTAAGCAAATACAATGTTCACATTTTAAAATCTGAATAAATTATTAGTGAGTGCTAGAGTGTGTAATTAAGCTTTTTAGCATAACTTTTTTTCTTAAATCATTCTGGTAGCATTTAAACAATGGCTATCCAAATGATAGTGATACAAATTAAAATTTGCTGTTGGATCATGAAGATTATTAAATATAAAACCTGTGGATAAAGCTTTACTGTGTATCCGTGCCAACAAGATGGAACACTAACTTGGAGTGATATTTTTACTGGCTATCTAAGAGGGTCCCTCCCTGACAGTGCATTCTCTATAATAAATTTCCTAGATGATGCTCTGTTTTGTGGAAAATAAACCAAGAGAACTAAAGAAAATATTTTATTGAATTATACACATAACCGGCCACTGCTAAGAAAATCCATATCCTAATATCAATCCTGTAAACATCCCAAGGCCAACTCAAATCTTTTAGCACTTCATACACAATTTCTAATGAAACCAGTTTTAGCCTTTCCCCCACCTCACCCAAATTCAGACAAATGGGTCAGATAAATAGCTTCAAAGTCAATACAACTTTCTAGGTGACAGATAAGAATAATGGCACACCACACAGACAAAGGCAGAATTATAGTAGGCAGAAAGAAACTATAAGTAAGTATTATACTAGCTGGTCTATAATATTGACATTTAAAAAGGGAACACAATGACAAAAAGAAAGCAAAATTGGAGAAATGTAGTAAACATATCAGTAGAGCATAATGTAATCAGATGTCAGAGCTTAATTTTACTTTTATAAAAAATTGCACTAATGGTGTGTTAATTCAGCAGTATTATATTCTGACTATTCACTATAATCAAGTTAAATTATATAAAAATTTATCTAATTAGCATTTAGAACAATGCAGTCTGGAAGCTGTTGGCTTTGTGTAACTTGCACAGAAAAATTGATGTAAAAATTTCATTTTGACTTACATGAAAATTGATCTAATATGTCACAACTTTAGTTCCCAAAAGATTTGAGTCTTTAAAAGCTATGTGATTAACTTTACTTGTGTACATCTCCCGAAAGAATTGAGGTGCAAAGATGTTCCTGGTAACATTAGCTGTAATCTTTTTAAGTTTATATCTCTGTACTTACCTATTTAATAAAGAAAGATATAACAACAGCATATTTACATACATTTTTCATTTCTTAGTCCAATTTTAAATTTTAAAACATATATGACATTTGGCACACAAAGTAAAACCAAGCAAGGTAAAATCGCATATAGTTTTTATTCCTTCTTTCCTTCTCTTTTCTTAGCTTTCTCTAACTTGCATGCCTCTTTGTTTTTTCTCCTTAAACCACAACTATCATATCAAATATTCTTCCCTTTAAGACACCCCTAATTCTCCTAAGGAAGTGTCAAATTAAAGTAGGCGCAATCTGGAAATACTCACTGTTTTATCTCAAGAGTTCAATGCAAATTGCTTCAGCTGAGATAAATGCATGAAGACTTTTCTGAAATAACTTTTACATAAGGATAAAATGATTTCTACACAAAAACAATTACCAGCCAACATTATTATCACCAGAAAATTGTAAGCTAGAATGAGCAATAAAAACATTGTATTTGGAACGAGATATTAGAGAATAGCTATTAAAACATTTTATTCAATTTCTATTACACCTTAAAATGAAAGTCATCAAAATGTCATTACAGGCCTTTTCCCCAGATTCTTCAGAGAGTGAATTTAATCATTTCAGGAAATTGAGCACTATCCACCATTCACTTAAATCCTTTGAAATAGCAGCAAAGCAAAACACAATGTGAAATTTATAAGACATTTTATATTAAAATGTGTTCATATACATACATAGATACATACTGAAGAGTGCTTGTCTCCGGACACCTAAAGTTAAATATTTCTTGGGAAATTAGCCATTTATATAAAATTTTACCTTCAAGAAGACATGAAGTAAGAAACCCAAGTAAAGGAGCCACAAGTTAAGCTCTATAAAATCCCAGCATTAATAAAGCACTAACATATCAGGGTTTTTTTTAATACCTTCAAAAATTAATTATTTCGAAATTACTTCAAGCCACAATTATTATTTGTACACCGAAGCATGGAACTTTTGCTGATGCCCTACTAAAGAAAACTTAACATTAGTTGAATAAGTGCAATTACAATAATATAGTCATGGTTATTGGTTCCTTCAGAAAACTGGTACTTCGTAAAGAATTTTCAAGCCAAAAGAGACCTTTTGACATCACCTAACCCTGGTTCCTAATTTACTAGTTCTAGAATAAAATCCACATCAAATAAAGCTTAATTTTATTGATCTCCAAATGATCATTTTCTCTAAAGAAATAAAAAGCTGCTTATTTTCAAGATCGAAAGGAAACATAGGAAGCACCTGATCACATTTTATTGCCAAAGCTGGCCAATCTTCAGAAAATGACTAACAATCAAATTCTCTAAGCTGTTCTCTTTAAACCTTTAATGTTAAAAAAAATCAAATTTTAAATAATTATATTTAGAGGGCAGTTTTCCAATGCTACTGGTAAGAAGCAGATGAAATGGTTTGAAAATTGCACTTTTAAAAATGTTGAATTTTTACCTTTTGATTCGAGGAGGATGTCACTTCTCATGGAACCCATTTTCCTGAAGACATTCAGCGCTGGCCGATTTAGAACAAAACTATTAGGATACTACTTAAAAAAATAATAATAATAACTTCTTTACTACAAAGCCACAATCTCTCTTGGAAGGAAGCTGATGGCGCTTATAAGCAATAAATGCCTTTCCTGATACCTATTTTGTCATCACCATCTTATTAACAGAGTGGATGTTTTCTGCAGCATCCATCAATTAGCCATTTTTAAGGACACGGGAAATGTATCAGGGCTCATCTGCTAAGCAAGGCTGTATGCTCCACAGCCTGTTAATCACCACGGCTCCTTTCTAACAAGGTTCTAGAAGGCAAGGAAGCCCAGAGACCATTAAGTAGCTCACAAGCAGAATATTACCGGGAGTCACCAATATTGGATACAACTTTCCCTCAAAGAAGCAGCCTGCGACTGAAGGCAACAGAGCCGCCCGCAGCAGAGTCACAACACATCTGCCAGCTTGTGCCTTAGCGCTTGGCAATTGCAAAGCAGAGCCCAATATCATCAGACAAACTACTCCTGACTTCTTACTCCCCCAGCAGAATCCAGGCTTTTGGAGAGAGCCTGTCGGTTTCACAGGCACCCCAACTAGAGAGAAGGTAAAGGACACGGAAGGCTCACCCTTTCATAGGCAATCCACCTAGAGCTGCATCATCGGAATCACAAATGAAATGCTAATGTACAAGAAAATGAATGCCAATTTCCTCCACTTTGCTCCAAGTTTCAGTGGCCCCTCCACAATAAAAGATAGCTGTTTGTAGAGGCTGCCTTGTTCCATACCATTAACTCAGAACAAAACATATTTTTAGTGGGACAGCAGTGTTTACTTGTAAGAACTGATGAATTGCTCGGCACCATTTATCACTTGCAGACAAAGACGTTCAGCCACAATTTTGGACATAAATCAAGGTACATGCTCCTCAATAAAAAAAGACTGCTAAGTCCCCAAAACCACGGAGATTGAGGTCAGACTGGCCATAGCAACCACGAACAGGACTTGGGCCTCCAGAAGGACCTAGCAACCGATAAATGAGTTCAGATCTCTTTTCATCTCCACTGGTGTGAAAGCCAAAATTAAAAAGATTAGATCACCCTGCACCCATTACAAAAGGCGCCACAATGAAAAAGTCATTTCCAGCCTTTGAATCACATCAAATAAATAACATTCATCCCTGCTATAATGAACAACTTTCAAAGTAAATTGAATCTCCATAGTACTGCTTTCCCTGGCTGAACAGTATTTACATAACAATATATCACAGGAAGCTCCGAATGGGTCTTGTAAATGGGGACCTGGGGATAAAAACCATCTTTAGCCCCGATTACTGTATATTCAGACTGCTTTTCGGTCCCCCTCATTTAAACAATGTGTTGTATCAGGAACATAAACAATGTTTTTAAATTGTGGGAAATGAAAGTTTTTGGTACATTTTTAAATGTCTGGACTCATCCCAGTAGACTCCCTTTTGTGGGGCACTGAGAACATAAAAATCACTTAACCTCCTGAATCGATGCCCTGGACTCATTTTTGTGACAAAGAATTCTCATCTATGTGTGCACTTGTTTCTTTGTTCATGCCAGCAATGTTTCACCCTAAATATCTGCTGAGTGTTTTTTTTTTGTATTACTTAAAATGAAAACACATTTGCAGATTTCTTTGTAGCGTGCGACTCATTCATTATTTCTCATTTCCTCGAAAGTATGAGATATTCTCTATTGCCATAACAATAACGTCTATTAAGTTTTAGTAATCTCTCTACACAAAGTATTCATCCTCTAAAGTCTAATTTTGAGTCAATTTCTCCTGGTCATTAAAAAAATTAGGACAAATCCCCCAAAACGTGTAGACTTCCATAAACTATTAAACAGTTCATATATATTTCAAATGGAGTATGTTCCAAATAAGACAGTTAAATCTATGTTGAAAAAATACCATCATAATCTTATCTTTTTTGTGGCAGCTTATGTAGATCTTACTATTTGAACTCCACAGGGAATCTCATTAATTTTTGAAACTCTCTGACCTCAGTACAGTTGAGTGTAAAAATAATTACAAATTAAGAATGAAAGAGCATCCCTTGAATTCTGCATGGCCATATGCTGCTCTATGTTGCACAAAACATCGCTAACTATCATCAAATAGAATTTTTTCCAGATATAAATTTAAACAGCATGCCGAATATCACCAGACAGACACAAAAAGCAGCCCACCCTTCCACTCAGCTCCGTTCACACTTCACCTCCGACGATTCCAGTAACACAAAGCCCCGAAAACACAGGTTTGCAGGCGAGTGACAGCACAGATGATATCCTCACAAAAATATTTCCCTATCCAGAATCGCTTTCTATCTCAATGTTGCAGACACAAGGTGCAGAAATACAAGAATCAGGGCATAAATATTTTCTTACCTAAAACTTGTCCGAAGGACGGTCTTGTTATTGTTGTCACCTCCAATGCCCCCTCTCGCCATCGCGGAAATCGGCTCCACACTGTGTACTGCTCTGTGCCTCAGTTACAGCTGTGACACTCATCTGCCTGCATAGAACCTAAGAGAGGAAATGAGAGAAAGAGAGAGGATTTGCGCTTGTGTATGTGTGTGCTTGTGTGTGTGTGTGTGCGTCTGTGTGTGTGTGTCTTTCAGAGAGAGAGAAAGAGAGAGAGAGAGACTGCTGACTTGAGACTAAGAACCTAAAACCTCCGGCCAAGTCAAGCCTGAACAAAAATGATCAAAGCTCTGTCCTTCATCAAGAGAGTAGACAGATATTTTGTTCTCCTCCACTGAAAAGTGGAACTGTCATTGGGGATTCTCACCAGGAAAGTGCAGACAGAGGCAGACCTTCTCCAGAGTGCTAGTGCTGCCCAGCAGTCCGTGCAGAATACAGGTACCTATTGTTCCAGAGACAGATATGTAGCCAGCCAGTCAGACTCTGACAGATAGCAAACCAGCGAGCCTGCCTTCATTTTAACTCCTTATTTACTAGTGCTTTTTGGTCAAATGCAAGGTCTTCTCATCACCCCCGAGAAATAAATGGAGATGATACAGACAAATTCACAGCAGAAACTAGTCCTGTATCTTTTACAAAGAGGGACTTTTGCTACTATTATTGAAATGCTGAATTTGATGCAAATATCTTATTTTTCTGGGAAGAAATGAAGCATTAGATTACATGAGCAAGACTTAGCGAGTATAGGAAAACCTTGATATTCAAGACAAACAGTGCAGCCGATTTGAAAAGAAAGAAATAAGGGTTGCTCAAAACATCCTGAGTGTAAATATATATACTATAACACAAACCAGGTGAATGAAGCCAAAGGGGTCCCAACCTTTTGCAAAGGGGTGTGGCACATTGAAAACCTACACAAAAAGCCATCCCAGTAGACCTATTTCCCTAGAGGCTAGAGTCTTTTTGGTGTCGCTTTTTTAGACCCCACTGCTTTATCGAGCACCCCCAAACACTTCCCATGCCCCAGTACTGCACCAGTGTCTAAATTATATCTAAGGCAGTGAAACAAAATTAGGGAAGGTCAGAGAAAAATAACTTACTCTACAGTCTACCGATGGATTCTGAGACCAAGAAGGTACATTTCATTCTTTAAATTCCTGGACCTTAATAGGTTACAGTAGGTTTCTAACTTTTATCTTTGTGTATTAATTGATTGATTTTCTTTTAAGGAGTGAAACAAGACAAAATACCTTGCATTTGATTGTTTGGCAATACTAGAAGACAAGGAATAGAAAAACAAAAAGAAGAATAGCTTATCATTTAGTTAAAATAAGAGACAGACCTCTCCATCTCCAAAACACTTAATATACAAGCTCTTTGATTTTTTTTTTGAATAAATATCAGTTCTCATTAATTGTTACCATTCACCCAAGAAACATATTCTGATATAGTAGGTGTGCTGCATAGTGCAGAAAATGGTTATGAAACTCCTTTGTAAAATCCACACTCAGGCATCACTTGACAAAGCCAGAGGGTAAATCCTCAGTGCAATAGGGGGAGGTTTAGCCATGCATGGCTGTTAATGGTAATGAGACATGTAGAACATATCTGCACACTGCCAAACAGCTTCTTCTAAATGTCTAGGGTTTGTATTCTTTATTTTTTGGAAAGAAACTATAAGAGATTGCACGATGTTTCAAAGCTCTGCGCGTGTGCGCACACACACACATACACACAACCTAAAAAATACAGTTACCTCCTTTCATACTGTCTCTTGTCCTAATCCCAGCATTTTGAAAACATTTCAAGTCATGCCAATTTAGTTAGGATTGAGCAATTAATATAAGCTTTAGAAACTCTTTCAGAAGTAAAAATTGCTTAACTTGATAACTTCTGAAAAAGCTGCCTTGTGGTTTCCACTCAGGGAGAGCTTCTATCATGTTCAGAAAAGAAAGGACGTCAAAACCTACCTGAATGACCAGAAAAGTATACGGGGTTTCTGACTAAATTCATCATAACCTATAAGCCAAACACAAAACAAGAGAATTTTGTAGCCTGCTTCTTCTAAGTGGGTTGACCTGATTATTTTCAAGCCCATTTTAAAGAACATGTATATCTTTGTAAGGTCAAAGGACAACCTTATTTCACATTATTATCTTAAGAGCAAAATAGCAGAAGCCCACTCGGTGAAAGAAAGTAGGACAGATTATAGGTAGGTGCACATATAGAACAGAGCTGAATCACAGTGGAGGTGACAGCTTCCGTGCAAGGCCCCGGCGACTATCTCTAATGTTGCAGTTTGAAAGAGACATCTAAGCTCTCACTCCTAAGCATGTGATAAGACTTAGGTGTAAGAACATTTAATTAGAGCATTATCCAGGCCCCATTCAGATGTTATTATCTTTTATGGTTTTTTTTCTTTTTGGTCTCTCTATACCACTTCTGTTGTCTTCAGAAAGCAAAGCTTGGTGTGCCAAACAAATTTTAAATATTCAGCTCTTAACATGTTTGAATACAGACAGTTCCCACAATTAGGGTCCATTATTTTCTAGAGGTATATACAGAGGGTTATCACTATCAATGAGTCATAGGCACATGTAAATAAAACACAGATACACCATAAAGAGTGTGGATGTGTGTGTGTGTGTGTGCGTGTGCATAAAGAATTATCAGTACTTGTGCAAAAATACGTGTTTTATACATGAGTATGAAAAAGCATCATTTATGTCTCAAAAATTTTTTTCTGAAGTCCCTACTAAAATATATCTGTAACTAGAACACCCCTGAGGTCCATTACACAGATCTAAGTTTATAATTCACATTACAGTCCCTAATTTGCCAAATAATTCATGTCAAACAAGAGTCCAACATGAAATGCCAACTGTTTCTTGGAAGAAAACAAACCACAACCATTTCATGTGCTAGGATTTTATGAAATAAACATTTGAGGATTAGGGGCACCACTCACTAATAGTAGTAAGGGGCAGGGTAACACTCCTGAAAGTCCATTGGGTATCTATCACTTTGCATCCATATCACTTGATTTAAAATTAGGTTTCCAAAAAAAAAAAAAAAAAAAAAAAGCGAAAGGAAAACAGATACCTTCTTTATATTACAGAATGTTCCGATTGTTACAATATTCCCCAGAACATGCTACCACCACATTCAGTTATTCATTCACACAATAAACTTCATGCTGACATAACTTCTCAGACACTCACTGGGAATGTTAAAAGTAACCCAACTCTACCAAAGTTAAAAATAATCTCTCCACCAAATTAAACATTGTCTAAGTTCTCCGTGCAGTTATTAAATATACAGACAATCACCTCTGTGCATAATCTACAAATAGCTTAGATTACATATTAAAATTGTAATTAAAAGTCTTCATCTTATCTCAGTTGGCTGATTTGAGATTAGAGAGCAAATACAGGTTTGGCATGAAAGCTCATGAGGAATCAAGATTTCTGATGATCACAAGTTAGAAATTAGTGGCAGTGTTACAGAGTATTGCCAATAGAAATAAAATAACGGAAAACTATGAACAACTTCTGAGACCCTCCTCAGATGGTGAGTACATAGTGTCATGAAGAGATTCCCTGGTAATTTCTATTCCATAGGAATTTACTTGTTTGAGAGTTGAAGAAAGACATGAGAGACGAAACTTCTGCAGGTGTGAGATAAAATTATGCCCATTATTACATTCCAAAGTGAAATATTGAAAAATTTGATCATGTAATTTGCCTGACTAAAATACATATTATGTAATATAAACTAAGGCTTTTCAATATTTAAGATCCAGGATAGAAGAAATATTAGATTTCCACTGAATCCATAACTAAGTGAAAGCAGTATTTCTGAGAGTGATGTTCTAAAAAGTCATGGCATTACTTCACACCGTCTACAGCTTACAACATTTTATAGTATGACCATTTGATAATTAGTAGAAGGAAAGAGATACATTTTTCCTAACAATCCTCTCACTGCAACACAATAACACATTTTATAAAGTCTACCTGGTTAATTTCCTGATGTACAGTTTAAATTACATAAATTTGTTTCAGAAAAGCTCAATGAAGTAATTTATTCATCAGTTAGTAAGCAATCAGATATGTAGAAGTAACAGTGGAGTATTTTGCCTTCTTTCTTCAGATGTAACTGCTGGAAGTCAACCTCTAAGAACATGCATAGGGAGACAAGACTGTGAACATTTTGAATGATAACAAAGGGAAAGTATTTGTATTGCTACATATGAAAATGAAACAATACGTTTTCCATAAATGTTTCTATAAATGCGCTCTTAAGTAGTCTGGGACTTGGAAAAAAAAATGTCCATGTATCTGATTGATTAGAGTTGATATTTAACACACAAGCATTTCATAGAAGTTGGGAAACTTCCAGAAGGGAATTAGGCAGGAAAAAAAAGTGAAGATTTTCCTACATTTATTTTATACAGCACTTTTGAAAAATCTCAGAATATTCCAGAACATTAATCTTTTCTTCAAGAATTGCTATTCTAGAAATTTTTCTTACCAGACATATGTTATTATTCTACATTCCATTCTTTAAGTGACATAGAACCTACCCAGCTTCTCCAACAGCTGACTCCAGAGCTGCACGGCGATTGGTAGAATATTCTGAGGCAGGCAGAGCTTCCATGAAAGTGATCCTCTCCCTTCCTTCTGTCATGTGGAGTCTTCTCCAGCCAAATCGTCTGATAAAAGTCAGGATAAAGCATGATTTATTAACATGGCAAAGCCATTATACTCCTGACCTAAAATGTTATTGGACCTTTCCCCAGCTATTGCTATTTCAGGAAGTCTTTTAAAACCAATTTAATTTCCTTCCACCCAGTCAAGTTTTCCTCCACAGACAATTGGCTTTCACTATACACACAAAAAACATCAGTGAAGTCAGTATGTATGAGGCATTTAAAATTAAAGTATGCCTGTATTTATGTTTGGGTGCCCAAACACACACTTCCATTTGATTCTGTATAATCGATCTTACAACATATGAGAAAGCACTGTAGAAATGTTAAAGGCTAGACAGCCAAGTTAGTCATTAATTGTAGTAGAAGTCCAAAAAGTCAGTATTGCAGATGGCACTTTTTTTTTTAATTTTAAACAAGCACCATATTGAAAAGCAATAGATTCTCCTTGCTAATTGTACTGAATTTTTGCATGTTCACTACTAGAACACTCTAGGTTTATTTTCTGATTTTTTTCTAATATCATTTACACGATAGCCCTTTTGGGATTTATAGAACTTACCTTGGTATATTATTGTCATCAAAAGTGTGTTTGAGATGCTAGTGCAGAATTGCTAATTGTTCATAAGTACCTTGAAACATTAGATTAGCAATGTTTATAATTGTCTAAATATAGCATGACAATATGAAATCAATTACTATGCACATCAATCTTTGACATTTCAATGCATTACAACTGTTGTACAGTTGCCATAAACTTTTGTACAAAGCCACAGTTTCTATTGCCTGAAAATCTAATGAAGTAGTATTTTATTGTAAACATTGGAGAAATAAGCATAGTAGCATATGCAATGCTGAAACTGATCTACTTACTTGAATATTCATCTGCTTTAAATTTAGACTCTATCCTCCAATATGAAGAATTTCACTTTTGAGAACTTTTCAGTGTCCTCTTGACCCCACAGTTCCTCTTCCATAGGTGAACTCTTATCAAATAAAAAGAGTCCTATCTGCATAATAATACAACTCTTTTATAAAAGTCACTTAACTTCTGAGAACTGATTGATATTCTGAAATGCCTTCCTGACACAGGTGTCCGTTGCTGACCATTGTCAGATTTGATTCATCGGAGCTTATGTAGTCACAATTGCTTTCATTTTTTCCTCCTGGAGTCCAAGGTAGTGAAGTGGGAATGGCTTCTCCATAATATTTATTTGCTTTCTAAATGGAAGGAAAGAGTTAGCATTTTTCACTTCAAAATCAAAGATAGATACATCCATGGGACAAAACAGTTTTCTGGTTGAATTTGGGTCTGATATTTGCTCCATTTTTGAATGAAACAAAAGAAAACAACAAGAAAACACAGGGCATAACACTTTGATGTGTTTGATTCCATCAAGTCTCTGTGACTTAAAAGAAAAAGCCAGTCAAATGAGAAAAGAAAGGAAACAGTCTAAGCAAATTAGTTTCTCCTCTCAGTCCAATTGCGTCTCCTGAGCCCTCAGACCTGACTGCCGACCAAGCTGCTTTTCCTCCTGTTGAATAGTCACTGTTTCTGAACCGACAGCACTCAAGGAAGCTAAGGTCAGACTATATCGAGTTGGCATTTGCAGTGATAACAAATCAGAAATGATAGCATCATAGAGATTTATGAATTTTTTACCCCTGCAGTCACAAACATCAGACATTTACTTTATAAAGAGAGCTTTTAGATCCTTCCTGCAGTTTCCATAGTGATTTCATTTTTTCCCTTTTATCACAGATTGGCTGAAGAGCTGCTACCCTTTGTGAGTTAAAAGGCTTGTGCTACCAACTGTCGATATAAAAGGTAGCTGAGGCAGAGACGCAATATATACTGCCAAAAATAATTGAAATAGAGAGAGACATGTCGGTGAAAGATTCCAGAATAAATTTTTTTTTTCTGTATCAATGTGATAGTACAGGAGAAAATAATTTTGCCAGAATTCTCATAATTACTTTGAGTTAAATGTAGTTATATTTTACGCTGTGAACCATACTTATACGAAAACACTCATCATACGAAACATAATCCTTTCATAAAAGCCTTTAATGTAGCTTATGCTATTCCATGTGTCTGGGCTTGTTAAACATCAAAGTTCATTACGAAAACATTTTCACTTCGGTTACTTCAGTTTCAGCTGCAATGTTTACTCCAACGTTTATTCTGCTTTTCTCATCTCTCAGCTTACACTTTATTTTATTTTTCCTGTTAAGGAAAAGTGTACTGCACAGCATTTTAGAAATTAATCCAGACTTTCCATAGTGTAACAGTGAAAACTTACGGAAAGAACCAGTGCATTTCTAGCTAGCACATAATAAAGTGAGGACTCAGTTCTTAACTTAGTTCTACCTTGTTTTATGTACTTCTTCTTCCTATTAAAATCGAGCATTTAAATGAATTTTAAATGTTATACTGATTTTTCTTTCAATTCTCATATTATTTAATAATGTTGGCACCTGAATAATCCTAGTCATAGGTTTCTATAATCCTAAGAGAAATGTCTGCTCTCTAACTACTTATTAAATATATTGAATTCTTGTCATGATGCTGTAGATGTATTACAAATAAACTTTTAGCTCAATATGCTGTTTGAAGACTGTGTAGAAAATAACATCATTGCCAATTTCTACTACAGCTTATGTTATTTCTAATACCATCAGCTTTCCATAACTGAGGGTTCCACACCTGCAGATTCAACCAACTACACATCAAAAATATTAAAAAACAAAAATCTAGAACAACACAATGATACAAAATAATACAAATAAAAACAGTACAGTGTGACAGCTATGTACATAGTGTTTACATTGTATTAGGTATTATAAGTAATCTAGAGATGATTTAAAGTATATGGGAAGCACAAGTATATGACAAGTATATTATATTAAATTACTATGGATTTTATTTAAGGGACTTAAATATCCTTGAATTGAGGTATTTATCAAGGGTCTTGTAACTAATACCCTGTGGACGCTGAGGGAAGATTGTATTAAATGGCAATAAATATAAAAATTATTGTCATTTTAGAAAAAATAGTATTTCTATGAAAGTAGTTAACACAGACACTTGACATTTAAATAATGTGGAGTTAGGAGTGCCAATTCCGCCATGAAGTAAAAAATCCAGGTGTAACTTTTGAGTCACCAAAACTTAACTATCAATAACCTCCTATTGACCAAAAGACTTACCAATAACACAAATGATTAACATACATTTTGTATGTTTTATATATATAATATACTGTGTTTTTATAATAAAGTAAGCTAGATGAAAGAGAATATTACTAAGAAAATCATAACGAAGAGAAAATGTATTTACTATTTATTAAGTGGAAGTGGATCATCATAAAGGCCTTCATCCTTGCTTCACATTGACTAGGCTTAGGAAGTAGCAGAGGAAGGGTTGGTCATGTTATCTCAGGAGTGGCAGAAGTAGAAGAAAATTTCATACAAATGGACTAATGCAGGTCAAACCCATGTTGTTCAACTGTTAACTAATATATCCTTATATATTATCTTAAAATATTTCAATTTCTAAAAAGATATAGGTATCTATGGTCTCTGCTTCATGGTTACTGCAATGTAAACACTTTTCCATCTCATATTTTCTTTCTTCTAATTTCCAAAGTACATATAGCCTAAATAGGCTAGTTATTTCTGAAGTTTCACTCAGTGTTAACAAAATTATGACCATAGTAAGATTTATTCTTTTCCTTTTCATCCTACTTTCATCAGGGGAAACAAGCAATAAAATGGACTTTGAAAAAAAAGATATGAATTGATAGATTGATATGCTAAGAATTTTAAGAGTTCATGGGAAGTTAGGCATGGTATAAGGAACATATTTTAGTCAAGCTCTTTGAGGGTCAGGGAATAGAGTTGTTGGTTTTTTTCTTTACTCACCTTGACAAATGGTATAGTTATGTGTAAGAAAACACAAAGTAGGCTGGGTGCAGTGGCCCATGCCTGTAATCTCAGCACTTTCCAAGTCTGATTGCTTGAGCTCAAGAGTTCAACACCAACCTGGGCAACATAGTGAGATCCCACATTTATAAAAAAAACACAATTCTTTAAGTTAGCTGGGAGGATCACTAGAGCCCAATAAATTGAGGCGGAAATGAGCCATGATCTCACCACTGCACTTCAGCTTGGACAGCAAGACCCTGTATCATAAGAAAGAAGAAAGAAAGAAAGAAAGAAGGAGAGAGAGGAAAGAAAAAGAAAGAAAGAAAGAGAGAGATAGAAAGAAAGAAGAAAGAAAAGAAGGAAGGAAGGAATGAAGGAAGAAGGAAAGAAAGAAAGAAGGAAGGAAAGAAAGAAAAAGAAAGAAAGAAAGAAAAAGAAAGAAAGAAAGAAAGAAAGAAAGAAAGAAAGAAAGAAAGAAAGAAAGAAGAAAGAAAGAAGAAAGAAAGAAAAAGAAAGAAAGGGAAAAGAAGAGAGAAAGAAAAAGAAAACACAAAGTAATAATTAACATAGAACTCTCACTCTGATCTATAGAATCATACTTCTGACCTGTACAGACGCTAAAACAGGAGTCAAAAGAGTACTGGAGACCTGGTCTGCTAGAATTTATGGATTCAGTTATTGAACAAATTCTTAAACACAACACATGCCAGACACTTTGGTATGTGTTGGATGTATCTCCATTTGTTAACATCCTTGCCTTCATGAGCCTTGCAGTCTGGAGAGGAAGTCAGGAGGAAAAAAGAAGTAGCAAGCAAACATGATATAATTTTATTAAGGAAAATAGCAGTGTCTTCAAGATAGTCATTTATAATCTGGCACTTGAGGAACAAAGAGGTGGCTGCCGCACATCAATCATGTGGAAGGAGTATTTCAGACACAGTGTAATAATTTTATGTTTGAAGAAATGGAGGGAGGCCAGTGTAGATGCAGCAAGGGGAGCATGGCAGCCCCAGACTCAGTTACAGAAGGCATACACTGTGGTTCGGGTCAATTTAGTTCTAAGCATAAGGAAATATCATCGAAGGGTTGTAAGCAAAGGAAGAACATGATTGAGTTTTATTTTTAAAGAGCATTCTGGATAGCACGTGTAAAATAGCTTGGAATAAGATAAATGGAGAAACAAGGAAATAAATTAGGAAATTACTGTAGAGACCCAATAAAGAGATGCCATTGACCTGGACCAGGGGAATGCTGTCAAGAGAAGACAATGAAGATGGATTTGAGTAGATAATGGGAGTAGAATTGTCAGCCTGTGGAGATGAATAGGCTGTGGGTGGGGAGTCAGAAGAACAAGCCAAGGACTCCCAGGTTGTTGTGATACAGGGTCAGTGCAGGGGGTGGGTACAGGGAGGGAAGAGGAAATAGTGGGATGAGAAATACAAAGGAAAAAAATTATTTCTCAGGGTAGAAAAAGCAAAACTTTAGTTCTAGACTGATCAGATTTTATACATCTATGGATGTCTCAGAGAAATGGTGTGGGTTGGAGACATAAATTTGTGGGTTGTCAGTATATGGATAGCATTTAAAGATATTTGTTTGTTTTCCATGAAAAATAAACCACGTAGGAAAATCCTATGAAAAAGAAGACAGTAAATCCTAAGCTGGAGATGTGAGAAATGTCAACATTTAAAGGTCTGATAAGAGGAGGAGAACAAAAAGGTAGGGAGAAAACAAAGAACCTAGAGTGCCTCAGAAGCTCAGAAAAGAGGCTATTTCAGAAAGGGCCAAATGGCCAACCATGCAAAATACTGCAACAAGGTCAAGTAAGACAAGAATAGAAAAAATATTTTGAATTAATTTATATGGAGTTCACTGGTGGCATTAGGAATGCTGGAGGTACAGCTACATCATAAGGGGTTGAGGGATAACTGGGAAGTAAGAAAGCAGTGACCTCATGTTTGGACAAATCATTGAGAAGTTTAGTAATAAAAGGAAGCAGATAGTCTAAAAGCTCTTGGAGAGGTGATGGGCTCAAGGGTGGTTTCCTTAATTTCTGGCAATATCAAAGATTCTGGAATGTGTTAACAACAATGAGATTAATCCATCAATAAAGAAGGTTTGCTCACACCTGTAATCCCAGCACTTTTGGAGGCCAAGGCAGGTGAATCACCCGAGGAGTGGTCAGGATGGTCAGGAGTTCATGACCATCCTGGTCAACATGGTGAAATCCCATCTCTACTAAAAATCCATTTAAAAAAAAAGACTGGGCAAGGTGGGTTACGCCTGTAACCCCAGCACTTTGGGTGGTGGGTGGCTCACCTGAGGTCAGGAGTTTGAGACAAGCCTGGACAACATGGTGAAACCTCATCTCTACTAAAAATACAAAGTTAGCTGGGCATGGTAACAGGCACCTGTAATCTCAGCTACTCAGGAGGCTGAGGCAGGAGAACTGCTGGAACCTGGGAGGTAGAGATTGCAAGTGAGCCGAGATCATGCCATTGCACTCCAGCCTGGTCAACAAGAGCAAAACTCCATCAAAAAAAAGAAGAGGAGGAGGAGGAAGAAGAAGAGGAGGAAGAAGAAGGAGGTTTGAAGATTTGATGATTAAGGAAAGAGAAAATGAGAAAAGCACTGAGCTCTTTAACAAGGCAAGAAACGACAGGATTTAGAGCGCAAGTGGGAGGATTGAGTTTTGCTGGGAGAAGATACTTTTCCCCTACTGTTAATAGGAGAGACGAATAAAGAGCCAACAAGGTGCGTAGATTTGGTGTAAGAGGAGAGTGAGTTCGTGACTGATCAAGGGCTTCCACTTTCTAAATGAAGTGTGAGCCACAGTGAACAGCTAAGAGCAAGGGGAGGAGAGAGGATGTGGAAGTTTAAAGAGAGAAAAAGTATAAAATGTGTCATCTTGAGTTAAAGAAAACTTATTCAAGACACTTCTTATAGACAGTAAGGAAGACTTTATTTAAGAAAGCCTCCAAATTGGAAAGGAATAAATCAAATTATCCCTGTTTGCAGATGACATGATCTTATATTTAGAAAACTTAAAGACTCTACCAAAAAAAAAAAACCCTCTTAGAATTGATAAACAAATTCAGTAAAGTTGTAGGATACAAAATCAGCATGCAAAAATCAGTAGCATTTCTATTTGTTAACAGCAATCAATCTGAAAAAGAAATCAAGAAAACAATCCATTTTGCAACAGCTACCAAAAAAGAAAAGAAAAGAAAAAAACCTAGGAATAAATTTAATGAAAGAAGTGAAAAATCTCTACAAGGAAAAGCATAAAACACTGATGAAAAAAAAATTGAGATGTATATAAAAAATGGAAAAATATTTCATGCTCATGGATTAGAAGGGTTAATAGTCAAAATGTGTATACTACCCAAAGTTATTTACAGATTCAATACAATCCCTATTAAAATACCAATGACATTTTTCACAGAAAGAGAAAAAAATACTAAAAGTTGTATGAAATCATGAAAGACCCCAGATAGCTAAGGCAATCCTCACCAAAAACAGCAAAGCTGAAGGCATCACATTATCTGATATCAAATTAGACAATGAAGGTATAGTAATCCAAATAGCAAGGTACTGACATAAAAATAGACATATAGACCAATGGAACAGAATAGAGAACCCAGAAATAAGTCCACATACTTACCTCCAACTTATTTTTGACAAAGGTGCCATTTTAACAAAGGTGGCAAGAACATTTGGGAACGAACAGCCTCTTTAATAAATGATGCTGGGCAAGCTGGATCTCCATATGCAGAAGAATGACATGAGATCTCCATTTTTCACAATATACAAAATCAACTCAAAATGGATTAGAGACTTGAATGTGAGACCTGAAGCTATGCAATTACTAAATAAAAACATTGGGGAAATGGTAAGGGCATTGGTCTGGGGAAAGATTTTTAGCAGGGGGTTAAGATATTGAAAGCACAGGAAACAAAAGCAAAAATAGACGAATGGGATTAAACAACATTGTAAACCTTCTGCATAGCAAAGGAAACAATGAACAAAGTGAAAAAAACAACTACAGAATGGAGAAAATATTGCAAACTCTCCATCTGACCATCTGACAAGGAATTAATGCTCAAAATATATAAGAAACTCAGAAAATTATATAACAAAAAATCTGATTAGGAATGCGCAAAAGATCTCAATAGACATTTCTCAAAAGAGGACATACAAATGGCCAACAGGTATATCAAAAAATGCTGAACATCATTAATTATAAGGGAAATGTGAGTCAAAACAACAATGACTATTAGCTCACCCCAGTTAGAATGGCTATTGAGAAAAGACAAAAAATGCAATGCTAACAAGGATCTGGAGAAAGGAGAAACCTCCTACACTGTTGGTGAGAATGTTAAGTAGCATAGCCACTATGGAAAACACTGTGGAGGTTCTTCAAAAAACTAAAAATAAAACTACCATATGATCCATTCATCCCAGCGCTGGATATATAGCCAAAAAAGAGAAGAAAATTGGTATGTCAAAGAGATATCTGTAGTCCTGTGTTTATTACAGCACTATTCCTAATAATCAAAAAATGAAATCAACCTAAGTGTCCATTAGTGGATGAATGAATTTTTTAAAATGCGGTATATATGCACAGTAGAATATTATTCAACCATAAAAAGAAGAAAATTCTGTCATTTGCAGCAATATAGATAGAACTGGAGGTCATTGTGTTAGGTAAAATAAGCCAGGCACAGGAAGACAAATACCACACGTTCTCACTCATATGTGGGAGCTAAAAAAGTGTATCTCATGGAGATGAGAGTAGAATGATGGTTAACAGAGCAAGAAGGGGAGAGAGGAGGAAAGAAATGAAAAGAAGTGGTTAATGGGTGTAAAAATACAGTTAGATAAAAGAAATAAATTCCAATATTCAATAGTACAGTAAGAAAATTATAGTTAATAATGATTTACTGTGTCTTTCAAAATAGCTAGAAGAGAAGATTTGTAATGTTCCCACTGCAAAGAAAAAAATAAATGTTTGAGGTAATGGATATCCCAATTATCCTGATTTGATCACTATACACTGTATGCTGGTATCAAAATATCACATGTACTTCCAAAATATGTGTAATTATTACATACCAAAAATAAATAAAATAACAGAAAATCTTAAAAAAAGATAGACTACTGAAATGAGAGGTTTTGCAGTGGGAGAGATCAGCTCAACTCCAAATACAACAAGGATGAGTGGGAATTTATAGCCAAGAAGCAGAGTGGGGCTCAGTGAATAGAAAATTACAAGAAGAAACATCAGGATAGGGGAGATTCTGGCTACACTGACTTGATAGGTATCTTGCTGAAGACAGGTCAGATTGATAAGATATTATGAATTGGGGATGAGGAATTTGATCAGATATTAAGAGTGCTCAAATACCCAGGATGGAGGATTTTCACTAAATGGATCCAGCAGGATTCTTGCTTAAATTTGACTAAGCAGGGAAAGGACAGAGCCCAAGGTCAGGTCCTCATTACAAAAGGGCTCAGAGGAAGCTGTCCAGAGTTTGGTCAAAGAGAGTCATTGCTACTTATGGGGCAGAAACATGAGCTTACTAGATAAATATAGAAGGATTGTTAAGCAGGCAGGTTTAAGTGCTCATTTAAGGTTTATGGCCTTAAATTTAAAGTGAAACACAATTTTGAATGCATGTTTGATTTTTTTTTTCCCCCAATAAAGTTTAACTGCTTGAATTGAGAAGGTACCAGCTTGGGGCTGTGCCAAGTAAAACAACAGAGGGAATTAGATAAAATAAATTAGAAGCATTTGCTGAACCATGGTTATATTAATGGAATGGAATCCTGTTTTGGGAAGGAGGAAAGGGAAGCCTTCCTCTCTTATCAGGAATGAAAATGGTTGGTGGTCTATGGATTGTAGCTCTTGATAAGGTTGAAGGTTGTGTACATGAAGAGTCAAGCTGAAAGAAAGGGAGACAGTGATCTCAGAATGAGATATTTGAAATGGAGATATCAGAAGTAGTAAAGTTTCCATCAAGGCCAAGGGAACACATGACATTTCTATTTCTTGTGGTTTGTAGTAGCCACAAAAGAGAAGCGGGTATTCTATGAATGCAGATAGTAGAAAGCTCCAAGTAAATATAGATGGGAGTCTGTATTCTAAAGGGAATATCAAGTGGAAAGATGCCCAAGGGTATTGAGAACTTATCAGAATTTCAACTCTGGAAAAAAAACGCAAGTGATGAAAAATAAAAATCAATATAAATTTGAAGATAGTAGTATTGTTTGACAGGCTGTACTTTAAAAGAGCTAGATTAAATGAAGGTATATATAAAAGAAAAGGGTTGAGTGCTGTGGCTCATGCCTCTAGTCCCAACACTTTGGGAGGCCAAGGTGGGCAGATCACCAGAGGTCAGGAGTTCAAGACCAGCCTGGCCAACATGGTGAAACCCCATCGCTACTAAAAATACAAAGTTAACTGGGTGAGGTGGTGCATGCCTGTACGGCCTGCTATGTGGAAGGCTGAGGCAAGAGAATTGCTTGAACCTGGGAATCAGAGGTTGCAGTAAACTAAGATCATGGCACTGCACTCCAGCTTGGGTGATGAAGTCAGACCCTGTCTCAGAAAGAGAGAGAGAGAAAGAGAGAGAGAGAGAGAGAGAGAGGGAGGGAGGGAGGGAGGAAGGGAGGGAGGGAGGAAGGAAGGAAGAGAGGAAGGAAGGAGGAAGGTAGGGAGGGAGGGAGGGAAGCAGAGAGACAGAGAGAAAGAAAGAAAGAAGAAAGAGAGAGAAAGAAAGAAAGAAAGAAAGAAAGAGAAAAGACAGAGAGAGAGGAGAGCACATATCCAGAAATAAGAAGAACAGGATAACAATGACTGTCAGAAGGAAAAGACCAGAACAAGTTGAGTTGTATAAAAAATGTAAAAAATGAAACAGACTTTTAAACCTATATTCTGAGGAAGAACAAGAAAAAGATCAACTACTTGGGGCAAATGGGGTCATTCATTCAGGCAGTTATTCAATGAGCTTTTACAGAGTCCCTACTGTGTGCTAGGAATTCAACAGCATGAGACTGAAAAGTACAAACCTTGCCCACAAAAACAAACACAAATTTTAAAGTGGCAGTTACTAATAAATGAGTGACTACCATGAGGCAGGCACTATTTTAAGCAATTTCCATATATTAGCTAAAATCTTAATAACAACCCTATGGGCAAATACTAATATTATACGCATTTTACAGATGACAGTTCTCAGACAGAGAGAAGTTTACTAAATTGTTTAATAACACACAATTTATATAGAAGAGGCAGTGTTTGAGTCCCATGTATCGGCTTGTAAAATCTGTAAATCTATCAGAAACTCATCAGGCAAGACGTGTTTTAGAACTCAGAAATCTTTTGGACCTCAGAAATATAAAATAATGCATATACAGTCATCCCTTCATATCCACGGGACTTGGTCCCAGGACCCCCACAGATGACAAAATCCCCAAATTCTCAAGTATCTCATATGAAATGTTATAGCATTTGCATATAACCTGTGCTCATACAGATGGTATACTTTAAAACACCTCTAGGTTACTTGTAATTTCTAATACAGTATACATGCTAAGTAAATAGTTGCTACACTGCATTTTAAAATTTGTATTATTTCTTACTATTGCATTATTTTTATCATTTTTTCCCAAGGATGTTTGATTTACAGTTGGTGGAACCAATGGGTTGTAGAACCCACAGGTGTGGAGGGCTCACTACTTTTATTTCATAATGTCTCTAGGATAGTCCAAGTGATTATGATGAACTTACTAGATGTTTTTGTAGTGAAACACATTAGTTTAATTCTAAACGGAATAATAACTAGAGATTATAAGCTTTACATATCAGTCCAGGTTAAGTGCATGGTCAAATGAGTTTTACTATCAAGAGAAGAAAGGAAGAAAGAAAAGAAGGGGAGAAGAGAGGAAGGGAGGGAAGGACAGAAGAATGGAAATAAGGGAGAAAAAGAGAGGAAAGAAAGAGCAAGGAAATCTTGGTTTTCAGTTCCTCTGTAATTCTTGAATTGCAGATAAAGAATTTGGGCCTATATTCTATACAGATCACAGAGTGATAAAACAGGTGAAATTCAAAATGTTTAACAGTATAACTAGTGCACTGGCCAACTAGAAGGAGAGACTGGAAACTAGTCTTGGGGAGGAATCCTAAAGACCACATGCCATGTTGATAGTTAACCTTTTAGTTGTTGTATTTTAAGAAAGTGCAATGAATGACAGAGATGTGATTTGGGACTGCCAGAAAGACAGTGAGTGAGAACACTTGGTAGAGAGGTAGCTTTGAGGCAACAACTTCTAAAAACAAACAGGAAATATTGTAATATATTACCAATCAGTACCTTGGAGAGAGATCATTACACAACACCATGACAATACTGTTATATAGATATATGTACGTACAGAGTGGTAGAGCAGAAAGGAGAAACATGTATACATAGAAGTGGATGGGGGCAGGGAGGAAGGGAATCAGGATGTTTTCTCATTGCTCTTATACTTTAATAATAATAAAAATGATGGCAAACACTGAGATATCATATGTGCCAGGTCCTCTTCTAAATACTTTATATTCTAAATACTTCATACTTTAAAAAATACTTATGGAGGGGCCAGGCACGGTGGTTCACACCTGTAATCCCAGCACTTTGGAAGGCTGAGGTGGATAGATCACAAGATCAGGAGATCGAGACCATCCTGGCCAACATAGTGAAACCCCTCTCTACTAAAATAGAAAAAATTAGCTGGGTATGGTGGCATGCACCTGTACTCCCACTATTTGGGAGGCTGAGGCAGGGGAATCGCTTGAACCCAAGAGGCAGAGGCGGAGATTGTAGTGAGCCAAGATCACACCACTACACTCCAGCCTAGTGACAGAGCAAGGCTCTATCTCAAAAATAAATAAATAAATAAATAAAAACTTACTGAATCCTCACAATAGCTCTATAGGAGTGTGTTGCTATTATCCCCAGTTTTCAGATGAGAAAACTGAGGCACAAAGCAGTTAAAATCTTTCTGCAGGCTAAACAGTTGCTAGGTGGCAGAGCCAGGACTTGAACTTAGGCAGTCTGGTTTCTGTGTCCATGCACAAAACCACCAAACTAGACACTCTATTGTAAATTCATCTTTACACAACAGTCCCTTACCCTGCACCAAGGATCTGAGCCTGGGACCAGGTGTCACTCATTTCCTCATCCTCTGCACAATGCCTAGGTCATAATAAATACACAATAAACAGTTGTTGTGATTGCCGTTATTTTATGAAATAATGCCCAAAAGATACTGAACAGTTAGGAGGAGAACTGAAGGAAAGAGTCTTAGACAAGGAGCACAGTGTGAGCAGAGACATGGAAGCCTTTGGCAGCAACTCCCATTGTGATTCCATTTTCACTATCAAAGAAAATAATCTTCAAATTGAAAGAGGTGGAATCAACAGGGGTTGCAAACTCAAAACACTTCATGGGGCAGTCCAGTAGCATAAATGTGTGAAAATGCTAAGTGAAGAAAATAGAAAGCTTAGTAAGAACTGGAGGAACCAGGGAGTGAATGCTCTGCCCATAGGCATTCAAGTTCAGACTCCCTGAAGTACTTCTTTTGTATCCTTTGGCTTAGAGAGATTTAAAAGGAGATGATTTTTTTAAAAGCATTTTGGGGATTTGGAAAAAAAAAAAACTCAGAAAAAATTATGAGCTGATAGAACCATCTTTGGTCCTCTTTGTGTAAATAGATTGAGGAAAAATCCAGAATGCAGAACATGGATGTACCCATACAAAGAAAAAGGAGAATAGTTTGATTCCTGAGTCTACAAATCAATGAATCTGACAATGATTTCTGGGGAAGACTCTAGTAGAGACGATCGAATAGATAAGTTATGAGCAATTAGCAGAGAAGTCAGAAATAATTGGAAGGACCCTTGGATTATTAAAACATGAGTTACCCTAAACTAAGTTTAATTATTTCTTTGATAAGAGCTTTCCAGGCTTGTAGATCATTGTCTTAAGACCTCTTGTGGACAAGATGGAGAACCCCATGATGGATCTGTGGTTAAGACCTTGGTCTCTGTTCTCTATCCTGGTGAGGTTCTTTAAAGAGTATTACGTTGGAACCAAAGATACAAGGAGACCATAAGCAGTGGAAACTCATCTAGAGAATGCAACCAGGTTGGTCAAGTAACTTGAAACTACCTCATTATAAAGAGTAACAAAGATATATGATCCAGAGAAAGACAAGAGTAGAAAAGGAAAAACAAAATGCTCTCTTTAAAGGCTTTAGAGCATGCCACATGGAGGAAGAATAAAGCGTATAGTAACATATAACAGACTCCTTTGTAAGACAATGAGATCCCAGTTGCTGGACCCCCATGGCTGTTGGAAAAATGTCTTTCCAGTAAGTGGTGCAAACTCAGACTTAGTCTTTAGATAAGAGTCTCAATCAGTTCTATAACTTTATTAATAAGAAAATGGATAACTGAAGGAGAAAGATGATTTTATCCAATGCCATATAGTGCTAGGAGGAAACCCAAAATTCTGACTTTCTAGTTCAGTGATGTGTTAACAATTCTATGGCACTTGGAAGCAATTTGGCTCCTTCTTCATGGTACTGAAATGAAAGGAAGATAATGTTAATATCCCACTAAACTCTATTGCCTTTCCTCAAAGCTATAGGGCTCTAAGTGAAAGAAGCTAGACAAGTTCAAAACAATATTCAGCCTGACAATATTTCAGTGGCATATTCTTTAAGTATCATATAGCAATTGCCTCCTTTTAAAGAATGTAATCTGCTTCGTGAGGCAGACTGAATTTGACTTGCTGGTTTGTACTAAAATTCTGTTATTTTCTGGTTGATAGTCAAATCTATTAAACTGACAGAATTTTAAAGCAAGTATGCAAATACTCTATCAATACATTAACAAAAGTTTGGTGTGCCAGTAAGCAGCAATTTTCAATCACAAGTACATGCATGTTTTCCTGTCATTTACAGCAGCAACCACCATTGGGGTCATTATAAAGTACTTAAATACTCAATACAAAACAAACAAACAAAAACTCAGTACATGTTCCATGTCAGCTAACTCTGACAAGAACTATCGTCAATGAGCCCCTTTCTGAGAGCCCTCAAACAGCCTATCTCTACAAAATGAAATGCAAAGACTTCACCCAAGCAGAGCCAAGTGGCTCCACCAATTTAGAAAAGGAAGGGAAGTTAGGATTTAGCACACATCTTCTATGTACCAGACACTGTCAGATCATGTATTCCTCATAGCCAACTGTGAACTGTTATTTAATACACGCATATTTATCTGCATATTATCTTATAAAAACAATTTCAGTTTGTCTGTGAAGCAGGAAATAATATCCTAAGTTTGCAGATAAAGCAACTAAGGTTCTAAATGTAGTTAGCTTGCCTAAGATTTCAGCTAATAAGTAAAGGGACCCAGAATTGAACATGTTTACACCAAAGTTTTGTGGATTCTTTCTGCTGTACAGGTACTACATGGGTTAAAAGTGGTAACTTCTAGACGATATAGAAGTACCAAGTTTAGGAAAAATAGGCTTGAGAGTTGATATGCTTTTATGTCATTATTATGGTATTTCTACAAAATTCATATGCATATATATAATATATATATATATTATATATATATATATATATATAATATATATACATAGAGAGAGAGAGAGAGAGAGAGAGAGAGACGGAGTCTCACTCTTTCACCTAGGCAGGAGGCAGGAGTGCAGTGGCACAATCTCGGCTCATTGCAACCTGCACCTCCCGATTCAAGCTGATTCTCCTGCCTCAGCCTCCCAAGTAGCTGGAATTACAGGTGCATGTTACCACACCTGGCTGATTTTTGTATTTTTAGTAGAGACAGGGTTTCCCCATGTTGGCCAGGCTGGCCTCGAACTCCTGACCTCAGGTGATCCACCCACCTTGCTCTCCCAAAATGCTGAAATTACAGGTGGGAGCCACCATACCCGACCAAAATTTATGTATTTTCAAGACAGACTTTTTCATCATTCTATCTTTAAGACAAGTCAATGAGAAAACTAGTTTTGATATACAGTTAAAATGCATCACTTTTTCCAAACTTTGTCTTTCTTCGTGAGTTGGTATGGTTAGGAAAGGATTTGGGGAAGGAGGTGTGGGAACCAGAATTCTCATCACTATTTCAGCATGTGTGCTTTCCGGGTACCAGTTTCTTTATATGTAAAATGGCAGACACTGAATAGATTATTTATACAGCCCCTTCTATCTCTGACCTTCCATAATTTTTAGTTTCTTCACTTTTTTCTCTCAAAAACTCAAAGTAGCTCCATATGGGAACATATCCAGAAGGCACTACAAAGTGGAATAAATATGAAAAATTAAAAATCAAAACCCAAAGCAACCTTCTTCTTTGGTTCCAGAAGACAAAGGCCTAGATTACAATACATTAAAAAAGCATATTTCCCCCTGCTACCTCAGGCTTTCTGATTTAGTATAGGATCAAGGGTAGAAATAAGAAATGTGTTGGAAAATTTGATCTGCTTCTTGTAATTCTAATCCAATTATAAGCAGAAAATGCCAAATATATCTTCTAAAAACCCATCATTAAATTCCTTGCTCACTTTTACAAGCTTAAGAGTTTAGATAGTTTCGATGCAAATTCTAGACTCCTGGGTACCTTTCATATTCAACCAACTTAAGAAGTAAATATGTAAAATTTTACAAGATCAAAAATTCTTCCTCAAGGACACTTAATTAGACCCATTTCTTTCTCTCTTTTTTTTCTTTTTTCCTTTGTTTTGCTTCATATCGTCTGAAAGGAAGATCTGCTTTTGTAGTAAAATAACACTGATGTTGACACAAGTTAACTCTTGATAATAAATGATAAGCAGAATTATTAATCGTTTCATTCACTTATTCATTCGACAAATATTTATGGAGTGCCTACTACATACGAGGCACTGGAATAAGCACTGCGGATAAACACTGTGTGAAAATAGACATGCTCATGGAGCCTAGAGCTGGCGGAGGAGAAATGAAATACAAAGGAAAGAGATAGATTCTTTCAGAACGTATAACAGGACAGCAAGTCCAGGAGGTCAGCAAAGGCTTCCTGGAAGAGGAACAGTTGGGCTGAGATCTGAAGGATGAGTATTATTCAGAAAGGCAAACATGAGGTAACAGTTGGTGCAGGCAGAAGAAGCAGGCACAAAGCACCTGAGATGGAAGTGCACATGGCAAATCTGAAGGAAGTCAGGAAGATTTTCTGCTGGGTTTTTTTCTTTCTTTTTCATTTTAATCACTATAAGTTACTTTACCATTTTCCCTGGAGACACCCGCAAAAAGTTTTGTCTTTGTACGTTAATAACTTGTTACTAAATTTTACTGAGTGTTTGGAGTCATTTTTTCTACTTTCTGGAAATGGTGTACCTTCCCAATAGGGAGATTAAATTATTTGGTCACTTTGGGAACATTTTATTTATGTGTTTAAATATTTGTTCTATTTTATTAATTTGATTTTCTTTTTCTGAGACTCTAATTATGTGTATGTTGGATTTCCTGTGCCTGTTCATAACTACTCTCCTGGTCTTTGTGTTTTTTCTTTTTTGTTAAGACAGAGTCTCACTCTGTCTCCTAGGCTGTAGTGCAGTGGCACAATCTCAGGTCATTTCAACTTCCACCTCCCAGGTTCAAGCAATTCTCCTGCCTCAGCCTCCAGAGTACGTGGATTATAGGTACACACCACCACACCTGGCTAACTTTCATGTTTTTAGTAGAGACATGCCTGCCTTGAATTCCTGTCCTCAGGCAATACTCCTGCCTCGGCCTACCAAAGTGCTGGGCTTATAGGTGTGGGCCACTGTGTTGGCCACTTTATTTTTTTCTATCCTTCTTCCTCCCTTTTTTCCCTTCCCTCTCTTCTCTCCTCCATTATTCTCTTCCTTTCTTTCTTCATTCCCTTTCATTTGATTTGCTCAGTTTTCTTTTTCGTTGTTGTTGTTTTTTGTTTGTTTGTTTTTGAGATGGAGTTTTACTCTTGCTCCACAGGCTGGAGAGCAATGTTGTGATCTCAGCTCACTGCAATCTCCCTGTCCTGGGTTCAAGCGATTCTCCTGCTAAACCTCCCAAGTAGCTGGGATAAGAGGCATGTGCCATCATGCCCAGCTAATTTTGTATTTTTAGTAGAGACAGACTTTCACCATGTTAATCAGGCCGGTCTCAAACTCCTGACTTCGGGTAATCCATCTGCCTTGGCCTCCCAAAGTCCTGGGATTACAGGCGTGAGCCACCGCACCCAGGCGATTTGCTCAGTTTTCTCATTCCTGGTCTTTGCATCTCTTACTGTGTTTTCAGCAATGTCTGTATTCTGTATACTCCTCATTCACCTTCATTTCCAGCTTTATTTTAATTTTTTTCACTTTTTCCCCAGATATCTAAGTGCTCATGTTTCACCTGCTATTGTTTTTGACCAACTTTTCTCTGAAGTTCTGTATTCTAGATTGTGTTCTTGCTTCTAGAGGCAATTCATACCATTATTGTTATTTAATTCACAGTTAAATATATTTTTAAGTTTTCACCTTCCCAACTGAAACTTAAAAAGAAACTTTTTCTGAGTATTCTTCTTCTACCATTATATGAATATTTGTGATTCCTTTTCATATTTTTATTGCAGCATCTTTATCTGTTCCATGTTATAGTTCATGTTGAAGGAGAGAATTTTCTTTTTCTGAAGCCACTATTTGCAGGAGGGGGGTCTGTGTGTAGAGAAGACCCATGATCATGTTTTAGTTGAGTAGGAATTTTC
>NW_016107333.1:15115730-15118892 GCF_001604975.1 Cebus imitator | reverse complement strand
GTGTTGGCCAGGATGGTCTCGATCTCTTGACCTCGTGATCCACCCGCCTCGGCCTCCCAAAGTGCTGGGATTACAGGCTTGAGCCACTGCGCCCGGCCGAATTTTCTTTTTGACTCAGGAGATTATGTGGGACTTTGGCCTCTAAGTATCTCTCAGCTAATAAGAGGGAGCAAAGAATGGGGTGGCACAGGCTGCTACCTGTAAAATTTGGCTTTTCTGTGTTTTTCTCCTTTGGCTGGAACTCTTTTGGTTTTCAGAACCAAATCAATTCCAGGAAAACTCCTGCTTCCAGCTGGTGCATATCTCTGCTGTAGTAATAGACCAAGTATTGAGGGTTTTGCATTATGTTGGTGGAAAAATGATGTAATAACATTTTTGAGTTATTCTTCCTCCTCTATGTACCTCCATATGATCTACACTACTACTGGCAGTCATGTCATCCATTTTCTAATTCAGGGTTTCAGTCTATGGCCATATCACCCTGAACATGCCTGATCTCAGCTGATTTGGGGGTCTCAGCTGTCTCCTAATTTAATCAGAAATAGAGCTTAAATTTCTTATTTACATTTGCCTACTTCCTTGGAAGGGGAGGATATTTCCAACAGGATAAAAGAAAATTCTAACTTTACAGCACCATAATAGAATCAGAAGTATTTATAGTTAAATAGTTTAACCCAAACATATATGTAAATGTATTTCAATAATGCTTTTAAGGCTTTATCAGAAATAACCAGAAATCATAAGAGTTGTGAGTTAACAGAAGTGTTTTCATTTACCTAGCAGTTTATTCTGGTCATTTTTCTTTCAACCAATTTTTAATAATCAATATATTATTTATTATTTTCAATAAAGATTAAATAAAATCAGTTTTTACCTTCAAATTTCAATTTCAGCCTTTGTCTTAGAAGAAAAAATAGGAACTAAATAGGAACCTATAAAATCGTAAACGATCAACAGTGTCACCTTTCTAATCTAAAAGTAGCCAAAATGCCCTTTGAGTACAAAGAAAATCAAGTTTTAAACATTAAAGAATGCAGAGAATATTTTATACAAACACTTCATGAAGAATATACTAGAAAATAAACCTAAGCCAACTAAGAAATAACAGAATGAAACTTAAAAAGAAATAACTAAAACATATACACACATAAAATCATAAAACCATGGCAAAAGACTACCAGAGAACATTGAATCTGTTTAACTGTAGTATTAAAATTAAAACAAGAATGAAGATTGTATGACAGAATAGAATATAATGATATAAACATGAGAAATCAGAAATATTATAACTAACAGACACTTGGAGAAGGTACGATAGAAGATGAAATATTTAAGCATACTGAATTTCTTATATTTAATAGATGGAGGTGAAAGAAAATAAATTCAAACTGGCACATCATGGAAAAGGCATAAAAGTTTGTTTAATGATACAAAAGTAAGATTAGAAAATAAGATGATCATCTAAAACTGGGTAGTAAGAAAGAAGAAAGAAGGGAGGGAGAAGAAAAATTAAAACATTTCATTATTACTCATGGTAGGAAATTAATAGATAATGTCAAAAGAAATGGAGGAAATTGGACAGGCATGGTGACTAACACCTGTAATGCCAACACTTCGGGAGGCCGACGCAGGCGGATCAGGGGGTCAGGAGATCAAGACCATCCTGGATAACATGATGAAACCCTGTCTCTACTAAAAATACAAAAAATTAGCTGGGCATGGTGGCATGCACCTGCAGTCCCAGCTACTTGGGGGGATGAGGCAGGAGAATTCCTTGAACCCAGAGGCGAAGGTTCCAGTGAGCAGAGAGAGTGTCACTGCACTCCAGCCTGGGCAACAAAGCGAAACTCCATCTCAAAAAAAGAAAGAAAGAAAGAAATGGAGGAAATTGTGAAAAGTTGTTATAATGATAAGCACGTACACATATCAGAAGAAACATATATACATAGAAAATCATAAAAACAAGCTACATAGTGAGAGTATTTAAAAGTAATAAACCTAAGACCAAACATATCTATCAAATCATTAAATGCAAATGGCCTAATCTCACCGATTAAAAGAAAAAACTTTGTCAATCGTAATACAGAAAAAATTCCATTGTGTGCTATGTAAAAGATACAAAAAGCAAAGAGATTAATAATGGCTGAGAATAAAAAGATGGGCAAATACATAGCAAGCAAGTTCTGAACAAAAAGAAATCTGGAAATCTCAGACAAAGTTTAGTTCAACACAAAATATAAACTAAGAAAAATAAGAGGATGTATAGTACTAAAAAATACAATCCACAAAGAAGTTCTCAATATCTATAAATACTATACAAATATTCCTGATGCAAAAACACAAGTAATACAATTAAAAAATAGACAGAGCCACATTAGCTGTATGGAACTTACTTTAGTCTGTAACATATCAAGGATACCTCCAAAATTATATATATGTATGAATATGCTTATATATCTATGGATATAGAAGGCATAAAAATAACACGATGGCTTTAATGGATACGTAGGAAGTCTCTATTTTCAGATATCCAAGTAATAGCCACACATATACAAAAAGAGACATATTTTAGGCCACGAAGAAAACATAAAAAGAGAATACTCCAAACAGTAAAAGTAGTACTCAACACATTACCTGATAATGATGTAATAAAATTACATCATTATTATAGATCTCCAGAGAGATCCAAGGTGGCTGATCACTAGCAGCTCGGGATTGCAGCTCCCACTGAAAGAGCAGAAAACGAGAGGACGCCACACTTTCAGATCAATTTTTGTTGCTCACACACCAGGAGATTCCCAGCGGAGGAGCCCCACGTGTCACCAGCGTGACTCTTGAGGCCGGTGAGGCGGTTTTGCCGCTGCCTTGGTGTGGCGGTTCTTGGTGCAGAGTCAGAAAAGCACCATCAATCTTAAAGCCGCTGTTTTGGCCGGAGCAGTGGGTTGCTCAGATTCTAGCGCTGGGAATCAACAAGTTGGACGTCCATTCAGAAACCCAACTATAAAGACGGTAATTATAAAGACCACAGATGGATAAATCTATAATGAAGGGAAGAAAACAGCCTAAAAAGGCTGAGAATACCCAAACTCAGAACGCCTCTCTCTCTACAGGGGATCACAGTTCCTCATCAGAAACAGAACAAGGCCTGATGGAGAAAGACTG
>NW_016107333.1:15097049-15113661 GCF_001604975.1 Cebus imitator | reverse complement strand
TAGGAAACATGGTGAAATGCCATTTCTACAAAAAAAAAAAAAAATACAAAAATTAGCCAGGTGTGGTGGCACATCCTTGTAGTCCCAGCTATTTGGGAGGCTTAGGCAGGAGAATCACTTGACCCCAGAAGGCGGAGGCTGCAGTGACCCTATATAGTGCCACTTCATTCTATCCTGGGTGACAGAACAACACTCTATTTCAAAAAAAGAGAAAAATAATTAAAACTAGTATTCAAAACCCTATATATAAGAATTTATGTGATTCAGTTAAAGCGGCAATCATCAGTGAAGTCATCCTTACTTATATCACTAAACAAGAAGAAATTCAATGAACTGAGTATCCAACTCCTAGAATTAGAAGCAGATCAATGCTATAAACAAATGAAACCCCAAAATGAGTAAATATTAAAGGAAAAGTTAGTAAATTAGAATATAGAATGTACAGAGCTCAAATAAATCCAAAAGATGATTTTTTAAAAAGCAACAACATGCCCACATACAATAAAATAAACTGTTTTAATATAGCCAAGAAAGGATGGGAAACACAAACAAAGAAAATAAGAAATAATCACAAGCCAATTTAAGTAACCATATCAGGTGTCTTTGATCAACAAATTCTCAAATTAATTTGAAAATTTGGTTGAGATAGATAATCTTCTAGGAAAATATAACTTACCAAAACTGACTTCAGAATAGAGAAAAAAAATCTAAACTGACCAATTGTTACTGACCAATTTAAATTAATTTGTTAAATAGCTTCATTTTCCCACCACCTCCAAGAAAAGCCCATGGCTCAGTTGGTTTCACAGGGGGAGTTCTAACAAACCTTTAGAGAACAACTAATTCTCATGCTATTTCAAATTGTTTCCAAACATAGAAAAAGGAAGGAAGCTTCCACTTCTTTTAAATGTAGTAATGAAAACATGGATGCAGAAATCCAAAGAAGAAATAAAACTACAAACCATTCAGATTTATAAATATAAATAAGTTCCATCTATATAAAATATTATTATAGAGAACCAGGAGGTATGTTAAAAACAACATATCATAACCAAGTGGAGTTTAATTTAAAAATGCAAGCTTGCTTTTTAATTTGGAAATATATTACTGTAATTCACTATTTTAGTAAGACTTAAGAAGGGAAATCAAAATCATTATCAAACATGCTAAAATAAGTGTATCGTAAAATTCAATATCCATTTTCAACAGATACTCTTAATAAACTAGAAAGATACGAAAAAAAATTATGGCCTCTTTGCTTTCACTTTTCTTTCAAATGTCACATTAGTGAGGCCTTTCAGATCTTTTTAACATTTGAACTCTCACATCATATCCCTCTTGCTTGCTTGCTTTTTCTCCATTGCAGCAATCACCTTCAATCATTCTATATAATGTTCTTACTTATTTTTCATTGTCTGCTCCCATTGGAATATAAGTTTCATAAAGTAAGATATTTTTGTTCATTTTGCTTTCTGTTCTGTTCACTGATGGCCTGGTGTATAATAAACACTATATATCCATTGGGCAAATGAATGAATGGATAAATTAATGCTATATTATGCAAAAGTGTGCAAATGTTATTTATACATAGTTATGAATGAATTTCTAAGATATATTTCTAAGTAAAAAATGTATGATACAATAGAGTGTGTAAAGCATGCTACTATTTTGTATAGAAGAACGAGAAGGAGGAGTACAGCAGAAAGAGGAGCAGGGCCGTGAAAAGGAGGAGAGGGAGGTAAAATAAACACCTATTTGCATTGGCATAAATTATTCCTAGAAATCTGTATAAGGAACTGATAAAACTTGATGACTTTGGTAGGAAAAGCAAGAGAGTGAGGAGAAGAAACAGGAGGGAGACTCTTTATAATACAACCTTGGCTTCTTTTGAATGTTAAGTATGAGACTATTTCAATGACGCCATCTTCCAAAATAAATAAATAAATAATTTACTTGACCAAACAAAACTTTATAGAGAGAAATAGCTTAATATCAGTTAAACTCACACACACACACACACACACCCTGCAAAAATATATTAAAATGAATAAAATAACATCATGTCTTTTCTAAATTCTGGAATAGCAGAAAATGATTCCAGACAATATTTGTGTATTATATAATTGAATATATATTTCAGCTTTTCAAGATAACTTTAGTGGATTTATGAGTTTAAAATCCCTGAAACAACACTTCAAATTAGCTTTGGTGGACTTACAAGTTTTGGGTTATTTTGGAGTTTTGTTTCGTTTCTCTGCACAGTGTCCAGTCCCCTTCCATGGTATATCCTTGATTTTTACTTTGAGGGACCAGCCTTCTCATCTTTTTCATGCTGAATGTGAGTGATGGAGTGCATGATGCAAGTGTAACCAATTAGTGAATTCCAACCTCTTACCATAGTTACTGATTCAGATACAAACCAATCAATGGCAACAACATTGAAGCCCAGCACTTTTGGTTGATCTCTTGAAATGACTCTCTTTTATGCTGGTCAGATATTGTATGAAAGTCTGAAGTAGGCAGGGGTCACTAGTGGAACTGGAAATATACTCAATCATTGAAAGCACAAGTAAGAAAGGGATCTTCATGACAACATTTAAGCCCTGAATCAAACCATACCTGAAGGTATACAGTTCTACTCATGGATTTTTATGGCTCATAGTAGCTAACGGCTTTTTTTCCTTACGCCATCTTGAGTAAGGTTATATGTTATAATACTTTTAACTGAAGAGTTGATAGATATAGTAGCCATTATTATCCTGCCCTGTCAACCTACTGAGAAGTTACAAATCTTATCCAGTGTTACAAAGCTAGAATTGCTGAAATCAGGATTTGAATTTAGAATTCTGGCTAAATTCAAATTTGTATCTGGCTCCAAAGCCCTCATTCTTCTGGGAACATTTTGAGAAAGAGAGAGAGAGCCTGTTTGCAGGAGCGATAGTATTATTGGACAACAACATCACATATGAGAAGAGAACAATAATTAAGAGGGAAAAATCCCTGAATGGAGCTGATAAAACCCATAAGATAAGATAGTTACACAGTGTAAACACCTAAGGGTTATTTCATATGCCCAGCAGCACTCTAACTGCTGGATGTATTTAAATAATCTTTTAGAATGGTTGAAGCCATCTTTTGTGGTTTTCTCGTATAGGATGTGTCAAAGACTTTTGTGTATGAGAAAAAGGGTGAGATTCATTGAGGTTTTCTTCATGCTTTCCGCAAGTCCCTGAAGAATAGCAACATAAGAGATAAGCTAATGAAATAGTTAATAATTTAAGTTATGACTTATTCTTTACAGCCAGTATGTCTTTTGACATTTTCTAAAAAGAAAAAGAAGTGAACAAAAAACTTGCCCCAGGATTCCAAACTGCAGGTGGAATCAAAGGAACTAAAACCAAGAGAAAGTTCCATTCATCAGCTTCCTGCTGGCTAACAATTTCTTCTGATAAGAGCCTGTGGAAGATCACTGTAAGACACGGTCATCCACTTTTTCATACTGTTTTCTGGGGTGGCCAAAGAACTGATTTTCTGAAATATATTCTTAGAGCTTTGTACACTAAGAAGTGCTAGACAAACAAAAGGTATAATGCTATAATTGATTTTATTATGTGAAAAATGCAATTTAGAGGAATGAGTCTCAAGTAGGAGTGATTTTCCCCTCCAACAGATACCTGGCAATGTCTGGGTACACTTTTGGTTGTCACAGTTGCAGGGTGGGGGGCTGTGGGGATACTGGCATATGGTGGATAGAGACCAAGGATGCTGTTGTGGGAGGGTGCCCTAGAGCTGTTGACACCAGGATTTGAATTTAAGATTATTAGACTCCAAAATCATCATTCTTTCTACAATACTTTGATACCACTGAGATGTCATGGATAGCAGGAGAGAGAGAGAGAGAGAGGGAACATATTGTTGGACAACAACATCACATATGAGAAAAGACCAGTAACTAAAGGGGCAAAAAACCCCTAAACAAAGCTGAAATACACAAGACAACCTCCCACATCCAAGAATTTCTGGCCCAAAATGCTAATAATGACAAAGTTGAAAATCCCTTGTTTAGAGGAAGTGCAGCATTTCTTTCGTGTTGCCATGATGTCATTGTGTGTGTGTGTGTGCATGTGTGTGTAGGGAAAGGAGGATTTGTAGATTTAGTATAACTCCTCAGACACTTACTAGAAATTCAAGTTTTTAAAGCTAAACTCATCAGCCTATCTGAGGTCAGCATTTTGCCAATTAAGTCATTGTCACCCTATCGCAATTTCAGAATATGCTTACGAAAGGAAAACCAGATGATTCTGTAGAAAAGATGGTTTCAGTAGCATATGTAAGATTAGCTTCAAGTCTGAGTCATTAAAATGTCTCCAGGTGGTCTTTGTGGTTGCTGTAGTTTGGGGCAACCACTTTTCATCATTTTGGAAGTATTGTCACATCTCTGGGATATGGTTTTGTCCTATCCCCAATTTCAGCACCTGTTTATCTGACAAGAATGAAAATGACTCTCTTTAAGCCTACATTACTATGCACAAATTTCCTAAGACTGTCTTTCTCTCTCATACATTATGTCTCCACTCATCACCATTAATAGGTAAGAAATCTTCCAAACCACCTGTGGCCACGCTTCAACACATCTTGAGAGGCTCTTAGAGAATGCATTTTAAATAAACTCATTAGAGAAATGCATATAATCAAATAACATGCTTAAAGGAAACAAAAATCCTAAATAAAGAATGGGTCTACTAGCAAAACTTTTCACCTTTCTCACAAACCTGAAAGTTTCTTCCTACACAATTGGAGGGTGATGGTGAGAAAATGTCCCATAGTTGCTGTTCATCATGGAGACTCCACTGAAGGAAAAGATCATTCCGAAAATAAATTAATGAATAGTCATTACTTTCTAGTCAAGTCTGAATATTATAGCTTACTGAGATAGTTTAGTGACAAATGTGATTCAGACTTACTATTTTAAAAAATTAACAATTCAGAAGAAAACAGAGTAAAAAACAAAAAGAAAAAAGAACTTGCTTTACCTAGGTCCTGTAGTTTCTGCCTTCATTAAAAGAAATCAAGTTAATAGTTTATTGTGAATCCTCCCATATCCATCTCCATTTCATAGTCTTTCATTCAGCAAATGTTTAGGGAGTACCTACTACGCCTGCGGGTTCTGGGTTTATAACAGCTGACAGAACAGACATGATTCCTGCCTTTAGGTACCTTATATTTTAGTGAAGAAAGGAAGTAGAGAAAAATAATTTCAGATTGATGTACGAATAAAACCATTAAGAATCGTGATCAGCCCAAGGAAGGAAATAAACAGAAAACTGAAACAGAGAATATTGTGTGGGGCCCACACACTAGCTAAAGGGCTCAGAAAGTGCTCTAGAGGAGCCAAACCCTCAAGGATAAGAAAAGGCAAGTGTAGAAGGGAGAGGAAAGTTCTGTAATACATTTTTTTTCACTTAATGGTTAACAGATATCTTTCTGTTAATTCATAAAGGTCTATTATTTCTTTTAATTGATAATCACTGAAAGCCCTGTCTACGGGTCAGTCCTATGCCCTGAAGATAAAACTGTGAGCAATATCTTTGCCTTCACTGAACTTACAATCTAATGGTAGAGTTTATATACATCAGATTAACATTAATGAATGCACAATATTTCATATTATAATGCAGCAAATATTTTCTTAGTCATGCACCTATGAATGGGTGTTTTGATTGTTCCCAGTTTTTCACTCTTAAGCATTTTTCAATGCTTCTGAGGACATCTTTGTTCATATATGACTGCACATTTTTGTAGACACTTTTTAACAACATGTTTACTATGTGACAGCACAATTGTTAACGTGTCATTCATAGAATTCTCACATTCTTATGTTAAGCTGTGTAAAGTTTTCATCCCACTTTATAAATATGGAGCCAATAACACAGATTTGTTGAGAAACTTATTCAAGGCTGTTAAGATAGTAAGTGACAGAAGACAAGTATCTGAATATAAAAATAAATACTTTAGTATCTGCTATACCTCCTCCCAAGGGCTAGAGTCCTAGATTTTGTTTTCTGGTTACAAAAAATAATATATGCTTACTATTTTGAATTTAATAAATACAAATATAAGCATTTTTTTAATTTCCTTTTTTTTTAGACATAGGGTCTTACTTTGTTGCCCAGGGTGGGATGTAGTGGTGCCATCATAGCTTACTACAACCTCCAGCTCCTGGGCTCAAGCCATCCTCCCACCTCAGCCTCTCAAGTAGCTATAACTACAGGCACATATCACTATGCTGGATTAATTTTAAAATAATTTTGTAGAGGCAGGGTCTTGCCATCTTACCCAGACTGGTCTTGAACTCCTAGGCTTAAGCGATCCTCTGCTTTGGCCTCCCAAATTGCTGGCATTACAGGCATGAGCTGCTGTGCCTGGCCAAACTTGACATTTTTCACAGTAATATGCAATAAAAAGATCTTTTGTCATTGAAGCCGTTCAGAAAGAAAAAAATAACTAAAAGCAATGTCATGTTCATAAAAGGGCCTGATTAGTGCATTCAACAAAAAGAATGTCCTAAAAAGTATTCTTGTCTTCCACATCTTGACCACTCCCTGGACAGAAACTGGTAGACCAGTTGTATGTGGAACTCCACAAGCTCCCTATAATGAATGAGTAGTTAGGGTTTGAGGATTTCTGTCCTCTACAAATGGTTTTCCAGCTGCACCATTTGGAGACTGTAAGCTTGTTGCACATTCCCCAGGAAGCACCACAAGCAAAAACAATGGTCCCTAAATCCTTTCAGAATGCAGATCAGTGTCCCAAGTCCTCAGAATCCAGGGCATGACCTGGAAGTTCTGGCGCACTGCAGGTAGCAGCACAGAATAAGAGGTAAAGGACCTCTGGAATCAGACGGCTCTGGAGTCCAATAGCCTAGATTCAAAGATGTATGACTTTGGACAAATGCGTGTTGGTTTTCTCAAATGTGAAAGGGGGATAATACTAGAGCTTATCTAAAGTTGTTAGCAGTAACTCTAAGTAGTGTATTATTTAACATATTTTTTTCCTTTCTTGAGACAGAATCTCACTCTGTCATCCAGGCTGGTGTGCAGTGGTGCAATTTCATCTCACTGCAACATCCTCCTCCCAGGCTCAAGCGATTCTCATGCCTCAGCCTCCCAAGTAGCTGTAACTACAGGTGTATGTCACCACATCTGGCTAATTTTTGTATTTTTAGTAGAGACAGGGTTTCAGGGTTTCACCATGTTGCCCATGCTCGTCTTGAACTCCTGACCTGACCTCAAGTGATCCACCTGCCTCGGCCTTCATAAGTACTGGGATTACAAGCATGAGCCACCATGCCCAGCCATTATTTAATATCTTTAAAGCACTTAAGACAGCGCTGCCAGAGTTAGCACTTAATAAATGTTATTAATTATTGTATTATAAAGTTACTTTCAAGTTTCTCTAAGATTTCTTTCTTAGTTTCAAGATAAATACTGGAAGATACTACCAGCATATAAACATAAATGAACAAAAGAAAAAACCTCACAGAGCCAGTTACTAATGGCTTTCTATGTTAGACAACAAATTATAATTAGAGTGATATTTTTCTTTTTCCTTTTGATTTCCTGTGTTTTCTAAATTGTCTTTACTGAATGTGTTATTTTTTAAATGTCAGGAAAAAGCACATTAATTTATTTCTGAGCAGTTTTTACCAGTTCAACTAGATGACAAAAAATTGAATGTTCAAACCCAGATTCTAGAAGTAAATGTTAGAAATGTATTCATGGTGACTTCTTCTTAAGTTACTTAACTTTTCTTGACTGTTAGCTATTGCCATTGTGATTGTGAACATCATCAACATCCTTAACACCAAATGCTTTTACTATTTGTGCCTCAGACAAGCAAGGCAATTCAAATATTAACTACATGTGTTTATACTCAATTCCCTCATCTATCACATGGAGTTACTAATGTCTGTTCCACCAGTACCAACACTTTGTAAAACAATAAAATAATACAAAGCATTACAATGAAGTAATGAGATTGCCATTGAGACATATATTAGGAAAACATGTAATTATGACTTTCATTGTTACATTTTAAATTATTTTACTCTGACAAGGTAAAAAAAGAATTCCTACCCCACCTGAGAAATAAGAAAATGAAGGCACAGAGCATTTGCAATAGTTTATCAACTTACACATTGCATAGTGGTCCAGACTAACCTAAAATTCAGTGTCTTGATGCCCAATCAGTTCTCAGCAACCTTTTAGCACATTTATCTGCCTTATTCCAAATGGATCCTCCTCTAGCAACTGACAGTTTCTATACCTCTACTGATTGCAGTCGTAGTCCACAGCAAGTCTTGGAACCCTGGGGAATTTTTAGAGCCCTTTAGACATGAAGTAAAGTTCTAATTATCTTTTCAGTTCAACCATGCCAAAAGACAAACTGAAAAGGTTTAGAGAACGTGGTGAGAAGCAAGGCATTGCCTATAACTGTTCATTGTTTCCCTGGTAACTACACCCCTCAATGTTCTTTGGAATATCAAGGTACTAACTGTTAAAGAGAGAGACTTCTAATATAGGTTCAAAAGTAAAATAGGATATAAAACTTAAGATAGAAAAATAAATAGGTTGATAGATGGACAGTCATAGACATAGTGAAATCTCAACTTCAACTTCTTCCTCCAACTCCAGCCCTGAGGATTTATTACCAGAGCGGAGGTTGTTAGAAGCAGCCAGGCTACAACTTGAATGCCTTGCTGCTTAGAAATTTCTTTTGCCGGATATCCTAAGCCATCACTCTTAAGTTTAAATTTTCACAGATCCCTAGGACACGGACGCACCATTTAACCCATTGTTAAACCTATGGTGTAATTCACCTCCCTGCCTGCTTGTCAGATAAACCCCGGCTTGAGAAATTCAACCTATGCCGTGATTCCAATCAGACGTATTGGTTTAAATGACGCATGGGAGACAGTTTTCTGGAAGCTTCTAGGGACGAAGGTGATCTCTCTTTCTGAGAGAGCCAAGATTTTCTCTTTCAATCAAAAACGATACATAAATATAAAGCCTAATACTGCCAATGCATCCTGCCACCATGTGAGAAGTCTTAGGAAGAAGCTAACAGTGTAGAAAGATGGAAAAGAAAGAAAGGCCTTTATGACATGAATGAACAGCCGAATCAAACTAACCCTGAATCTGACTGACACGCTCTTAGATTTTCCAATCACAGAAGCCAACAGATCTTCATCATTGAAACCAGTTTACATTTTCTGTTTCTTGGAGTCAGATATTTGGGTATATAACATCCATATGACTATATAGTAAGAGGTCCCACTTCATTAGTACCCCCAATTTGTAAGTCATTGCTACATTAAGAGTAACTTCCCAATTGAATTATTTCTGCAAGATTTTCTTTTGACAAAATAAATAGGGATTGGATGAGATAATCTCTATAACAACCTCCCAGATCTAAAAACTTCGGCTTCTTTGAAAATTCAAACTATAATTACAGGAGATTTTTGAATTTTAGATACTGCAAACTTAAGCTTCAGGTGTTTTGTGAAGCTATTTGCTTTATGACAAACTCCCTCAATTTAGAGAAAATTCTGCCAGTTGTGATTTTAAGCATATTTGTAGCCTTCAAAAGTAGAGAAAATAAACTTCAATTCCAGCAAGAGGGATGGAAAATGTAGACAAAGCTCATTAGCCTTTTCAGACATTTGATAAATAATTATAAACTGCAACTGTGGTAAGATGTGTACATAAAGCCAAACTTCGATCTCTTTGGAAAACAAATGTTCCTGAAACAATTTAAAACTTTAATCACACTTAACGTGTCTCCAACTATAGAACACATAAATGTTCTTTCGATTCTGCCTGAATCTGGATTATTTTCCACATGTTTGTTAGTTAAGAAGAAGACTTACCAAAGACTGCATTTAAATAATAAGGTAAGTAGTTGGGGACTAATAAACAAAATGTTTGTCATACACTTAATGTAATCTTTTCCACATTAACACTGTTGTTAGACTGTAGAAAGATTAAGGAAACCAAAGAAATAAACTTATTAGCTTTAATGATTATAACAGACTGATACCAGAGCTTTAAATTGCTTTTCAAAGTCTAGATTCTATTTTTGTAATCAATGTTCTAACTAAGCATTCACCATTATGAAGGCAAATCCTGTAAGTCATACACATATCTCTGTCTCCCTCTGACAGACATTGATTTAGAAAGAAAAGACTAGATCCAACCTCCAGGAAACAGCTGTTCTCCTTAGATAAGGGAATCATTGAACTGGCTTTTAATATTGTAAGAGAAAGGGGAGAGAAAAAGGAAAAGAGAGAGATTTACTACAGGAGCAAACAACAAAAAATTGGAACTACCTAGATGACACAACACAATTTATAATTCACAGAACATAACTTAATTATCACATCTCTTGATAGCTGACTTTAAACTACAGTTTATGTTTTCCCCCAAAGCAAAATGGCCAGCTTTGCCATTGATAGCAAAATAAAACATTCTGAGAAAAATCGGGTGCCATGAAAAGGTTAAAAGAGAACTGTTGAAATCTTGAGACCTAATGAAGCTGCAACCCCTGACAGGCCACTCTTGAAAGCACAGGTAGCTTGAAGAACACTAAATATCAAGGAAAATGTTTCATTTCCCTCTTAAACAACAAGTCCACATTGAAGAATGCTTAATACATACACATGCACAAGACTATCAGAATTCATGCAAATTTCCCAAGGTATTCAATGATGGAGTCCTATTTGCACAAACTTCAGAAATTTTAGAAATGAAGGTACACTTTATTTTGGTTGCCAGGAATGTTCTCCTTTTAAGAAATTTAAATTAGATTCTCCTTTTCTCTGTTGCTTCAGTCAAAGTCTCTACTGGAACCTTCATAATGTCAACATTAAAAGAAAAATCATATCTCAGATCCTTGTTCTCATACTGAAAAAAAAGAAAAAGCATATTATTTCTTCTGTATTTGGAACTAAATACTGCCTTAAAAACGAAAATATGCATTAAGAAAAGACTGTGTCAAGTATCTCAGCTCTGTTTCAGCAATAGATTTCCTTGGTCAACAATTTTTTTTAAGAACTGGAGAATGTGGAGGTGACTTCTCTTTCTCAAACCTACAAAATGCTCTGTGAAGGGAGGTGTCCACTGAGTAAACGAAAGAAGATACTTAGAAATTTTTAATTAGCTTGTCAATGGTTCCTCGTGCTGCACTAACTACCAGAGCAGGTACTTAAATTGTATGTCATGCTATTCAATCTCAGTATACATTTTGTTTTCTTACAACCAAAAGTGGTTTTAGGAAATGTATTCGTAGGATTAAATAAACCAACTGCTAATTTTCAATTAGCACAACTCCCTCATGGAGGCATTCACCAGCATGGAGAATACAAACCTGAAGACAATCCCTCAAATCCTTGTTTGGGGGGATTAAAATGCATTATATGATTTAAAAGACTAGGTTTAGCCTTCTAATTGTATTTACTCTGCCCTAATACTAAAATGAGTTTGCTTTTCTAGGCCACACATCAATGGTAACCTGGCATTTAAAAAATAATAATAAATGTTATAAATAAATACAAACTGGCTAATACTTATTTTTAGAGAATTATAAATGTGCAATCTACCATTATGTTTTATTGAAAACACATATAACATCAGAATGTATGATTAGTGGCAAAGTAGTAATGAAATCATCCATAATCCGGCCATGCAAATACAATTACTATATTTGCATTCAAAATTACAATCAGGCTGGGTGTAGTGGCTCACGCCTATAATCCCAGCACTTTGGGAGGCCAAGCCAGGAGGATTGCTTGAGGCCAGGAGTTTGATACCAGCCTGGGCAACATAATGAGATCACTGTCTCTACAAAAATAAAAATAAAAACATTAGCTGGGACTGGGAGTGATGGCACATGCCCATAGTCCTAGCTCCTTAAGAGGCTGAGGCAGAAATGCTTGAGCCCAGGAGTTTGAGGCTGCAGGGAGCTAGGATCACACTGCTGCACTCCAGCCTGGGCACACAGTGAGACCCTATCTCTGAAAAAAAAAAAAAATTAAAGTAAATAAATAAAATAAATTGCAGTCATCTTCCGTGTGCATTCTTAATTCTCATACATGCTTTCTTTTTGAAAGAGAAACCCAGAAACAGAGCAGGAAAGTGTTGAGGTGGATAATAAGAAAAAGAAAGAACAAAAGGGAGCCACAGATAATGAAAGAGAAGGAGATGGGAGAGAAGGAAACATGAAGAGACTGAGTAGAAACAAGAGAGACCAAGAGGAAACAAGAGGCAAGGGAGATCTCCAAAAAGAGGATAAAAGAGGCTTCTACTGAACATTTTTTAAAAGTCTGGAGGTAGACAGACCAGAGTTGATACGGGGGCTCTTAGCTTTCTACTCCACCAGCCCAGCACATGGCTTCCACAGCAAGATCATGTCTTCTTTAGATTGTTCCAGCACTCACATACAAGTTGTAAGCCTGCAGAAGGAGGAAAAGCAGGACAGGGAGGAGGTACCTGCTAGTGGAATCAGCTCCCTTTAAACTGTTTTCCTGGGATTCCCATGCAACACTTTCTCTTGTATCCCATTGGCCAGCACCTAGTCAAAGGCACACAGGGCTATAAAGGCACACACGGCTATAAAACAGGTTGGGGAGGCAGTCCAAAATTGAGCAGTACTCCAGTGAACTTTCAGATACTGTTACTATACACAAAGGGGAAAACTGAGCAGTGGCTTCCCCCACACTACAAATTCTTTAGTTAGTAGTAGTGCTGTCTGTACTAGAAAACAGCAATCTGGATCCACACCGTCTCTGATGAAATCCTGGCTCATCCCCTTAGGAGCCCTGTGATCTTGTACAAGATTTGTGTTCAGTTGTTATAAAGCTTACGTGAATTCATACATGTAAAGCACTTGGAATGGTGCCTGGCGCACAGTAAATGTTCAAGATATGTTAATTAGTAACAGTTTATTTTCTAATGTTAGTTTATTCTCAAAACAATGGTTTGGTGCTTCCTGTAATTGGGTGCATTTTAAATACGTGTGAAGAAATAACTTAGATTTCAGAAAATTTCTTTTGGATCTTAGCAGTGTTGGTCTATTTGGTAAGAATCTTCTAAAAGTTCCTTGTCATTTAAAATTTGACAGGTTTCTAAATTCCTGCCAGTGGTAACATTGTGTGATTCTGTGATTGCTTTACCTTTGTTATATGAGAGATTAGCTAGGGCTGCATCACTCCTTAATGCCCCAGGGTTATGTAACATTTGAAAATTGCGTTTATATCATGTTGCTGATACTTTTTCAAAAATGTCAAGTCCACCTTTTTTGTAATTGAGTTTGGGTCTAGTGGGAATGATGCTCTTGAGGGGAGAGAGAGAGAGAGAGGGAAAGAAAGAGTATGTTAGGAAAAAAAAATCCTTCAGAAATAAAAAGGTTAACCCCTGTTACCAACTCATGAATGATTCTTATGAACTGTGAGTCATTGATCAATAGCCCTGCTGTGGTCTTTGGCCTTTGGCTAGGCAGGCCCACTCTTCATCTAAGGATGCAGCAATAACACCAGCAATTTACTTAGCACATTTCCTTCCATGTCTCTCTTTTCCCATCCACAGCTCAAGGAGTGCATTATTCCCATTTCAACCATGAGAAAATCCAAAGCTGAGGATGCCTGGACTGCCAGCCTGAAACCTCAAAGTGGTGAGTGGCTAAGTCAGACACAAATTCCATACGGCCTCTTCAAATAAACCCCACCTCATGTAGAACTTTACTAATTTCATTAAATTCCTAAAAATGGATTTAAAAGGATTGAGCCGTTTCAGAAAAAGATATGCAGCCAGTGGAGGGCAACTTTTATCTCTCACTATAGGATGTGAGTTCTGCCTTTTCCAAGGGTTTGAAAAGACAGGTGAATCTTTCCATTTGCAGAACTGGTATGCCAATGACGTCAGCGTGTATCTGCTATCAGCATGCAGATATGCAGAGGGAGTTGGAGGGCTTGTTTTCAGGAGGGAGGGGGACTATCCTGCTTTGGTTCAAGGAAGAAGACTGCATTGTTGTTTCATGTTTGCATTGTGCATAAGTGTGCATATGTGTATGTCTGTGTGTGGGAGGGAGGGAGAGAGAAATGAAGCAGATGGCAGAGAGGTTGGCATGACATCTGAGGGGTACTAGCTGAAGAGCTCACTTTTAAGTTTTCCTGAAAGAAGGTATAATCAGGTCTAGAGGCTGAAGAGCCAGAGACAGCAAAACTAAAGGGTGCCTTTTAGGAGATATACACCAAGCATACTGTTCTAATCAAATCTCCAAATGAAAGGATTCTATTGATTAGGAAGTGTGGGTGCATGATGATGTCTTCAACAGGTTTGTAGAAGTCCTACTATATATTCAATAGGTTTGTTGAGGACTCATGTATTCAAAAGGTTTGTTGAGGACCTACTATGTTATACCAAAGTGTGAGACACTGCCATCTGGGCTTGGCATTAGGTTTTCAAAAAATGCTAGACTTGGGAATATCAGTGCTCTGGGTCTAGGGGTAGTTATTGTCCCTGTACTTCAGTCACTTATAATCTAGAAGGCACTAACAACAAACATAGAATTCTCTATAGGAAAAAGGCATAACCATAAGTGATATTTAGATATAACTGGGGCTACAGTGATCAGTACCACTCTTTATAATTGCTCTAAACAAACAAGTATATGGAACAGGGAAGACAGAGGGGTTACTAAGGACAATCTGTCAGCAGGGCTCCCCTGCCTGTTGAATAACAATAAAAATATAATAACAATAATCAATCAATCAATGCTTTTATATATGCTTACAGTGTTCAGTGCCTGTTCTCAGTGCTCTGTGTGCCTGGACTCATTTAATCCTCCCAACGTCCCTTTGAATGATGAACTATTAAGCACCTACCATTATGAAGCCTATGGGACAGATAAAGACACATGACACACAGCAGTTAAGTAATCTGCCCAAGGTCACACACCTTGTAAGCAGAGAGCTGGGATTTGAACCAATCACAAATAAAATTGGGTTAAATCACATGTCACATGTAGTGAGACAGCCTCATCCCTACTGATCTCTCCAAAAATTTTGGAGGCAGAGTGGCAGCTTATATATTTCCTCATCACCTCTAGCTCCAATGTCATGCTTTTGCTGAATTATTTCATTTCATATGTTGCCTTATAATCCCCGATACACATTCCTTGTTCTATACCACAATACACAAATGTGCTACACAACTCCATTTTAAAATATATGTATTCACTCACAATATTCATATGAGTCCCAGGATTAGCAGAGCAATTTTGAAGGAATTATAAGACAAAAATTAGATTTATGAGAAAAATTAGTTTTTCAATCCTATTATGCTTGTGATTAGGAATTATAATTACAAAACAGCTCTCAAGGGGAAGCTGGCCAAAAGGAAGCTTCTCTGGAGTGCAGCTACCACTGAGTGAGACAGAACCAGAGTGATGTCCACGTCTCAGAACAAGGTACCAGTTTTATTTTAAAGGGACTGGTTGTACAGCAGGATTAAACCCAAAAAAAGGCAGCAAAAACAGCCCAAAGGCGTCCGTCTGAGGCAAGGTGGGGCACTGCCCCACCTGGAAACTCTATCAGGCATGGAGGATCGGTGGGGAGGCATCACCTCCTCAGTTCTCTGAATCAGATACAGCAATTCACTCAGACTTCAGCAGCACACAAACCAGCAAAATGCCACCTTGCTGAGAACCACCCGGAGTCACACACCCAGGAAATAGCCTAGGCCGGCAGCCCCAGCCAGACCAGTGCCTTGTTAGTGTAGACCAGGGTGGAGATTTGGACTACTACCAAGAAAGCTTGTGAAAAGGAACTGCTTGTCTCACAGAAGGGAGAGTTGAAAGCTGGGAGGGGGATACGGCCAAACAAGCCCCTCCCAACAAAATCCAGCAACTGGAGGCCCTCTCCTGGAAGAGTTTTGCAGTTAACACATACTCCACCTGGGAACAGTGGGCTTGGCAAAGCGAAAGAACCCGCCATCAGGAAGGCGGGGCTAACCCCACCAGTATGGTAACCAGGCGAAGAATAAACAGCAGCCTGGTTGAGATGCAGGCAGCCCAGCAACCCCTCCACAGGCAGACAAAGGGCAGACTGTCTCAAGTGGCACACTAACACCTGTGTTTAAAAATAAAAAGCCTCATACAGGAGAAATAACCCCAACTTTAACAGAAAAGACGTCCACTCAGAGAAGATGGGAAGAAACCAGCGCAAAAAGGATGAAAACATCAAAGTCCAGAATGCCTCTCCTCCCCAGAGAGATCACAACGACTCACCAGTATAGCAATAAAACAGGTCAGAAAATGATTTTGATGAGCTGACAGAAGCCTGCTTCAGGAGGTGGGTAATAACTTCTCTGAGCTAAAAGAACATGTTTTAACCCAATGCAAAGAAACTAAGAATCTTGAAAAAAGATTAGATGAAATGCTAACTAGAATAACCAGCCTAGAGAAGAACATAAATGACTTGATGGAGCTGAAAAACACAGCAGGAGAACTTCATGAAGCATACACAAGTTTCAATAGCCAAATAGATCAAGCAGAATAA